>NC_140166.1:4369994-4914994 GCF_963971535.1 Notolepis coatsorum
TAACGAATCATTAAAAAAATATACCGTTAACTGATATGTTGTTTCTTTACACATATGTTGGATTATGTAATTGGTTTGTCATGACAAACCAATAAAAAATCGCGAATTAACCGGTGGCTACAACAACACACAGTAACTACATGCATCATTGTTTACAATGAACGGTGGGGCTAATCTAATTGACATCCAAGGACAACGATGTAAATAAGTCATTGCGCCTTTTCGTTCCTATCCTTGACAAAAGCAAATATGTGATGTAATGATCTGTATATGTTTTGTTGTCTAAAATAAATACCATACCATACCATGCATGTAGTTACTGTGTGTTGTTGTAGCCACCGGTTAATTCGCGATTTTGTATGGTATACATAATAACTTCAATCGGTTCGGATCCTTTGAATGAAAGTAGCACTGGTGACGTGAAATCACTGAGCCCAGAGAGGAGTGGTTCGGCAAAGAAAATTTCTGAGTATATTTGCTTAGAAAACGTAAATGTCGAATTAAATAATTTTTTATTTCTCCACGTGGTAAATACACAGTTCACACGGTCTTCATATTTTCCATCTTAATGTAAATAGCCTTAGGCACAAACTGGCATAAATAAGGCAACATTTCATTAGCGGTAAGGTAAACATTCTATGTTTCTCTGAAACTAAACTGGACTCATCCGTAACAGACCCGGAAATTGAATTGGAGAACTATTCTTTAGTCCGCAATGACAGGAACAGGCATGGAGGAGGTGTCTGCATGTACATCCATAGACACCAAATGTATTAACCGTACAGACCTAGATCATGAGTGTTACAAAGGATCAGATTAAACCGAATATATATATTTATTGATTGATATATATTGCATAATATTTGTATATCGTTTGATATCCCTTGTATATTCCTTGTACATATACACGGAATATCCCTTTAGCCTAGTACAGACCATAATATTTCATTCTCCTATTGGACAGCGGTCCACAGGCGCCAAGGCCATGCCTCCAAAGTCAGGTTCAAAGTCACCGCCGGGGACATGCCTGGACATGAATGGTATTGCGCAAGGATATGAGACAGGAATAAAGCTGGTACTAGTTTATTCATCTAAGCGTATAAATACGGCGCAGGTGAATACAGAAGTATGTTACCCAATAAGTTGAAGCCTCACCCACGATACTACGTGCGGTGAAGTATGGCCTGTTTGGCCCCAAATAGAGCATTGAGACCGCGTGCGAATTAATAACTGAAGTGTCAGAGTTTGGCGCTATACCGTCGAGTGCGACATATTCTATTAAGTCAGTAATAGTCTAATTGTGTATAGTGTATCGTGCGGCTAAAGTTCTACAGTGACCAGCATCACCAACGTTTTCCTCGTATCAGCTAGAGTGCTTATCCAGGCTGGGCTGCTTTCATGGCGCTTTCACCCGAGGAGCCCTAGACGAGGACCGTGTGGACATGTACACTGGATTATCTACCCGACGACTGCATAGCCCTTTACGGCTGGATTATATTTGCTTTTGGTCCTGTGATTAATGGAGCGGAGAATCGCCGACGCCCACAAGTGTGTGGGATTTACCCTGTGAGGAGCCACGTCGAGTCTGCCCCTCAGAAGCCTGAGGCAGGCTAGCTTTCTTCCCTGTGGAGCTACAGGCTACGGAGAACAGCTGTATTCGTCTGTGGATCAAGATCTTATTGCACCGTCTCCCGTACTCGGAGTCTCCTTATCATCGTTGACCCAGACTCTATTACCGACAGATCCTCTACCCTTGCTGGCTTACAACCGGGGGGACCCTTCCAGTATCTCCCGCTATATTACTAGTGTACCATAGATATAATTCCCTAAGATTCAGGTTGTATAATTACCTCCTGCGTAACCAGAGAATGGACATTCGTTATTGATTTGCCTACGCACATTCCTTTGCCTTATAAGCGCATTCAAAGTGAAATAGAGAAGTATATTATGTACCTTTTGCTGCAATAAATACTTAATTACAACTTTGTGTGGAACCGATTTCATTGTGGGAAGTGTTCATCATTATATATATCATGTACTATATGGCCAGTAATTAAAGTGCATAAGACGGTAGTGGTTTAATGATACCATACTTATCAATACAGTCAGGGAATTGTACCCCTCAGTTACAATTGGTCCTTCGAGCCGGAGGGTAACTAGCGTAATATTAATATAGTGGTATTAATATTGACATGGCCAATGATGAACACTCAAAACGGTTCTCCTAAAATAGATCGCCCGCAGCGTAGACACCTCAGTACTTAGAGGATTACGTTGCCGATATACTACCTAGCTTTCTACAGACGGTAAACGCGGAAAAAGTAGATAGTAAAATTATGTCCGACCCTATCGACCAGGCTACCCCGCCAATAGAGACCCTAGTAGGTTCTAACGTAACTGACCAAGCTCACGGTGGGGACCAGGAGGGACCTGACATGACTTTACCCCCCGCCAAGACCGAATAAGTAGTCCCCGGAGAGCTCCAGGATAAAGACAGCCCTCCAGGGATGGAACTCGACCCAATACAAGAAGAGGCGAGCACCCCGGAGATGGATCTCCTCGACTCGCCACAGGAGAACGGATCTCCAACGAGTACTACCAGGAGCGGATCACCTCAACCAGCGTCTTCCCCCAGCGAGGCGGACAAGATGCTGGCACAGGCCTTCCTCGCCAGCCTGGCAGCCTCAACAGAGCGCGATCGACTCCAAGCACAGACGCTTAGTGAGCGCGAACATTCTTCCATGGAAAGAGAACGCCTTCAAGCGCAGCAACGGAGCGACGAAGATCGTACACGTCTAGAGATTAGACGCCTTCAGACGGAAGAGAATATGGGAAGGGACCGGGCCGAAGCCCAGCGCGCCGCCGCCGAAGCCCAGCGCGCCGCTGCCGGTGCCCAAAGAGAAGCAGAGCGCGACCTCGCTCTCACCAAGCACGAAGCCGAGCGCGACCGATTACAAGCGCAGATAATGGAGCAGCTGATCACCAGGGCAACACCCCCTCCCTCCGCACGGGGCTCCAGGGTCTCGTCAAGACAAGGGTCAAGGGCACCCTCCCCGACCCGATCAAGCGACCCTGAGCCCAACCACCAGAGAGAGCCTATACCCCCCTCCGAACCCCTTCCCCGTCCGGTCCAAGTGAGACCCAGCTACAAGGAAGAAACGATCTACACCGCGGAGAGGCTAAATAGACGACTACAGGATCTAGATGACCTGCCAGAGGAAGAAGAAGAGGGAGAGGAGGAGAGTCAAGCCCAACAGCAGCACAGTACTCCACAGGACCAGGAGGTCCAGTACAGCCCAGGCTTTACCCCCGCGGCTCTGCGCTACAGACCCCCGACTCAATTCACGGGTGAGCTTGACGCACGACCAGCCCCGAGGAACAGCACCTGGGTACGCGGGCCATGGTATCCAGCAGGTACCAGCCCACCAAGAGGCGGAAGAGGAGACTCGCCTAGGAGGACTCTCTTCCAACGCTCACCGATGTGCCAGCCATCCATGGCATCATACATTGGCACACCGACGTTCTCGGACTTCACACACGAGAACAGAGCACAGTACACAGAGCTACGAATGTGCTTAGAGACAATGATGTCCGATGTAGCTGATGAACCGTACAAATATGCTATCCTACTGAAGCACCTCAAGGTGCCCCGAGCGCACAATATAGCGCTGGCCTATGCCACCTCTACTACCCCATACACCGCGGCTCTAGCAGCACTCGACCAAAGATATGGACGCATATGGGACTACGTAATACAAGAGATAAGGCATATTGACCGCCTACCCCCAGCCACAGACAATCGCTCACTAGATGACCTGTCTATCAAGGTACAATCCCTGGTAGGGATGCTGGGGGCGCAAAGAGAAAAGGGTATGCACGAACTGTACGCGAACTCTAATGTCGAGAGGATTTTAGAGAAGCTTCCGCCCGCCCGACAAGAGCGCTTCAGGCGGCAAAGAGACCACCGTGATCCTAACGGTCCCGAGCCATCCCTCCTAGACCTAGCCGACTTCCTGGCGAGAGAAGTCAACAGCCTACGGTTGGATACGTTCATGCGGAGCACACCAAGCTCCAGAGAGGGACCTAGGAGAGCAAACGATGGCCGCAGATTGGTGACCGTCATGCACCAATCAGAATCAGTACCGAGCAGCAAGAACCACAGCACCCCCTCGATGAAAGAGAAGTGGAAGATGGTGTGCCCGTACTGCGAAAATGAACACTGGCTGTCACAATGTGACACGTTCAAGAAGATGACCGCCGACGAGGTGAGTCAATGGATAAAGTCCAACCGACGCTGTTACCGATGTGCGCGCAGTCACATGGCAGCCGATTGCCGCTTAAAGAAGAGGTGTAGTCGGTGTGACGGAGCCCACTTAGACGTCCTACACGACAGTAACAGAAGAAAGCCTGCACCCTCAAGCAGCACAAAGGCAAGTGTTATGTACATTGACCCCGCCAGCAGCGGGGGCGCCCGGGTGCTCTTAAAGGTGGTCCGCGTAACATTGAGTTACCAAGACAAGGTCATGGACACTTACACCGTCCTTGACGACGGGTCAGAGAAGACCCTTCTCCTCGCGTCCGCTGCGGCCCAGCTGGGGCTGCGGGGGAGCGAAGACCAGATGACGATTCGGACAATAAGAAGAGATCTAAAGACGATAAAGGGCGAGAATGTCTCCTTCACTATCGCAGCAAGCGGGCAGCCAGAGAGACGGTATAGGATTACTAACGCTTTCACCAGCCAAGAAATAGGCCTGTCGCAGTACACCTACCCCATCGCCAAGCTGATGGATAAATATGTGCACCTGCGTCAACTACCTATACCGCCCATAGACGGTGCCACCCCGACCCTGCTGATAGGCTCCGACCATGCAGACCTCATCGTCCCGATGGACCGGGTCCACACAGGGCCCAGAGGCTGTCCTGCAGCAGTCGAGACCCGCCTAGGATGGACACTACAAGGCCCCCTCGCTAGGTCTCTTAACCGAACAGCAGCCACTAGCTGCCTCCACTCCAGAGTGACAGAAGAAGACACCACCCTCCTACAGCATGTCGAGAGGCTATGGACACTAGAGACAATGCCCTTTAAGAACGAAAAGAAAGACATTCGTTCCAAGGAAGACATTTACGCTATAGCCCTCCTCGAGCAGGGGACAAAGAGAGTCAAAGTCAACGGAGTGATGAGATACGCAACTCCACTCCTGAGGCGAGAGGGTATGCCTACCTTCCACGCCCCAAAAGAAGCGACGGAGCGGTATCTATTGAACACAGAGCTGCGCCTAGCCAGAGACCCCGCTCAAGAGACTGTGTACCGCGCTGAGATTAACAAGCTAATCACAGCGGGACACATAAAGAAAATTGACATTAAAGAGGCCGATCAGACGACCGAATCATGGTACGTGCCGCACCACAAAGTCCACCACAACGGCAAGGATCGTATTGTGTTCAACTGCAGCTACCAGATCGGATCACAAAATCTTAATAAAGAGCTCTTGCCCGGCCCAATACTCGGCCCCTCTCTACTAGGCGTGTTACTACGTTTCCGCCAAGACAAGGTGGCCATCAGCGGCGACATCAAAGGGATGTTCCTGCAGGTGAGACTAGTGGAGGAGGACAAGCCCCTGCTGCGGTTCCTATGGAGAGAGAGGATCGGGGACGAGCAACAAGCCATCTATCAATGGGAAGTCCTCCCTTTCGGAACCACATGCAGCCCATGCTGTGCTACGTTTGCACTGCAAAAACACGTCGCAGAGGACCCAGCAGCCAATGAAGAGGTCCGACAAAGTGTAGGAAATAGTTTCTACGTGGACAACTGTCTGCAAAGCGTCTCGACGCCAGAAGAAGCCGAGGCCCTTCTACTCAAGCTCCGCGCCTCCCTGATCAAAGGCGGCTTTGATCTCAGGCAGTGGGCCAGCAGCGACCCGCAAGTATTGCGCAGCCTCTCCCCCGAGGACAAGGCAGCAAGCAGCGAGACCTGGATGGCGACCATCCCAGGAGAAGCCCAAGAAATGACATTAGGACTAGTCTGGCGCTTCAAAACAGACTCGCTCCATTATAAACACACACCCCTGACCAAGGAGCAGGGAAGGTCGACTGCACTACCGACCACCAGACGGAGTGTATACAGAACACTCGCCAGACAATATGACCCGTTGGGATGTATTCTACCTTACACCACCAGGGCAAAGATGATTGTAAGAGCGTTATGGGACAAGGACCAGGGCTGGGACGACCCCATACCCGAGCACCTTGCATCCACATGGAGAGAGTGGGAGACAGAACTCAGCTCACTCCCAGGTGTCAACATACGCCGCAGCTACTTCCCACCCACAGTGAGGCCGGAGACGTGCCAGATGGACCTGCACGTCTTCAGCGACGCCTCCGAAGTAGCCTACGGTTCGGTGGCCTACTTGCGTGCCCGAGAGGAGAGAGGAGAAATACATACTGCTTTCATCCTGGCTCGCTCAAGAATAGCCCCACGCAAGCAACAATCTATCCCGCTGTATGTAAAGAAAGGAAGAGGAACCGAGAAGCGGTGGGGTATTGTATTCAAATGCATGACCACCCGAGCGATGCATATAGAACTCCTTCCAACCATGAGCACAGACTCATTCCTTATGGCCTTCCGAAGATTCACATCGCGGAAAGGCAAACCGTCTATATTATTGTCTGATCACGGGACAAACTTCAAAGGCGGAGAAAGAGAGCTGAGAGAGAGCTTCCAAGCTATGGGCCCAGAACTTAAGACCCACCTCGCTCCATACCAGATCGACTTCCAGTTTAATCCCCCGAATGCACCTCACTTCGGTGGAACTTGGGAACGAGAAGTACGTTCAATAAAGACAGCCCTGTACGCCGTGCTTGGGGCCCAGACCGTGGCGGAAGAAGTCCTAATGACAGTCCTCACGGAGATCGAGGGAGTATTGAACTCAAAGCCCCTCGGTTACGTCTCAAGTGATGTAGCAGATGTCGACCCAGTCACCCCCAACACACTCTTGATGGTGCGGCTGGACCCCGCGCTACCACAGACAATGTACAGGCCTGAAGAAGCGAACGGCCAAAGAATGTGGAGGTACAGTCAAGTATTGGCTGACAAGTTTTGGAACAGCTTCCTACTCCACTATCTACCGTCTCTACAGACCCGCCAGAAATGGGTGAAAGAGAGAGACAATTTGACAGAAGGAACAGTCATCATGATTATCGACCAGTCACTACCCCGAGCTATGTGGCCGGCTGGCCGCGTAAGCAAAGTGATCACCGGTGCCGACGGAAAGGTCCGAGCAGCCGAAGTGCTCGTCCAAGGGCGGATCTACACCCGACCCGTGGCGAGGCTAATAGAGTTGCCGAGGCTCCCCGAGACTATTGATGACGACCATGACCCCATGACTTTGTGAACTGCCCTACCCCTCACAACAGACATTGAGTAGTGGACAGTGCGGTTAATCTGTCTCTGCTTAGCTAATTAGGTGGGACTAATTAGGAGGCGGCTGTTACAAAGGATCAGATTAAACCGAATATATATATTTATTGATTGATATATATTGCATAATATTTGTATATCGTTTGATATCCCTTGTATATTCCTTGTACATATACACGGAATATCCCTTTAGCCTAGTACAGACCATAATATTTCATTCTCCTATTGGACAGTGGTCCACAGGCGCCAAGGCCATGCCTCCAAAGTCAGGTTCAAAGTCACCACCGGGGACATGCCTGGACATGAATGGTATTGCGCAAGGATATGAGACAGGAATAAAGCTGGTACTAGTTTATTCATCTAAGCGTATAAATACGGCGCAGGTGAATACAGAAGTATGTTACCCAATAAGTTGAAGCCTCACCCACGATACTACGTGCGGTGAAGTATGGCCTGTTTGGCCCCAAATAGAGCATTGAGACCGCGTGCGAATTAATAACTGAAGTGTCAGAGTTTGGCGCTATACCGTCGAGTGCGACATATTCTATTAAGTCAGTAATAGTCTAATTGTGTATAGTGTATCGTGCGGCTAAAGTTCTACAGTGACCAGCATCACCAACGTTTTCCTCGTATCAGCTAGAGTGCTTATCCAGGCTGGGCTGCTTTCATGGCGCTTTCACCCGAGGAGCCCTAGACGAGGACCGTGTGGACATGTACACTGGATTATCTACCCGACGACTGCATAGCCCTTTACGGCTGGATTATATTTGCTTTTGGTCCTGTGATTAATGGAGCGGAGAATCGCCGACGCCCACAAGTGTGTGGGATTTACCCTGTGAGGAGCCACGTCGAGTCTGCCCCTCAGAAGCCTGAGGCAGGCTAGCTTTCTTCCCTGTGGAGCTACAGGCTACGGAGAACAGCTGTATTCGTCTGTGGATCAAGATCTTATTGCACCGTCTCCCGTACTCGGAGTCTCCTTATCATCGTTGACCCAGACTCTATTACCGACAGATCCTCTACCCTTGCTGGCTTACAACCGGGGGGACCCTTCCAGTATCTCCCGCTATATTACTAGTGTACCATAGATATAATTCCCTAAGATTCAGGTTGTATAATTACCTCCTGCGTAACCAGAGAATGGACATTCGTTATTGATTTGCCTACGCACATTCCTTTGCCTTATAAGCGCATTCAAAGTGAAATAGAGAAGTATATTATGTACCTTTTGCTGCAATAAATACTTAATTACAACTTTGTGTGGAACCGATTTCATTGTGGGAAGTGTTCATCATTATATATATCATGTACTGTATGGCCAGTAATTAAAGTGCATAAGACGGTAGTGGTTTAATGATACCATACTTATCAATACAGTCAGGGAATTGTACCCCTCAGTTACAATGAGGCTATTGAAACTGTTTTTGTAGAAATTCTATTTGAAAGGGCTAAATCTGTTCTAGTCGGCACAATTTACAGACCGCCAGACCAAAATGGCTTTTATGATGTGTTGGATGCGTGCTTAGCTGGAGCTGAGGATGCAGAAATTATTCTTATTGGGGATTGGAACACGGATATTCAACAAAAAGATGCACCGTCTTCAAATCCTACAATGGGTTTTGTGATCTGCACGGCCTCAGCCAGCTAATCACACAACCCACACGTGTATGTGAGTCAACTCAGACTACCATTGACCTCATCCTGACCTCTGACAAGTCCAAGATCGCCAATAAAGGGGTTATAGCATGCGGGTTAAGTGATCATTATATGATATTCTGCACCCGCAAAAAGCTAAAACAAAAGGCTGGCTGTCACAAAACAGTCACATCTAGAGACCTCAAAACTTACTCTAGAGAGGCCTTTAACCTTGAACTGGAGAGTCTGGACTGGTCAGATGTGTGTGTGTGTGTATGTGTATGTGTGTGTGTGTGTGTGTGTGTGTGTGTGTGTGTGTGTGTGTGTGTGTGTGTGTGTGTGTGTGTGTGTGTGTGTGTGTGTGTGTGTGTGTGTGTGTGTGTGTGTGTGTGTGTGTGTGTGTGTGTGTGTGTGTGTATGTGTGTGTGTGTGTGTGTGTGTGTGTGTGTGTGTGTGTGTGTGTGTGTGTGTGTGTGTGTGTGTGTGTGTGTGTGTGTGTGTGTGAGTGTGTGAGTGTGTGAGTGTGTTTGTACTGAGGCCGTGCTCAGCAGCATTACAGCAGAGTAAGCATTATGACAAGACCTCTCTCTCAAACGCATTATGACTAGAGATAATGAATGAATGAATGAAAGTGAATGGATTTATTTGAGGATTAGAAAAAGACATATAACACTGCACTGCAAGTCATTACATACATTAATAATCACAGAGGATCAAAACACAATAAAGCTCAAGGGCTAACTTACCACAAGATAAAAACAAGCAAGCAACGACAATACAACATATAATTAATCAACATATAATTAATACAATCATATAAATACAATCAACATATAATGAAACATATAATTAATACAATCAACATATCATTAATACAATCAACATATCATTAATACAATCAACATAGAATTAATACAATCAACATAGAATTAATAACATCAACATAGAATTGTCAGGCAGTGGGGTAGCTATGGCTTACCTTTTTAAACTAGCGTTTAAGTTAATTAATGTCTTTATTGTCTTATTATTTTTTTCTTTATTTAATTATTTTTTAAATATTTTATGATAGTTTTGATCATTTTATTTAAAAAAAATGTAATGTCTTATTTTACTGTTATACATTTTTGTTATACATTTTTCTCATTGTTTACTGTCTAATTATGCTATTATTATTATTTATCTATTTTTATTATCCTTTTGTTTAGTTTTTTTTGTGTAAAGCACTTTGAGCTGCAATCTGTATGAATGGTGCTATTTAAATAAAGTTATTATTATTATTATTATTATTATTATTATTATTATTATTATTATTATTATTATTATTATTATT
This sequence comes from Notolepis coatsorum, assembly GCF_963971535.1. Taxonomy (NCBI): domain Eukaryota; kingdom Metazoa; phylum Chordata; class Actinopteri; order Aulopiformes; family Paralepididae; genus Notolepis; species Notolepis coatsorum. The sequence goes on from NC_140166.1 coordinate 4,380,374, forward strand.
ATTATTATTATTATTATTATTTTTATTATTATTATTATTATTATTATTATTATTATTATTATTATTATTATTATTATTGTTATTATTATTTTTAAATTTTTTTTTGTTCTGTCCTATGTATATGTATGGTCGCCCGGATTAATAAAGTATTTTGTATCATATCTTAATACAAATGGTTGTTTTTTCCCATCGTCTCTGAAGGTTTTTAAAGCGTGTAGGATCAACATGTGTGGAATGGGTCCAGAGGTGACATCGTGCCACAAATAAAGTGTGACCTCATTCAACCTGTGAGGCTGCTGACCTGCCAACGACTGAGAGACTGTTTTCCAAGCGTTGCCACGGGAGCAGGGAGGTGACAGTATCAGGGCGAGGGCCCAAACAAAGGGCCCTTTTTTGTCCCCCGTCCACATCTGTCCGGAATCGCCTCCTTAATTACACAAGGTTAGCTTTTAGAATTGACAGCGTAAATATTATACTGTCAAACTCTGTCTGTTTGGCAACACGTTCTGGTTGAGTCCTGACCTGTGGAATTTAAGGGGAAACAACACACACACTCTCTCTCTCTTTCTCTCTCTTTCTCACTTCCCTCCTCCCTCTCTCTCTCCCCCTCTCTCCCTTCTCTCCCCCTCTCTCCCTTCTTTCTCTCTCTCTCTCTCTCTCTCTCTCTCTCTCTCTCTCTCTTTCTCACTTCCCTCCTCCCTCCTCCCTCTCTCTCTCCCCCTCCCTCTCTCTCTCCCCCTCTCTCCCTTCTCTCCCCCTCTCTCCCCTCTCTCTCTCTCTCTCTTCTCCTCTCTCTCTCTCTCTCTCTCTCTCTTCTCTCTCCTCTCTCTCTCCTCTCTCTCTCTCTCCTCTCTCTCTCTCTCTCTATCTCTCTCTCTCTCTCTCTCTCTCTCTCTCTCTCTCTCCTCTCTCTCTCTCTCTATCTCTCTCTCTCTCTCTCTCTCTCTCTCTCTCTCTCTCTCTGTCTCCCTATCTCTCTCAATTACTCAATTATCTCTCTATATCTATTTCTTCTTTCCCTTCTCTCTCTCTCTCTCTCTCTCTCTCTCTCTCTCTCTCTCTCTCTCTCTCTCTCTCTCTCTCTCTCTCTCTCTCTCTCTCTCTCTCTCTCTATTTCTCTCTAACTTCTCTCTCTTTCTCCCTTCCCTTCTCTCTCTCCCTCTCTTTCCATTCTCTCTCTCTTTCTCTCTCTCCCTCCCTTCTCTCTTTCTCTCTCTCACTTCTCTCTCAATGTCTCTCTCTTTCTCCCTTCCCCTCTCTCTCTCTTTCTCTCTCCCCTTCTCTCCCTCCATTTCCTAGGGTCTAGGGAAGAAAAGAGGCACTGTAACATCACAGATTTGCGTGTGCAGCAGGACTAGGACAGCAGTATTCCTGATATCAATATCACATATGAAACAGAGAAAGAACCACCACAGTAGGAAGATTGTGCACCAGAAGAGAAAGTGGGAAGTGATGTGGAAAGCAAATCCGGCAAAGATTCGGATGATACATTTACCTTGCCAGACTGAGTTTCCAAATGTTTCCAACTGAATGAGCCACAGACATCTTAAAGGAACACGCCAACATTTGTGGAAATTAGCTTACCGTCTTTTCCAGAGAGAGACAAGAAGAAACCAGTTTACTCTGGCCTAGGCATTGTCCAACTAACATCTCTCCCGAAGGCTAACCGGCACTGTCCGCTTCCATTCATTGTGCTAAGCTAGGCTAACGTACAGTCAGATAGCTTTCTACTGAATGGACAGACTAGCCCCTTTCACACCGGCAGGGCTCCGGTTCAAGCTCCGGCTCCATTCTGGAGCCTCTGAACCTTGGTGCTCTCTGGCGAACCAGCCCGCGTTTACACCTATTTAACCTCTTAAGCCCGACGCAACCGGTACCGGTCCCAAAATGACACCACGTCATAAATCAACCTCTTCAGACTGTCTGACATAATTATCGTTTATTTTTTTCAAACTTATTCAAGAATAAACATCATAACCATGTCACAACAGCAGTTATAATGTACATTATCATCAATACGTTAGTTTATCAATATGTAGCCACCTGAATATGTCTGACTATTATTCAGGATGTCTAACGCTAATCTTTTGCATTCACTGTGTTCACGAGGACGTTGTGGACACTTACCGTGCGGCTCTCTTTGATCATCCCTACCCCGACATTGACTATTAACTTGCTGCTCTCTGATCCTCCATATTCTAAACCTTGACAGCGAATAGTGGGGCATGCACTGGGGTGCCGCCGGGGGGAGCTGGTGGTCACACTGGGCAGGGCAGGGAAGACATCAGGTGAAGAAGAATGGGCTGGAGCCGGGGCTCGGACAGCGGAGAGTTCTCTTCGGCGTTTTCCATGGAGGAAGAAGGACGTCTCAGTTACAAAACGGGTTATCCTAGAAGTATATGCGGTAGCTTAGCGTTTGGTTAATGTGCCAGAGACACTGTGAATGGACCAACAGGCGAGCATCGCCGAAGACCAGGTGGTAGATATTGTCCACCTTGCGTTAGCTGTGTATAGGCGTCATAGCAGGAGGGTTCAACACGACCCACAGCTTAGCTTTGTTTAGGCGAGTACCACAGTTTAGCATGCGCACCGGCCCACCTCTTCAGCCCAGCAGAGGACGCCACTACACTGCACGCTTCTCCAGTCCCTCCAAGCCGTTGTCGCAGCGGCACCTGCCCCAGCGTCTACCCCGCCCCGCTGGCTGTATCGCGGGATCTCCGACGGCCATCTTAACACCCGGACCAGTGGTGCTGAGGTTGGGCCCGCCATCTTGGATAAGTACAAGCGGCGCTCTGAGTGCTGAAACATGTTCGGTAGACAGTCCACTGTGTGGTGCAGGCTCTGTAAGAGTGAAGATAAACGGTGCTTTGAACGAAAGCTGGAGAGCAGTGTATAGGGGCGTCCCAACCATTTCAAGCCGGCTTTAGCTAGGACTATTTATTTGCTAAATGTGGGCCCACTGTTAATTTCTTTTGAGTGTAATAATAATGTGTGGTTCTTTATAAAATTCCCATTGAACTCCTTTACTCCTTACCTGGTTCTCACCTACCGCGAAGCGGAGCAGTAGATAACCCTTAAAGGGAAGAGGTTCTTACTGTGTCTGTAATATAGAGTGAGAGCACCAGGTGCCCAGTGTGGAATAACTTTCAGTGTGGGAATAACTTTCAGTGTGGGAATAATTGTCAGCGTGGGAATAACTTTCATTGTGGGAATAACTTTCACTGTGGGAATAACTTTCATCCATGTGGGAATAACTTTCATCCTTGTGGGAATAACTTTCATCCATGTGTATTGTAGAGCGAGAGCACTAGGTGCCAGTGAGAGAATAGCTTTTCTAATTGAGTGATATACTTGTAAATTGAACCAGGCTATATAAAGGAGACGTAAATGGGATCACTGTGTGCGTGTCCTTAATGTACATTTCATCTAACCCTTTTCTCTCCGGGTAATGCTCATTATTATTTAACCCTTTCCCCACCCCTGCCTATAGTTCATTGTTAGAGGTCTCTACAGGTCATTAAGGAAGGGTACTGCTTTGGGGAGCGAATCCATCTTACTGCCATCAGGTGTGGGAGGGCTCAGGAAGTATTGGGGAAAGTGGGGGTGTGTGGGGAGCTACTGCTGATCGCCCTGGAGGGCAAGAAAGACCAGAGTACCATCCCTAGGTCAGTGAATCCTAGGCCCCATCCGCTCCTGCTGCTCGACCTCCACTTCGACATTCCTGGCCTACAGTCGGGGATCCAGCTAGACTCAGCTCTGCTGCGTCCCGCTACCAGGTGGCTGTGTACAACCACTCCCATAAAGCAGGGATAATCCACCCTGCTACAAATAGGTTAAAGTGTTATTAGATAGATTTTAGTTTTAGTTTTTCTGTTGTTTTGAAAGTCCGCCATTTTGATAAATTTACCGTCGGTATAGTTTTCTTGCAGCCATTTTGAAGAGGACATCCAGAGCTTTCAATGAGCGTTGGAATCTTTCAGAAATACACTTCCCAGAGGCCTCTAGGTCAAAAAAAGTTCTGTATGAATTCTTTTAATATCTCTTATTACTCTGGATAATATACCACAAATCTGAAAGTTATTGGCATATATTGGGAGTGCAGTTTGTCTCCCCTATTTTGAGCATTTAGCAACAATCAGATTTGAAATCAGTTTCAAAATGGCGGCACTCTGGCAGGAATAAGAATTTCATTATCTGTTCTTATGCACGCCTGGTGATACTAAATCCAAATTAAACTCTGGCATTTGACACAATCCATAAATGTGCGAATTGGCTATAATAATGTAATTTATGAGCCTGCTATTCTATATTCTATAATAATATTTCAAATTGCATTGGTCCAGATGGAAGAATTCAGTACTGTATCTACAGAACCTTCTTTTTAATCCTTTATTCATTTCCTTATGTTTTTTGTACACGTGATCTCAAGAAGGTACTGAACTAGCTCAGTGGCAGGTTTTCATGTCTGGTCATTTTTAGCATGGTGTTATTCACTGTCAAAGATGCAAAGAAAAATAATAATTCATATTCTCCTTTGTTTCATCACAATTTAAGCAAGCCTAGTAATAGACACAATATTTCTGACACATTCAGAAATACATTCACTGAGGTCCATAGATGTTCCTAGATACCAAGAACATGCAAATGGCCTTGTAGAAGTGGAGCAATATTCCATTTACTTAGGTATGTATTTTAGGGGGTCCTACTAATCACCCCAAAGTACCAGAAAATACCAGAAAATACCCCAAAATACCCCAAAGTATACCCCAAAGTATCAGAAAATACCAGAAAATACCCCAAAATACCCCAAAGTATACCCCAAAATACCAGAAAATACCAGAAAATAACCCAAAATACCCCAAAATACCCCAAAGTATACCCCAAAGTACCAGAAAATACCAGAAAATACCCCAAAATACCCCAAAGTATACCCCAAAATACCAGGAAATACCCCAAAATACCCCAAAATACCCCAAAGTACCAGGAAATACCCCAAATACCATAAAATACCCCAAAGTATACCCCAAAATACCAGAAAATACCAGAAAATACCCCGAAATACCCCAAAGTATACCCCAAAGTACCAGAAAATACCCCAAAATACCCTAAAATACCCCAAAGTATACACCAAAATACCAGAAAATACCCCAAAATACCCCAAAATACCCTAAAATACCCCAAAGTATACCCCAAAGTACCAGAAAATACCAGAAAATACCCCAAAATACCCCAAAATACCATAAAATACCCCAAAGTACCAGAAAATACCCCAAAATACCCCAAAGTACCCCAAAGTATACCCCAAAATACCAGAAAATACCCCAAAGTACCCCAAAATACCCCATAGTATACCCCAAAATACCCCAAAGTACCCCAAAGTACCCCAAAGTATACCCCAAAATACCCCACAGTACCCCAAAATACCCCAAAGTACCCCAACATATCCCAAAATGAAAAACAAAAATTTGAACATTTTGTGTAATAGTGTGTAATAGTGTAATAGTGTAATAGTGTAATACTGTAATACTGTAATAGTGTGTAATAGTGTAATAGTGTGTAATAGTGTAATAGTGTAATAGTGTGTAATAGTGTAATAGTTTAATAGTGTGTAATAGTGTAATAGTGTGCTAGTGTAATAGTGTAATAGTGTAATAGTGTGCTAGTGTGTAATAGTGTAATAGTGTAATAGTGTGTAATAGTGTAATAGTGTGCTAGTGTAATAGTGTAATAGTGTGTAATAGTGTAATAGTGTAATAGTGTGTAATAGTGTAATAGTGTGTAATAGTGTAATAGTGTGTAATAGTGTAATAGTGTAATAGTGTGATAGTGTGATAGTGTGTACTAGTGTAATAGTGTGTAATAGTGTAATAGTGTGTAATAGTGTAATAGTGTAATAGTGTGTAATAGTGTGTAATAGTGTGTAATAGTGTAATAGTGTGCTAGTGTGCTAGTGTAATAGTGTAATAGTGTAATAGTGTGCTAGTGTGTAATAGTGTAATAGTGTGTAATAGTGTAATAGTGTGTAATAGTGTAATAGTGTAATAGTGTGCTAGTGTGTAATAGTGTAATAGTGTAATAGTGTGTAATCGTGTAATAGTGTAATAGTGTAATAGTGTGTATTAGTGTAATAGTGTAATTTTGTGTAATAGTTTCAAGTTTCAAGTTTCTTTAATAGTTGTCATACAGAAGTACAGAATACTTTTATACAAAATGCTTCTTACTGTTACGCTCCAGAGACTGTGCTAGACAAGATAAGTATCAAATAACATAGTATAGCATGTAAATTAGAAGTAGAAAATGAGGTCACAGTGTTCAGTATAGACATATGTACAATGTTCGATGCAGAATAGACGTAACTGAGTTACCATATAATATACAATATACTATGCAGTGTACTAATATACAATACTATATAGTGCAAAGCAGAAATGGGATGAGGTACAATTTAGGTACAATTTACAGTAAGGTGTACGAGTTGTAGTGCAAATCCTTTATCAATAAATATAAAGTGTGGGGAGTGGGTGCTACAGTGTGTTTGTTTAAAGTGAGTGTGTGCGTGTGGATGTGTGTGCTATGTGCGTTTGATGGTTGTTGTGTGGTGTTCATTGTTCGTTGAGCAGCCTGATGGCCTGGGGATAGAAGCTTCTTCTGAGTCTTTCTGTGCTCGCCTTGAGACTCCGGTATCGCTTGCCTGACCGCAGCAATTCAAAGAGGCAGTTGTTCGGGTGGCTGGAGTCCTTAATGATTCTCTTAGCCTTGCCCCTGCACCGCTTGTTGTAAATGTTCTGGAGGGTGGGGAGCCCCCCTCCAATTGTGCTTTCGGCTGAACGTGTCACTCTTTGTAGTCTGCTTCGGTCTTGTGCAGTGCTATTCCCAAACCAGGAGGTGATGTTGCCAGTCAGGATGCTCTCTATTGTACATGAGTAGAAGTTCTTAAGGATCTTCTGACTGACTTGGAACTTCCTTAGGCGCCTGAGGAAGTAGAGGCGTTGTCGTGCCTTCTTCACAACACTGTCAATGTGTGTGGTCCATGTCAAGTCCTCGGATATGTGGGCTCCGAGGTACTTAAAGCTGTTCACTCTCTCAACCGGTGCCCCGTCGATGCTGAGGGGGCTGTAGTCCTTGACCCCCGACCTCCTGAAGTCCACAATCATCTCCTTTGTTTTGCTGACGTTCAGGGAGAGGCTGTTTTCCTGGCACCATCCCGCCAGGACCTTAACCTCTTCCAGGTAGGCCCTCTCGTCGTTTGCAGAGATCAGGCCCACCACTACTGTGTCGTCAGCAAATTTGATGATTGTGTTGCTACTCCGCTGAGCCACACAGTCGTGTGTGTACAGGGAGTAGAGGAGGGGACTCAGAACACAGCCCTGGGGGGCCCCTATGTTGAGGGTGATGGATGAGGAGGTGCAGTTGCCTGCTCTCACCACCTGGGGTCTGCCCGTCAGGAAGTCCAAGACCCACTGGCAGAGGTCATAGTTCAAGCCCAGGTCCCTGAGCTTGGCTATGAGTTTGGAGGGGACTATGGTATTGAATGCCGAGCTGTAGTCGATGAATAGCATTCTCACATAGTTCCCCTTCCTCTTGTCTAGGTGTGATGCTGCTGTGTGCAGCACATGGGCTATGGCGTCCTCCGTGGACCTGTTGGGGCGGTATGCAAATTGCAGGGGGTCCAGGTTGATGGGGAGGGAGGAGCAGATGTAGCCTTTTACTAGCTTCTCAAAGCATTTCATGGCTATGGAGGTGAGAGCTACAGGGCGGTAGTCGTTGAGGCAAACAGGCTTGGATTTTTTGGGTACAGGGATAATAGTGGACTTCTTCAGGCAGGTGGGGATGACATCCTGTTCTAAGGACAGGTTAAATATGTCAGTGAATACCGGGGCCAGTTGGTCGGCACAGACTTTTAGGACGCGGCCGGGGATGCCGTCCGGTCCTGCTGCCTTCCTGATATTCACTTTTTTAAAGGTCCGCCTCACCTCATGCTCTGTTACCCTGAACACTGAGTCTCCATCAGCAGCAGACCCCCCCCCCCCCCCCCCCATTGCCGTGGCTTGTGGGCTGGTGTTGTTATTACCAGCATCAAACCTAGCATAGAAGGTATTGAGGTCATTTGCTAAGGAGATGTCACTGTTCAGTTTGAGGGAGGTGCCTTTGTAGTCTGTCATCGTTTTGAGCCCCTGCCACATAGCTCTGGAGTCAGCCTGTTCAAACTGGAGTTAAATTTTATCCCTGTAGCGCCGTTTTGCCTCTATTACTGTCCTCCTTACGTTGTATCGCGCCACCTTGTGGTCATTCATGTTGCCTACCACCAGGCCGCCGTTGTATGCTTTGGTGCGCGCTTTCAGAGCTTCACGGACGGATTTGTCTACCCAGGGTTTTTGATTTGGGTAAACTTTAATTGTGGTAGTGGGGATTGTTTCTTCCACCAAAGTAAGAACAAAGTCCAGCACTGTCTCCGTGTAGACATTAATGTTATCTGTGTCGCGGAACACGCTCCAGTCTGTGCACTCAAGCGCAGCTTGGAGCGTCTCCTCTGACGCCACATCCCATTTCTGCACCTCTCGCGAGACTACCGGTGTGCTCTTGATTTTTTGTTTGTACTTTGGAGAAAGCAAGATGGCCGCATGATCAGATTTTCCGAAGCCACTAGCAGCCTGAGACTTGTATCCACCCTTGAATTGCGTGTAACAGTGGTCTAAAATGTTACCGCCTCTGGTGTTACAAGTCACATGCTGATAGAAGTCAGGCAAAACCTTTCTCAGATTGGCGCTATTGAAATCACCCACTACTACAAACTCAAAACTCACCTTTTCAATCTTGCTTTTGACCTCTAATTCTGTCGGTGTTATTTTATTTTTGTCATGTATTATTTTTGTTCTGTTTTTTTGTTTTGCCATAGTTTGTCTCTCCTGCCCATGTAAAGCGTCTTTGAGCACCTGGAAAAGCGCTATATAAAATAGATGTATTATTATTATTATTACAATGGCGGCGTCAACGTTCGCTGCTTGGAGTTTGTTTACCTCGTCGTGGAGCCTGGAGAGCGCGGCACTATTGCTGGCTTGCGGTGGAATATACACTCCGACCAGGTTGATCGCCGTTAACTCCCTCGGGAGGAAGAAAGGTCGACACTTGATGGTTATATATTCCAGGTTGGGGCAGCAGTGGTTCGATAATTCCTTCACGTTGGCTGGATCGCTCCAATTGTTGTTCAACATGAAGGCGATACCACCTCCACGCTGTTTGCCGGACTCTGCTGTTCTATCCTTGCGGTGAATGAAGAAGTGATCGGCCGGTTGGATGGCGTGATCTGGGATTTCTGGCGACAGCCACGTTTCAATGAAGCAGAGAACATTGCTGTCTCTAACGTCTCTCTGGAATTGAATCCTTGCTCGGATGTCGTCTAGTTTATTGTCAATTGATTGTACATTGGCTAGCAATATACTGGGTAGTGGCGTTCGGTGTCGTCTGGTTCTCAGCCTGTTACGGATCCCAGCTCTCTTCCCTCTCCGCCTGATGATTCCTTTGTTCCTGGGGGCGAGATCTGGTCCCATTGTCCTCAAGATCTCAACGGGCCATTGCTGCGGTTCAGAGAGCTGATCCAGGGAGTAATCCAGTCGGTAAGTTTCCCGTAATCCAATGTCTATAAGTGACTGACGGTCATACACATTAAATGCACCTACTGTTGGTACAGACAAAACTCTTAAAACTATAAATATTAACAAAAGTAAGCACAGTCTCGATGGAGCGCACAGACAGGCGGCCGGTCGTAGCGGCGCCATCTTCTTAGTGTGTAATAGTGTAATAGTGTAATAGTGTGTAATAGTGTGCTAGTGTAATAGTGTAATAGTGTGCTAGTGTGTAATAGTGTGCTAGTGTAATAGTGTGTAATAGTGTAATAGTAAGCTAGTGTAATAGTGTAATAGTGTGTAATAGTGTGTAATAGTGTAATAGTGTGCTAGTGTAATAGTGTAATAGTGTGCTAGTGTGCTAGTGTGTAATAGTGTAATAGTGTAATAGTGTGTAATAGTGTAATAGTGTGCTAGTGTTATAGTGTAATAGTGTGTAATAGTGTAATAGTGTAATAGTGTGCTAGTGTGTAATAGTGTAATAGTGTAATAGTGTGTAATAGTGTGTAATAGTGTAATAGTGTAATAGTGTGTAATAGTGTAATAGTGTGTAATAGTGTGCTAGTGTAATAGTGTGATAGTGTGATAGTGTGCTAGTGTGTAATAGTGTAATAGTGTGCTAGTGTGTAATAGTGTAATAGTGTAATAGTGTGTAATAGTGTAATAGTGTGATAGTGTGATAGTGTGCTAGTGTGTAATAGTGTAATAGTGTGCTAGTGTGTAATAGTGTAATAGTGTAATAGTGTGTAATAGTGTGTAATAGTGTAATAGTGTGCTAGTGTAATAGTGTGTAATATTGTAATAGTGTGTAATAGTGTAATAGTGTAATAGTGTGTAATAATATAATAGTGTAATAGTGTGTAATAGTGTAATAGTGTGCTAGTGTAATAGTGTGTAATTTTGTGTAATAGTGTAATAGTGTGTAATAGTGTAATAGTGTAATAGTGTGTAATAGTGTAATAGACACTATTACACACTATTAAACTATTACACACTATTACACTTTTACACACTATTACACAAAATTACACACTATTACACTAGCACACTATTACACTATTACACACTATTACACTATTACACACTATTACACTATTACACACTATTACACTATTACACTATTACACACTATTACACTATTACACTATTACACACTATTACACTATTACACACTATTACACTATTCCACTAGCACACTATTACACTATTACACACTATTACACACTATTACACACTATTACACTATTACACACTAGCACACTATTACACTATTACACACTATTACACTATTACACACTATTAATTTTTTTTTGTATTTTATTTTTTTATTATTTTTTAAACACACATATAAACAAACATGACAACACACGATAAGATACACAAGCATTAATACACAGTGTATATCCAACGAAATTACCATTTATACCGATGTCTTATACAGGATATACCCCTAATACCTGTTATCTAAAAACCTACACACATATGCTCCAGCTCGAACCCCCCCCTCCCAGACCCCTCTTTGGATAGTACACACTATTACACTATTACACACTATTACACTATTACACTATTACACTATTACACACTATCACACTATTACACTATTACACACTGTTACAAAGGGTCAGATTAAACCGAATATATATATTTATTACTTGAGATATATTGTATAATATTTGTATATCGTCTGATATCCCTTGTATATTCTTTGTACATATACACGGAATATCCCTTTACCTAGGTACAGGCCAGACCATAATATTCGTTCTCCTATTGGACAGCGACCCCTAGGCGCCAACGGCCATACCCCCAATGGCAAGTTCAAAGCTACCGCTAAGACATGTCTCAACATGTCCAGGTTTGCGCAGTAATACGAGACAGAACTGAGGTTGGCACTAGATTATTCACCTTACGTATAAATACGTCGCAGGTGGATACAGTAGCACTTAGCCTAAAACCTGGTTGACCCAACAAGTTGAAGCCTTCACCACGATACAACGTGCCGTGAAGTGGGCCCCTTTTGCCCCTAAATAGAGCCTTGAGAACCGCGTGCGAATTGATAGCTAAAGTGTCAGAGTTTAACGCTGTATCGTCAAGTTCGACTTATTCTATTGTAAAGTAATAGTCTATTATTTATAGTGTATCGTGCGGCTACCGTTCTACAGTGACCAGCATTACCACCGGTTCGTCGTACCGAGCTAGTGCACTTATCCAGGCTGGGCGGCCTAACCTCGTGCCGCCATCCGAGGAGTCCTAGACGAGAACCGTTGGATATGTACACCGGAGAACCTACACCGGCGAATGCAGAGCCTTTTCCGGCTGGATTATATTGCTTTGGTACTATGGCTGCTGGAGCAGAGAACCGTCTACCCCACTGCTGTGTGGGATCTACCCTGTGAGGAGCACCGTCGAGCCCGCCTCTAGGACCCACAGAGGCTGGCTAGCTTTCATCCATGCTGCCATGCATACCGGAGTATAGCTGTTGCTTTGTCTACGGACCAAAGGATTATTGCACTGTCTCCTGTATCTGGAGTCTCTTTATTCCTCGTTGATCCAGACTTTGCTCCCGACCATTCCTCTCCCCTGCTGGCTTACAACCGGAGGGAACCCCCTTAGTATCTCCAGCTGACTATGAGTGTGCCTTATGTAATTCTTATGCTACAGGTGGTATTCAATTATACCCATCTTAATATGCTCATGGACTTACGCTCTTGACCTACTTAAGTGTTCTTCGCCATATACGCGCAATTCATAATTCTCAATATTGTAACCCATTGGTACTGCTCTGATAATAAATACTTCTAAATATAACTTTCTTTGTTAAGCCGTATTATTGTGTGGGTGTTCACCATATATACCGTGTACTGTATGGCCAGTAATTAAAGTACATAACTAAGTAGTGACTGAACTCAAACTAGAAAGAAACAGACTAAGAAACGACGTAAACTCCATGATCAAAACTGCAAAAAAGAATTTCATCAATGACAAAACTGAGGAAAACAAAAACAAACCACGTGAACTTTGGAAATTACTCAATAATCAACTAGGATGCAGTAAAAAACTTAAAACCAGATTCTCAAACATAAACATAAAAACTGACAACACGCTCATCACAGACAAGCTGGATGTAGCCAATTACTTAAACATTTTCTTCACAAACATAGCCACAACACTGGTAAACAAACTACCCTCCCACTCAGGGCTTTATGGGGTAGAACACATAGTAGCTTTCTACAAAAACCTAGGGGTCCGCAAGGACGACTTCAAGCTGGAAACGGTAACAACAGATGAGGTACTCAATAAACTGAGCGCCCTCCAACCTAACAAGGCCACTGGCCATGACAACATCCCCTCCAAATTCCTCAGAGACTCAGCAGCCGCCATCACACCAATCATCACACACATAATAAACCTCTCCATAAAACAGGGACACGTCCCCAAGGACTTCAAAATTGCGAGGGTGACCCCTCTGCACAAAAAGGGCAGCAAATTAGACCCAGGCAACTACCGCCCTGTTTCTATTCTCACCTCCATCTCGAAAGTCATGGAAAAAATAGTCTACGAACAGGTCGAAAAGTACCTAGCGGAAAAAAATCTAATCTACGAATTCCAATCTGGCTTCAGAACATCCCACTCCACTGACACATGCCTTCTCTATTTGAATGACCACATCAAACAAGAGGTGGACGCAGGCAAATACTGCGGCATGGTCATGCTGGACCTACAAAAGGCCTTTGACACGGTCAATCACTCCATTCTGATTGACAAGCTAAAAGCAATTGGTTTTGATAGTCTATCAGTGAGCTGGATGCAATCCTACCTTGAGGGGAGGGAACAGATGGTGGAGGTAAACGGTACCCTATCCCCCCCCCCCACAGTGAGCTGTGGTGTTCCACAAGGAAGCATACTAGGACCGCTACTGTTCCTAATTTATGCAAATGACATGTCGTCAGCTTGTGACTGCAACTTGTTCCTGTTTGCGGACGACTCAGCCCTGCTGGTCTCTGACAAGAACAAGTTACAGGTTGAAAAAACCCTCAGCTCGGAACTAGGCAGAATCTGCATATGGCTCGCTGATAACAAACTATCATTACACATGGGCAAAACAGAGTCCATTCTCTTCGGTTCAAATAACAAACTCAGCAAGACCGACGGCTTCTCAGTTACAGTGGGTGACAATATTGTCACAAGGAAAGATGAAATTACCTACCTGGGGTCCATCCTAGAGGCTAATCTCTCCTGTGACAAAATGGCATCCAATGTAATAAAAAAAGTCAACCAACGAACTCGATTCTTGTACCGGATCTCCTCTCTGGTAAACAAGAACACCCTGAAGACTCTGGCAGGAGCACTCATTCAGGGGTACTACGACTATGCTTGCACCTCATGGTACCAAAGCACCTCAAAGGCGCTAAAAACAAAATTACAAACATCTCAAAACAAACTGGTCAGACTACTGCTTGACCTTACTCCTAGAACCCACCTCACCCCTGCCCACTTCGACAACCTAGGATGGCTTAGAGTAGACGACAGAGTACAACAACTTGCAATGGGCCTGGTCTACAAGATACACTACACGACCAAGGTACCCATGTACATGTCAAAATACTTCCCAAAGGTCAGTGAATACCACGATCACAACACCAGAGGGAGCTCCACAAATCATGTCAAACCAGATTCGGCTCAAATAAGGGACTAAACACGTTTCGCAATTATGCCACATCAATGTGGAACGCCCTACCCAAAGCTGTAAAGGAATGTGGATCACTACCCACTTTCAAAACCTCTCTCAAGGGACACCTACGGGAGACTGCAATTCAACACTGGCCCCTGTAAATATCCTAACCCAATCATTCCAACCCCCTCCAATGTACAGTCATTTACCTAGTATGGTTTTGTCAATAGTTCAATGTACAATTGTGTTTGTTTGTACAGTGTCTCCCCCCCCCCCCCCTCAATGTACAGTGTTACTTGTTTATACAGTATGCCCCCCGCCCCCCCCCCCCCCCCCAACCACCTCCAATGTAAATTACCCAGTATGGTTGTCAATATCCCAATGTACCCAACCCCCCCCACCCAACCTCCAATGTACAGTTTCTACGTCAAATGTATATACTCCCTTTTCTTGACTCCTTCTGTATCACAAACAGTACTGTATTTGCAAATCTGGTATGTCATAAATGTATAGATGTAGCAGTACTGACTATCTGTATGTCATGTATGTCATATATGTCTATATGAATTGAAAATGGGGGACCCTGATGGAAACAAGACAAACGTCTTTCTCAGGTCTGCATCCCCTTAACAATTGTATGTATTGAGCCGTACTGTATTGTACCCATTCTGCAATCTGTTAAATAAAGTTTTCATTCATTCATTCATTCATTCATTCATTCATTCAATGATACCATACTCTCAATACAGTCAGGGAATTGTACCCCTCAGTTACACACACTATTACACTATTACACACTATTACACTATTACACTAGCACACTATTACACTATTACACACTATTACACTATTACACTATTACACACTAGCACACTATTACACTATTACACTAGCACACTATTACACACTATTACACTAGCACACTATTACACACTATTACACTATTACACTATTACACACTATTACACTATTACACACTATTACACTATTACACACTATCACACTATTACACTATTACACACTATTACACTATTACACTATTACACACTATTACACTATTACACACTATTACACTATTACACTATTACACACTATTACACACTAGCACACTATTACACTAGCACACTATTACACTATTACACACTATTACACTATTACACTATTACACACTATTACACTATTACAGTATTACAGTATTACACTATTACACACTATTACACTATTACACTATTACAAACTATTACACAAAATGTGCACATTTTTGTTTTTCATTTTGGGATATGTTGGGGTACTTTGGGGTATTTTGGGGTACTGTGGGGTATTTTGGGGTACTTTGGGGGTATTTTCTGGTATTTTGGGGTATACTTTGGGGTACTTTGGGGTATTTTGGGGTATTTTGGGGTATTTTCTGGTACTTTGGGGTATACTTTGGGGTATTTTCTGGTATCTTGGGGTATTTTCTGGTATTTTCTGATACTTTGGGGTATACTTTGGGGTATTTTATGGTATTTTGGGGTATTCTCTGGTATTTTCTGGTATTTTGGGGTATACTTTGGGGTATTTTAGGGTATTTTGGGGTGTTTTCTGGTATTTTCTGGTACTTTGGGGTATACTTTGGGGTATTTTGGGGTATTTTGGGGTATTTTCTGGTATTTTCTGGTATTTTGGGGTATACTTTAGGGTATTTTAGGGTATTTTGGGGTATTTTCTGGTATTTTCTGATACTTTGGGGTATACTTTGGGGGTATTTTGGGGTATTTTCTGGTATTTTCTGGTATTTTGGGGTATACTTTGGGGTATTTTCTGGTATTTTGGTGTATTTTGGGGTATTTCCTGGTATTTTCTGGTACTTTGGGGTATACTTTGGGGTATTTTAGGGTATTTGGGGGTATTTTCTGGTATTTTGGGGTATACTTTGGGGTATTTTCTGGTATTTTGGGGTATTTTATGGTATTTTCTGGTACTTTGGGGTGATTAGTAGGACCCATTTTAGGCAGATTTTCAGAAAATAGGGCTCCGGGCTTAAGAGGTTAA
This sequence comes from Notolepis coatsorum, assembly GCF_963971535.1. NCBI lineage: Eukaryota > Metazoa > Chordata > Actinopteri > Aulopiformes > Paralepididae > Notolepis > Notolepis coatsorum. The sequence continues at coordinate 4,396,706 of NC_140166.1, forward strand.
GGAGAACCAACATTCCACGTCCTCCGTCATCAACAGGGGTGTTACTCGGGCGGAGGTAAACACAACCATATGAAGACGACAGTTGCGAAATGTGCCGTATATAAAACAGCTTTGGATGTTTGGCATTGCACCATGCTGATCCACTCAACAGGTAGTGATCTCAAGATGAGATCCGATTAAAATGTATTGTCATTATACAGTACACCATCCAACCAGAGTGGATAAAGAAATGCATAAATGAATGAAAAAAGAAAACATGTGTAACCAATTTGAACCTGGGACCATAGGAGCCACAGGCAGCTGCACTAACTACTTGAGCTAAAGGGTCCGATGTTGACTGCAACTGACTAATCCATCATTTACACTTGTCAAGAGCCAATTGCGCAGTCTTCAGTATTGGCATTAATAAATCAGATGTCATCATGCTAATATGTCATGTTATACAGTAGGACTTACTACTATAATAATAATAATAATTGTTGAGCGTTGCAGTTTATCTTGCGTCGCATGTAGAAGAAAATACACGTTGTCCATGCAGATATCTTTAGCCTTTAGCTTGTTTATTGAATAAGCACAACTTCACCATTTCACATTGGTGGGATAGGTGTAACTGGTCTAAGGTCACCCTCTGTGTCGTCGTCGTGCATTGGAAGTGAAGACTCAGTCGTGGCCATTTCAGTATTTAATTCTGTTGGCAATACAGATAACACCATTATCGTTTGTCCACAGGATGGCGCCAAAACAGCTAGCAGGCCCTTTCAGCATTCCAGATAGTCTCAATGGCATTTTTAATCAAACATTGAAATAACACATTTATAATGAAACAAAGATAATACAAAATAAACAATAGGATCCCTTAAATTACCTGTTGGCAATACAGATAACACCATTATCGTTTGTCCACAGGATGGCGCCAAAACAGCTAGCAGGCTGCAATGGGGAAATATGCCATCACGTCAGGTTGAGGCCTACATGTAACTCTCAGACCATAACTACCAGTTCAATCACATGTGTCATACAAAAGAGTTCGCCACCACAGCTAAACCACATTACAAAAAGTGCAGAATTGTTCACATTAACACAGTTACCACTATATACAACTTCGGTTCATTGCCCGACAACTTATTTACAATAGGGCGTTCTTTTAGACCTGATATATTTACAGACAGTGAAAGCACGTCTTACCCCTTTCAGCATTCCAGATAGTCTGGCGCGAAAGGGGAAGTGCAAGAGGAAATACGTCACTTCGGCAGGAAGTGACGACGGCTTCAAAATAAAAGACTATTAGAGTAAAAATAATAATAAACAATTAAAATAAAACGTTAGGGAGGGATCTTTGTGGAATACAACATTAGTATATTTTATATACCTGCTACATACTCCCCCCCTGAATTCCGCTAAAATCCCGAACCTACAGGACACACTAGCAGGGACCTCCAACACTACGTCAGAACCGGCACGGGTTTACCTGAAGATACACATCTCCAAAATCAACTATAAGTCACCTGTCACACAGGTTCAGAGAAAACAAAAAGATGATCGGTCCTATGTTTCTCCTAGAATCACTCGGTGCCTTGTACACCAAACCACCCGGCCTACTCGAATCCCACACCTCATCCGTGAGCACATGTGGTAAATACGCCACCTACAGTGTCACAGTGCAAGACAAAAAAAAAAACTTAAAAATCAATGAAACAAAAAAAACTGAAAGAGATAGCACAGAAAGCCTAGGACAGAGTTAGAAGAGACTGGGAACTCCTACCAACCGAACGGCCTCTGAACCATCGTCTCTATCAAACGGTTGACTCTTCTAACCACCCTGCCAGCCCGTGTCCTGACTACACCCTCTGTGCCCCTCAGTGTAGGTGCACGGCAGTCTCGGTCCCGCTCTACAATGACCGGAATGACTACCGGAACAACGGTCGGGGCCCTTGGCACTGTGTCTGATGTGTCAACTGTAGACACTGGTCTGGAGGACTGGGCACTACTTGCATCAACCACCGACACTGTCTCTATATCAGACTGATCTTCGTCCACATCAGCTATGTCACAGGAGCCATGACTGGTAGCCTCTTCAGCCCCACTCAACACCCATGCCTCCGTCCTATCCTCTGAACCCCTCTCTCCCTCCAGAGAGTTGACGAGACCCATTTGAGACCCGCCCTCTGATCCTCTCTCTCCCTCCAGAGAGTTGATGAGGCCCATCTGAGGCCCATCCTCTGATCCTCTCTCTTCCTCCAGAGAGTTGATGAGGCCCATCTGAGACCCATCCTCTGATCCTCCAAGACTGTCTCCAGTCCCCGGCGCGTTCCCATCAGCAGTCTCTATGGGTAGGAAGCTGATATCCAAAATCAGGTTTCGATGCACCACTCTCGTCCTCCCCTTGTCATCTTCCAACTTGTAGACATGAGTCTGTGGGTTGCTGTCCATAACAGTATAGACTGTTGGTTCCCACCTGTCCGCGAGTTTCTTCTTCCCCCTCTCACCTTTGTTTGCGAGGAGCACCCTGTCTCCCACGTTCAAGCAGATCCCCTTGACTTTACGGTTGTAACCTCTGGCTTGCTTGTCTTGCTCCTTGACAGCATGTCTCCGAGCAACGTCTGCTGCTTCATGGAGGTGGGACATAAGCGTTGTCGCGTAACTGCTGTAGTCAACAACCACTGGGTCATGCAAAACCTGTCCGAACATCACATCAACAGGGAGCCTCGGAACCCGCCCAAACATTAGGTGGAAAGGTGCATACCCAGTCGTCTCATGCACCGTCGCATTGTATGCAAATGTCAGAGTCTGTATTTGCTGAGGCCACCTGGCCTTCTCCCTCAGCGGCAGCGAGCGGATCATGCCTCCCAGGGTTCTGTTAAACCTCTCGGTCCCTCCGTTCCCCATGGGATGGTAGGCGGTAGTGTGTGACTTGGAGACTCCCGACAGTCTAAGCAGTTCCGCAATGAGCTCGCTCTCGAAGTTGGCTCCTTGATCCGTATGTATGCGCTTCGCAAATCCATACACACAGAACACGTGATCCCACAACTTCCTCGCGACTTGCTTCGCTTGTTGATTCGAGCAGGGAAAGGCATGTGCCAACTTCGTGAAATGATCCGTCAGGACAAGGACATCTACTGAACGCTGATTGTTATCCTCTGCACTCCAGAAGTCCAAACACACTAGTTCCATGGGAGCGGAGGTCCTTATACTCTCTAGTGGAGCCCTGGCAGCTGGATCTGGTGTCTTGGCCAAAATGCACCTCTGGCAGCACTTCACATAGTCCTTGACTTGGCGCTCCATCCTCGGCCAAAAGAAGCGTTGTCTTGTCAGGTAGATCGTCCTCGCCTGCCCTTGATGTCCGGCCAGGTCATGCACGCCCCGCAAGGCCTTGTCCACTAGACTCCGGGGTAAGACGAACTGAAGCCTCCTCTGCTTGCTCAATGGATCTTTGGTGACTCTATAGAGCACTCCGTCAGTGACCTTCAGTCTCTCCCATTGTCTGATCAGCACCAGAGCACTCGCGCCCAGACCGTCTCTCTCTCGCCTCGATGGCCTCCTCTGTCGAGTCAGAAAAGACGTGACCTTTGAGATGTCAGGGTCACTCTCTTGGCTCCTCTGAAGCTCTGTCAGGGAAAAGGCAGGCAGCGAATCCTGTCCCGGCGGAGCAAGATGTTGAACGGACTGGACCAACTCCGTCGCCCTGGACTCTGCAGCTACATTCCAATGGTCATGAGAATCAAGGACCGCCTTCACAGCGCTGTTACACAGGGGCGGCGAACACTGGGACTGCATCACCGCGATGCTCTCTGACCTCTCCGCCCGTTGACACTGGACCCTCAAACGGAAGGCATCTTGAACTCCGTTCACTCCAACCTCACCCGCTTCGGCGAGCAGATTGCCGTAGGACTCAGTGACCAGCCGGCGCCCAACCGTCTTGGCAAACGGATCCCGACTGAGAGCATCAGCCACCACATTCTTGACTCCTGCGATGTGCTTCAGGCTGAACGTGTAAGGAGCGAGCTTCGCGACCCACCGTTGTTCACAAGCGTCGAGCTTAGGCTTTGTCATTATATAGGTGAGTGGATTATTGTCCGTCCATACAGTGAAGGAGTTGCCCTTCAGCCAATGGCTGAACTTGTCACATACACTCCACTTCAGTGCCAAAAACTCGAGTCGATGGGCTGGGTAATTCTTCTGAGAACTGCTCAGGGTCTTGCTTGCGAAAGCTATGGGGCGCGCTTTACTTTCACCAGCTGGTACTTGTGACAACACCGCCCCGAGCCCGTCCAATGAAGCATCGGTCGACAGAATCAAGGGGCGTGAGAAATCAGGATGCGCCAGAACCACGCAGTCCAGCAGACTCTCTCGTAGACTGACGAAGGCGACGTCACACTCTGAAGTCCAGTCATCGGGCCCCAGTCTCCTGAACGTTCCTGCCTTCACCTTCACCTTCGTCCTTCCTTTCCTCTTCTGTCCCCCAGTCAGGGCGAACAGCGGTTTGGCGATGGAAGAGCAATTAGGGATGAAGTGTTGATAGAAGAAGACCATTCCCAGATAGGACTTTATCCTCCGTACTGAGGGCGTGCACCCGTCCTCTTCCATCAGATCTGTGCTAGACATGCTGGATATGACCTCCACCTTCGCAGGATCCACAGCCACTCTGTTACCATCTATGATATGGCCCAGAAACTTGACAGACGACCTCATCAGATGACATTTTTTCGGGCTCAACTTGAGGTTGTGGTCTCGCAGTCGCTGGAAGACGACCTCCAGTCTCTGTAACGCCTCCTCTTCCGTTGATCCGAAGACCAGTAGGTCGTCCAGATAGCATAACAGGCTGCTAAAGTTCATGTCCCCGAATATACTCAGCATCATGCGCATAAATGAGGCAGGACTATTGCACAATCCCTGCGGCATTCTATTATACTCATGCAGGCCTATCGGTGTAGTGAACGCCGTGTATCTCTTATCCTCTTCAGCCATGGGAACGTTGTAGAAGCCGGACGTCAAGTCCATCGTGCTGAAGAAGGTGTTCCCCCCCAAGGCGGCCAGACAGTCCGACTGATGTGGAAGAGGATGGGCGTCTTTCAGTGTTCTTGCATTCAACCATCGGAAATCGGTGCAGATCCTCAGATTACCGTCCTTTTTCCATACCATCACCAGCGGTGAAGCATAATCACTCACTGATTTTCGGATTATCCCTTGCTGCTCCATGTCTGTCAAGACCTGTCGTAGTTTCTGGTAGTGAGCAGGGGGTACTCTCCGGTAAGGAAGGCGGAATGGACGATCATCGGTCAGTCGAATGCGGTGGACGAAGCCCTTTGCCTCACCACAGTCCATCTCATGCTTGGAGAAGATGTCGGTGTAAGACTCGAGCAGCTGGACCAACTTCTCCTTTCCTGCGTTGCTGGCATGACAGGGTTGGATATCGAGTTTGTCAAGACCAACATCACGTAGCCTCTGCTCGAAGTCAGAGGGGCTGGATGTCGTATGGTGCTCAGTCGCGGGAGCGCTGTCGATCCGACTACAGCCTTGGAGTAGCTCCAAATCCTCCACAGCCAAGCAGGGAGACACATCTGCCAGCTTACAGTTCCTCTTCAGCGTAACAGGTCTGTCAGACAGGTTGGTGACCTTCATGGGGACCCACCCATCACCCCACAGAGGTGTCACGACCCGACCAACCATAATATTACGTGGCATGGACCTTGATGAAGTCGGCTCCACTATCACGGTGCTTCCCGGCGACATGACGGTATTCTTCGGTAGCTTACCCCAGACGAGGTGTTCTTGCATCGCCAGAAGAGTGATTGACTGCTTGAGCTTGACCGTGCCGATCTTATCCGGTACCTTCTCACCCCTCCATCGGGACGTATTCGCCATGAGGTCCAAGAACTGTTCACACCCTGGGGATGAGGATGGACTGCAGACGGAGATGAGCCGCCAGTAATCGTCACTGTCCTTCAACTTGTGCATGAGGAACTTGATCACATTCGTGCCGATGATGAGATCATCCCTCTGGCCCGGCACTACAAGGACTGGTACGATGCAGCTCACTCCATATACTTTCAGTTCAACCTCGTACACACACTTCGGTTTAGTGAGTTTTCCTCCACACCCCACTAAAACCACGTCCTCAGTCATCAGTCTTTGTTCTTGCAATACTTTTCCTTTCAACATCCTTTCCTCTGCATCTTCACTGAAAGTACAGGCCATGGAGCCTGAGTCGAGCATCCCTTGCATCTGAAACATATTATTCACGTTGACTGGAGCATAGAACAGCTCATCATACGGCTCAACTCTTTGCGTGTTCTGTGCTATGATCTTCACACCAGCCGGTGCTGCACCGCACTCCTTCACATAACACTGTTCATGTTCACTTTCAGCACTGAGGGTCTGACTGTCCTCACCCACACGTTCCCTCCTCCAATGCGGGTTAGTCAGTTTAAAGACTGCTGCTCTCTGGGTGAGCGCGCGCCCTGGCCTCTCTGTCTGGGAGGGGAACTGCGACAGTCTCTGTGGATATGGCCAGGTTTAAAGCAACCCAAACACAGGTGCTCCCGCATGCAGTGTGCCACAGTGGAGTGCTCCGCCGATCTGCATATCTTGCAGTCAAACTGTTGTCGTCCATACATTGGCTGGTTGTTCTGAGCCATCGGCTGGTAGCTCTTAGGGACCGGCAGAATGTTCTGAGCCATCGGCTGGTAGCTCTGAGGGATCGGCAGAATGTTCTGAGCCATCGGCTGGTAGCTCTGAGGGATCGGCAGAATGTTCTGAGCCATTACTTGGCTATTCTGCGCCATCGCTTGACTGTTCTGAGAGAGTGTCCGGTCAAGCAGGCCAATCAAAGTCATCAGACAGTTCCCATCTATCTGAGGAGCAGACGTGACACTCGCTCCCACCTGGACAGGGGGCGACTCTGGAAGGTTAGGCGTAGACAACCCCTCGAACACAGGTGTCTGGACATGAACTGTTAAAGGTCTCCCCAGACCTGCACGGTTTGTTCTGGCGTCCCGCTGTCCTCTCATGCTGATCTGATGACGGTCAACATGTTCCTGTATTTCACCAGCTGTCCACTTCTCTGGCGCTTTGAACCGCAAGATTGCGGCAAGGGAAGGATCAGGGCAATACTTTACGAACATCATGGTCATCTCTCGACGGGGGTCATCAATATGTCGCCCATGCCTGCTCAGGCCCTCCTCTGCTGCATCAACAGCCTTGTTAAGTCGGATCCAATACTCGACAGGGTCCTCCCCTGACACAGGCACAGTGTTATAGAAATCCGCAAGAGGCATACGTGAGCATGACACGCCACCGAAATGTTGTTTCAGTATGTCTATCACAACCCTCGGGTTCTCTTGAGGCTTTAGTAACGGGTTGCTACGGAGCGTTATCTTTACAATGTCTCTGGCTCTGCCCATCAGTCTGGACAACATCTCCTGATGCTGCTCGTCCACTCCTATACCTCTCTTCCTCAGGTAGGTGTCCATGAGCTCCTCCCACTCATGCACTGAGAGCTTGTCAGATCCATCTCCTCTGTACACTGGAGGCTCCCTCACATCCGACTGCATGACCAGCTTTACACCAGTCAGGTTGAGTGTGGAGTCGACGCGTGGTTGGCTCCCACCCGGGTATTGAACCCGCTCTTGACTGCCTTCATTCGCCCGGCTCTCTCCCCTCATCTGAGCCGATATTGACTGTCCCACCTGCTTGGCGATGTGTGATATCAGGTCACTCAATGCTGGGTCGTTCCTATCGGGGATGGCCGTAGGTGAAAAGGTAGGCCTGTGGGCAAAGGGTGTGTGGCTCGGTAGATGGGTTGAGGTGAAGACTGGGGAACCTTCATTGCCCGGGGCACTAACCTGCTGGGTCTGACTGGGCGCTCGTGACCTCCCTTCACCACCCTGCCAGCCCAGTGAGTTAAATCGAGCCAACAGCTGTGCCCCCCTCCCGGACGCAAAATCACTAGGGCCATGAACCACCCTCTCCTCAATGGCTCCCCCCTCTACAACAGACCCGCTCTCTGAAACGGCCCCCACCTCTACATTATCGTGATCCATTCTATTTTATTTTCTAAAATGGGCTATCAACAAAGAAGGAGAAAAAAAATTAAATATATACTGCGGATCACAATATGTTTACCTTGGCCATTACCAATACTATGCCAAAATAGTGGAGAAATATTTGATTATAATATTGTTCTTGGCTATTCCACTACGAGAGAGGAGAAGAAAAATATATAACAAGGTCACTATATTTTTCATTTGGCTATTCCACCACAAAGGAGGAGAAGAAAAATATATTATCAGGTCACTATATTTTTCAATTGGCTATTCCACCACAAAAGAGGAAAAGAAAAATATTTAATCAGGTCACTATATTTTTCAATTGGCTATTCCACCACAAAGGAGGAGAAGAAAAATATATAACAAGGTCACTATATTTTTCATTTGGCTATTCCACCACAAAGGAGGAGAAGAAAAATATATTATCAGGTCACTATATTTTTCAATTGGCTATTCCACCACAAAAGAGGAAAAGAAAAATATATTATCAGGTCACTATATTTCTCAATTGGCTATTCCACCACAAAAGAGGAAAAGAAAAATATATTATCAGGTCACTATATTTTTCAATTGGCTATTCCACCACAAAAGAGGAAAAGAAAAATATATTATCAGGTCACTATATTTTTCAATTGGCTATTCCACCACAAAAGAGGAAAAGAAAAATATATTATCAGGTCACTATATTTTTCAATTGGCTATTCCACCACAAAGGAGGAGAAAAAAAATATATAACAAGGTCACTATATTTTTCATTTGGCTATTCCACCACAAAAGAGGAAAAGAAAAATATATTATCAGGTCACTATATTTTTCAATTGGCTATTCCACCACAAGAGAGGAAAAAAAAATTATATAACAAGGTCACTATATTTTTCTGTTGGCTATTCCTATACCAGGAAAGAGAATAAAAATATATCTATACGTTGGTCACAATATTTTTCAATAAACCAGAAATCAGAAATCAAAGAAAGAAGAAAAAAAAAATTCACTTCGACGACACTCTTCCCGGCGACCAATCTGGCGTTGGTTCTTGTGTTGTCCTGGTCACGGCACCACTGTAACTGGTCTAAGGTCACCCTCTGTGTCGTCGTCGTGCATTGGAAGTGAAGACTCAGTCGTGGCCATTTCAGTATTTAATTCTGTTGGCAATACAGATAACACCATTATCGTTTGTCCACAGGATGGCGCCAAAACAGCTAGCAGGCCCTTTCAGCATTCCAGATAGTCTCAATGGCATTTTTAATCAAACATTGAAATAACACATTTATAATGAAACAAAGATAATACAAAATAAACAATAGGACCCCTTAAATTACCTGTTGGCAATACAGATAACACCATTATCGTTTGTCCACAGGATGGCGCCAAAACAGCTAGCAGGCTGCAATGGGGAAATATGCCATCACGTCAGGTTGAGGCCTACATGTAACTCTCAGACCATAACTACCAGTTCAATCACATGTGTCATACAAAAGAGTTCGCCACCACAGCTAAACCACATTACAAAAAGTGCAGAATTGTTCACATTAACACAGTTACCACTATATACAACTTCGGTTCATTGCCCGACAACTTATTTACAATAGGGCGTTCTTTTAGACCTGATATATTTACAGACAGTGAAAGCACGTCTTACCCCTTTCAGCATTCCAGATAGTCTGGCGCGAAAGGGGAAGTGCAAGGGGAAATACGTCACTTCGGCAGGAAGTGACGACGGCTTCAAAATAAAAGACTATTAGAGTAAAAATAATAATAAACAATTAAAATAAAACGTTAGGGAGGGATCTTTGTGGAATACAACATTAGTATATTTTATATACCTGCTACATAGGCATAGAACTTGTGGAGGTATGCACCTGTGTACACACACCTTGATAGACTGAGAATAATAGGAAGAGAGAACACACCTCCGCTGATGCGGTCATATATAGAATGACGTGATGACGTCATTACGTGCATCCTTTCTGTAAGACGCTACAGCGCTCCCCAGTGATATAAACAAGTACTGCATATATATACATACATTTGTATACATTCCTCTGAGTACATGTATTCATATCTCTTAACACCCCCACATGAACTCAGGTTGTTACAATCTTAAGCAAAGTAGAAAACATAACGTAAAAAATAAATGTGGACCTCTGTCTAAACACATTTCAAGTTCCAAAAATGTTCTTTTCAAACTTCACCAGTTTCATCCTTGTTACAGGTTTTGTAAAAATATCAGCAACCATTTCGTCTGTAGGACAATATACCAAAGTTACTCTCCCCTCATTTATCGTGGACCTGATAAAATGATATTTAATATCCACATGCTTGCACCTCTGTCTGTGTACAGGGTTCTTGGCTAGAGCAATTGTTCCCTGGTTGTCCTCATGTACCACTGCCTGTGTGTACTTGTAATCATCAATACCTTTCAAAAGCTGTTCTAGGTATATAACTTCTGCTATGGTTGTAGCAAGGGCAATGTATTCCGCCTCACAAGTGGAAAGTGCAACCATGGGTTGCTTCTTAGTTTTCCAGGAAACTAGAGAGCTGTTCTTGCTCAGACTTACACAGTACCCTGTGGTACTACGTCTAGCAATGGTATCAGCTGCCCAATCTGCATCACTGTAGGCTTGTATGCCTAACACCTCACTGCGGTTTTGTCTGAAACATAACCCCTTGTCTGCAGTGCCTTTGAGATATTTTAGTACATGTTTTACAGTAACCCATTGCTCCTCTGTTGGCTCTGCAAAATACTGTGATAATCTACTCACCACAAAACTTAGATCTGGTCTAGTACAGGTAGTCAAGTATATGAGGCTTCCTACCGCCTCTCTGTATAGCCTGACATCCTCCATCCTGACTGCATCCTCTGTGTATTCTAACTTTTGTTCACAGGGCGTTTCTCTGGTTCTACAGTTCTGCATCTCAAAACGCTCTAGTATCTTGTTTGTGTATTTTTCCTGTGACATAGTTACACATCCTTCGGATTGCTTGAAATCAATATCCAGAAAATGTTTGAGTCTTCCAAGATCTTTCATTTGAAACTTTTCTGACAGCATTTCTTTCACCTCTCTCAGTCTCTCATCATTGCTGGCTGCAATAATCAAGTCATCGACCCATATGATTATAATCACTTTCCCTTCTCTTGTCTCTTGGGAATAAACACAATGGTCGGCTGGGTTTTGTGTGTATCCACTCTCAGTTAGACAGTCATGTAGAATCCTATTCCAGTTCCGCCCAGACTGTTTGAGACCATAGAGTGATTTCTCTATTTTATACCTTCATCTTTTTCTTCATAACCCTCTGGTGGATTGATGTATATTTCATAGTCTATTGGAGCGTGTAAATATGCTGTTTTCACGTCCATCTGGTGAAGGACTAAATCCTCCATTGCTGATTTCTGAAGCACTACTCTGACACTTGTCAAGTTTGCTGTGGGTGAAAATGTTTCCCCGTAATCTATTCCTATTTTATGGATGTAACCCTTGGCTCCAAAACGTGCTTTGTATTTGTTTCTCCCATTTACATCACTCTTGATGGCGTATACCCATTTCCCCCCCACTACCTTTTTGTCTTTCGGCAGGGTTGTCAATGTAAACGTATTGTTTTCGTTTAACGAGTGGATCTCCTCGTCCATTGCTTTTACCCACTACCCACTTAACTGATCCCATAGCTTCCCCAAGCGTCTGTGGTACGCCGCATACTGCTCTGTAGCAATAGTCTATGGTGGCATGAGCCCCATCACTTTCACTGTCTTCGTTACTTACGAAGTCCTGTAAATTGCTAGGTTTCTTCCTGTCTCTGTTTAGATACCTCCTATACTCGGGTTCCTCCTCTGTCACACTTTGTATTCTATTTTGGTCACCTTGTCACTGCCCTTTGACTGTCTCTCTGTACACTTGGTCCTTGAGCATCCTCTGTGCTCTGATTGGCCTCCTGTGTATCCTCACTGGTCTTAGGCTGTCTCACACTGCCATAGCTATCGTTTGGGTCTGACTCAACTGTTTGTGTCTGTTTCTCCACAGCTGCCTTACTCACAAACTTCACTAATCTGTGTTTGAGTACTCTGTTTGTATCTGGGTTGTAAACCAAATACGCTGGGCTGTTTCTATCGTAGCCTACAAAACGTCCCTCGTCACACCTGGAGTCAAGTTTACCCTTGTCCTGTTTGTATGAGTAACATACAGAGCCGAACGTCTGCATTTTGGCTACATTAGGCTTATTGCCTGTCAGCATCTGGTAAGGGGTCTTCCCTGTGCGCCTACTAAAACATCTGTTTCGTACCATAGCTGCTGTTTGTACTGCATAGTGCCATAACTGTTTTGGTAGCCTGCTCTCAGCTATCATGCATCTCCCCATCTCAAAAAGTGATCGCCAATTTCGCTCCGCTGTTCCGTTTTGGAACGGGGAGTATGGGGCGGATGTTTGATGTCTGATTTTATTTTTCCTCATCAGTGTCTGAAAATCACCACTAGTGAATTCTGTTCCGTTGTCGGACCGGATGCACTTTACTGTCCCATATGGGGATGTGTCCGCTAGGAACCTTTCCGTAGCTTGTATTGTGTCGCTTTTCTTTTTAAGAAAATATACAAACACTGTGCTCGAGTAATCATCGGTGAACGACTGTACATATTTGTAACCGTCGATTGACTCTGTCGATACAGGACCTGCTAGGTCTGTGTGCACCATCTGTAAGGGAGCCTCTGCTCTTGTATCAGGTTCTCGGTTTCTGGTTTGTGCAAACTTCCCCTGTATACACACCTCACACTCTTGCTCGGGCCTACATGTATTGCCCTTGAACTCCATACACTCTACTACATTTTTCAGCTTTAACACATCGTCATAGTTACAGTGACCTAATATCTCATGCCATGTCTGTATGGTGTGACATGTATTACATTTATCATTAGGTTCACCTAGAGTATGCAAGTAATACAATTTTCCGTAAACATGAATGAGACATTTTTTACCATCTTTTGTTACCAGAGCATCTTTCTTCTCCTTGAACACGACTGTGGCCCCACTGGTCGTTGCTGCTTTCACGGAGAAAATTTTCTGCGGATATGAAGGAATGAACAAAGCGTCTCTCAGTGTCGCTGTATGCCACTGTCCTGCGCTGTCCATCAGGGATACCTCTGCAGTCCCCCTCCGCTGTGCGACTCCGCTGCACCGGGTGCCGTCCGCCAACTCGACACTGTGCGCCTCTGGCCTGAACGCGCTGTCGAAATCCTTGAACATCTTCACGTCCATGATGATGTGGGAGGTGGCGCCCGTGTCCATCATCAGTCCCCTCTCCTGGGTGCTGAACGCCGCCTGGCGCTAGTTTCCTGTCGTGACGTCCCTCAGTTTGAACGCGTAGTCATCGCCGCCATCCTCCGAGACTTTACTCGCGCCATCTTTGTCCTTGCGTCTGCATGTGGCGTCTTTGTGCGAGTCACTCTTGCAATGGCCGCACCATGTCTTCTGTCGACACGCTCTCGCTCTGTGGCCTTTGGTACCGCATTTGAAGCATACCAAGCATCTTTGTCCTCTCTCCGGTCACAACCGTCACCACGTGCGTTTGTCCTGGTGGGTCGTCGTCCGAATTTTCCTTGGGTTTTCATCACACTGTCGCTTGACTCAGCTGGGTTTGTCTTCTCAGTTTCTTCGAAACTTCTCAGCCTAGTCTTGAATTCGGCGAATGTGATGTTTTCCTCCGTATGTGCCACGTGTATGGCGAATGGCTTAAACCCCTCAGGCAGTCCCTTTAAGATCATCGCCACGAGTAGTCCATCTCCCAGTGTCTCGCCTGCGTTGTGCAGTGCTGTAATGGCGGTCTCTGCTCTGATTATGTAGTCCATTACGTTTTCCCCGCTTGCCTTGTGAAGCGACGTTAGCTGGGTGTACAGGTTAATTATGCGGGGCTTCCCCTTCCCGGCATAATAGTCTCTCAATATTTTCAGGGCTCTTCTTCCGTTTTCGGACGCATCCCTCATTATTAACGAGAGGCTTTTATCATCTAAACGAAGAATAAGTTCCGCATATGCATCAGCATTTTTCTTTACGTCGGCGTCGATCTCTTCTTGAGACCTCGGCTCTCCCAGGACTGTGTCTTTTAATCCTAGTAGATGGAACTGTCCCAACAGCTTAGTCTCCCAAAGTTCATATTTGGTTTAATCTCCGTCTAATAACAGTCGAGGCAACCTGCTTGTTCCTCGATGGTCATTCATGATGCTTGGCGTGCTTTGTTCTTCCTAGCTAGCAACCCGTTTGTAGCATGCGGTCTGTTGCGACTTTCTACACGGTGGAGCAACTTTTCTTTTCTTCTGACGACTCCTGGGCCCATAACCTGTTGAGTGTTGCAGTTTATCTTGCGTTGCATGTAGAAGAAAATACACGTTGTCCAAGGAGATATCTTTAGCCTTTAGCTTGTTTATTGAATAAGCACAACTTCACCATTTCACATTGGTGGGATAGGCATAGAACTTGTGGAGGTATATACCTGTGTACACACACCTCGATAGACTGAGAATAATAGGAAGAGAGAACACACCTCCGCTGACGCGGTCTTATATAGAATGACGTGATGACGTCATTACGTGCGTCCTTTCTGTAAGACGCTACAGCGCTCCCCAGTGATATAAACAAGTACTGCATATATATACATACATTTGGTAATATACATTCCTCTGAGTACATGTATTCATATCTCTTAACAATAATACATCAATTGAGGGTGTCTGCATGACGGATATGGTTGGGCTGGGCGTTCTAGAGGGTGGGGGAGCTATTTATATGATACCCAATCAAACAAGTCATTAGAATAATAGAAGCCTACTTTGCTGGAACGATTAATTTCAAACGTATACAGTACGTGTGTGTGTGTGTGTGTGTGTGTGTGTGTGTGTGTGTGTGTGTGTGTGTGTGTGTGTGTGTGCGTGTGTGTGTGTGTGTTTGTGTGTGTGTTTGTGTGTGTGTGTGTGTGCTTGCACGTTTAGGCTCACTAAGCCTTTCTCCGCACATATTTATTCCTGGAGCATTTATCTATCCACTCTGGTTGGATGGTGTATTGTACTTGTGCTGTATAATAACTACATTGGAATCTAATCTCATTTTGAGATCAGTCGCAAATCCCTTCCTGTTGAATGGATCGATTGAGTGCAATGCAGAACCTCTGCTGTTCGCCGTCTTCGCTTGTCCTGACAGCCTAGAACATGACACGCCCATTGATGATGTCACGGTTCGCAAGGAAAAACCAAAAATGTTTCGGTTCCAGCTGAGCACTGATTTTTCACGTTCCGAACCAATTATTCCTGGTGTGAACGCGCCGGCCGGTTCGAGATTACGTTCGGGAACCGGCTCCGGCACGGAGCCTGGCCGGTGTGAAAGGCCTAAGAGAGGAGACTGGTATCTATCTTCTTGTCTCTCTCTGGAGAAGACGATAAGCAAATTTTCCAAAATGTTGGCGTGTTCCTTTAAGTGTTCCACTCTAAAATATGATCGATAAACTTCACATTGAATGGGATTTATTCTCACAGCTGGACATGCAAACAGACCCATTTTTGTCACAGAACTGAAATAATTGCAAAGACAGACAATATAAATGGATCTCAATAACAGCTTTGAAGCTGCTTGCTAACTATATAGCTATAAGCAGAGTTACATTCAAACCATCAGTAAAGGAGACCTATATTCTGCTTAATAATAGTTTAATTATTTTCCTGTTTTAACTCTTCATTTATATAATCTGGATTAGGGTTTTTAACCATCATTTCAAATGTTATACATTTGTGTGTCTATATAAAAAACTAATTAATTCAGACATCTGAGTAATATCTTGGTAATTCAACGAGTAATCTAATGATTTTTGCAATGGATTACAGTTTACAGCTGCCAGTGCAGCACCATGCCTGTGAATGTGAGAGAAATCCCTTTCCTTCTGTGCTGCGAGTGATCTGTCTTATGCTCTTTGTTCTGTCAATGACTTGAGCCAGGTGTTGAAAGGAGGGGGGATTTAGAACCTTTCAGTCTCACAAGAAGAGCTTTCTTTGCTACTATTTAGGTGGAAACACAAGAAGTTGTCCCGAGTCTTAATCATTTTCCAAATAATGTAAATACAAGTGCGGTCAGCAGAACGTTTCTGCTCGCAAATCTCTCAGCGTTGAGGTTTTCAGATGTCAGCTGTGAATTGCGGGGGCGGCGGCACGCAGCTGTACTGATGGGCACAAAACCTAAATAAACTGTGCTGACAAGACAGAGAGCTGTGCAAACAAAAGATTAGAGATGAGATGAAAGAAGTAGGAAACGGCTTCAGTCAGTCGCTTGGCAGCCTGCTTGGCTCGTGTTGCTGTTTGCTACTGTAATCTGTGGTGCTCTGCCTGGAGCCTATAGTAAGCCTAATATCTCCCTTGGCCTGAAGCCTAATAAACCTAATATATCCCTTGGACCCTTGGCCTGAAGCCTAGTAAGTCTAATATCTCCCTTGGCCTGAAGCCTAATAAGCCTAATATATCCCACTGCCTGAAGCCTAATATATCTATCAGTCAAAGCTTACCAAAAGCTCGAGCAGTGAACTCCAAGCCCACGTGACTGAACTCAAACTGGAAAGAAACAGACTAAGAAATGACATAAACTCCATTGTTGAAGTCAGAGGTTCTAGGTAGGATTGTTATTAACTGTCTAACTGCATATATAACTGTTTCCACTAGAGGACGCTCAGCGGAGCCACTCGGGACACCACCAGGTGGCGAGTATAAATATGGATGTCTCCTCCTATTCGACCTCTCTTTCCCCCCAGCCTCTCAGTTAGAGGAGAACTCTAGAACTGCTGCTCATGCCATGTGAATAAATAAACCAGTTAAAGGCTAAAGATAGAAACCATGCCTCTTGACCACATTATTGTCGCCCTATAGCCGGATTCTGTCAACAGGTTATTGGCTCAGATCACGCCGGGGGCGAAATTATAAGGGTAGCAAGTTTAGCTAAAGTATAGGCTAGGTTAGCACCGGGAGTACCGTGTGGCTAGACGCTAAGCGAACAGGAGCTAAAACTACGCCCACCATCAAAGAGCAACATGAAAGCCAAGAAGTCTCCCAAGAAAGTCAAGAAGGTAGCAGCCAAGAGTCCCAAGAAGGTAGCAGCCAAGAGTCCCGAGGAGGCGGCACCGGGGGAGACGGACCATGCTGAGCACAACGGAGGCGAGGGGGAGAACCCTGTCTTAGAACGCGTGGCGCCTGCTGAGCACAACAGAGGCGAGGGGGAGAACCCCGTCTTAGAAGGCGTGGCGACCAAAGGGAGGAGCAAATGGCCCTCATTCAAAGCAGAGGACTACGCGCTCTGGGAAGAGCGCATGCTATGCTGCATGCACGGTGCAGGACTGAAGGAGACGATCCTGGCAGCCCCCATGGGAGACCTGACAGTGGAAGAGCAAGCCCTGGACGACCAGCGTAACGCAGACCCGTACTGTGAGTTAGCGCCACTGCTCGACGACACCAGCTTGGGGCTGATATTCCGCGACACTAAAGACAAAGGCCGAGAAAGCCTGGAGGTGTTGAGAGAGCATTACATCGGGCGAGGAAGACCCAGAGTCGTGGCCCTCCACATAGCACTAACGGCCCTGAAGAAGGGACACACCGAGACTGTGACCGAATACGTCAACAGTGGAGCAGATCACGACGCCATTGAGGAGTGCAGGAGAAGCACCAAACGATGGGCTAATGATGGCGATGATAATGAGAGGACTACCGGAGCTGTAAGAAACGTTCACACTCCTGGTAACACACGGTTCAGCGGACAAGACGCTGAGACAGTTCAAGGCCAAGTTAAGAAACTTCGAGGCCTCAGAAGATACCCACCCAGCCGCCGCGGAGGCGGGAGAGAGGGTGTTGAAGGCCCGAGCGACGCCAACGGAAAAGACTAGGCCCACGACGGAGCTGGCGTGTTGGCGATGCGGAGAGAAAGGCCATCGGAGAGGTAACTGCACAAGAACTGTCTGGTGTGGCTTCTGCAGATCCACGCGGCACGCAGACAGAGCGTGCATGAAGAAACACGACCAGGGCGTGCGACACGCGCATGGACAAGATGGCGCCAATGGTCGGCGTGAGACGGATCGAGGCGACGCCTGGAGAGTAGCGGAACGAGAGGGCTTCATCCCCAGGGCGCAGACAGCGTACGTCACCAGGCCAACGCAGCTGCAACAGGCCCAAAGGAAGGGACTGATCGTGGACACAGGTGCGTCGTCCCACGTCATCAACGACAGGAGTCGGTTCAACAATTTTGACAGAACTTTCCGCCCGGAGAGACACAGCATGGAGCTGGCAGACGGAAAGCGCACCTACGGGTTGGCGAAAGAGAGAGGAGACGCACAGGTATGCCTCACGGACAGCGGGGGGCGCCGGCATACAGTGACGTTAAAGAACGCTCTCTACGTACCATCGTTCCCACAAGGACTATTCTCTGTAATAGCGGCTACTGCGAACGGAGTGTTTCTTCATTGAAGGTAAACATTTTCTTGTAGAGCCCAATGTTACGCGATTTGACATAGAGGTGTATCAGAGAATGTATTACCTGAAAACAGAGTGTAATGACAATGACAAGTGTAATGGTGACAATAATATGTGTAATGTAACTGTCAGCCACAATATTCA
Organism: Notolepis coatsorum; assembly: GCF_963971535.1. NCBI lineage: Eukaryota > Metazoa > Chordata > Actinopteri > Aulopiformes > Paralepididae > Notolepis > Notolepis coatsorum. The sequence goes on from NC_140166.1 coordinate 4,415,367, forward strand.
GACATGGCATGAGATTATGGGTCATTGTAATTACGAGGATTTACTGAAACTGCAAGCAGTGACAGAAGGCATGCACATTGAAGGTGAAAAACGTAGACCTGATAAAGTATGTGTAGTGTGCATAAATGGGAAGTTTGCTCAATCGAGAAACAGAAAAAGTAAAGGTACCACTTGCGTTGGTTAACACAGATCTTGCCGGGCCAGTAAGAAACAAGTCCATAGGAGGCTTTAGATAGGTACAGTCTTTTACAGATGTGTGCACAGGGGCAGTGTTTGTTTACTTTCTTAAAGCAAAGAGTGACACACTCCAGGCCACAGAAAAATTCCTGGCAGACATAGCCCCTTATGGTAACGTAAGATGTTTGAGGTCTGACAACGGAACCGAATTCACAGAGAGTTCCAATCACTGTTGAGGAGGAACAAGATAAGACATGAGACGTCATGTCCATATGTGACTGGGCGTGGGGACGATGGACTTGTTGAGGCAATGTCAAATTTTCTTTTTTTACATATTGTGAAAGTACAGATTCATACCTTAAAAATAAGCCATCACTTGAACATTTTGGTGGGATATTTTTCAAGCTACATCCTATGAATCATGGTGATATGAGTAAACGCATTCAGAGATGAATGGCCTGTGAACTTTGTGGATAGGTTCACACCTGTGAGTTAGTCAACTACAACCCTACCCAGAATGCATTGTATTCCATGGCCCCCCTCTCTCTATGGGGTTAACACCTTGCGTCAAGCTCTTTTGTTATGTTTATTTGTTGGAAGCCTCACATAAGCCATGTAATGTTGGGGGTCAAGGTATTGGCTGAAGGAAAGGCTACATCAAAATAAAATACTAAATAAATACTATCTGCTATACTATAATATACTATACTATGCTACCAGGGCCGCGGGAACTATAAAACGGCAGGGGGTGCTGGGGGGTCGCCAGATAAAAAAAAAAAAAAAAAAAAAACGTTTTTTTTTTTTTTTTTTTTTTTGCGGTCAGGCCACTGAACTTAGAAGCAGGCCAGGCCAGTGTTTCTATTTGCACCAGCGCAATAGTTAGATAACCTAGATGGGGAACAACCAGGAGATCACTGCAACTCACACAAGTTGGAGAACTATCTCTCTCTCTCTCTCTCTTGCTCTCACACACACACAAAGGGAGCCGCATGTGATTGGTGGAGGCGGGATCCTTACGAAAAACTGCTAATCATTGACACATGCTAGCCTGTAATAATCCCCCCCAGAAAAATGTACTTTGCATTTGATATATTGCAAATATATGCCATCACACACACTGGCATTTAAAGGGTTAGAATTATAAAATGAATATGTGGTGTTATGATCAGGGCTGAAGTTGAATAAAATATTGTATTTATCAATTACAAAAAACCTGTGTTGTTGCTAATCATACATATGCTAGCCTGTTTTTTAACAATAAGTTGTGATGCCATCACAAACACTGGCATTTAAAGGGTACAAATAAAAAAAAATGCCTGCACCAGAATGCAGGAAATTAAGTCTTTGTAACAAAAAAAATCCTGGTGGGGGACCCCCAGACCCCCTGCTTAAAAAGTGGCCTGACTGGGGCTATATTTCCTGGCCTGAATGATTTCCCCAGTCCGGCCCTGGTTAAAAGCCTCCAATGCTTATTAGTGTGTGTGCGTTTGAACGTTTGCATGTTTCAACCATACATTTCCATTTAAAATAATTTTTTTTACCTCCTATAATAGTGGGGGTCGCGGCTCTCTGACACCGTTTTTTTTGGGTCGCGGCCTGAAATTTTTGGGAACCCCTGGTCTAGCCTGTACCCCCCAGACATGTTGCTGGCCCCGTCAAAACAGTATCCTATCAGCCTCTCCATGGGCAGGTCGAGGCGTAAAAGTATTTTATACACAAAAACAGCGTCTCGGCTGTTGTGTCTGGGCCGGGCATTGTAAAAACCCCAAAAGAAGTTCTGAGCTTCCAAGTTGTCATCGGCTAACTGTATATTACACGAGAATTGTTCTTTTCCAGTGAGTGACATCAGTGGTTCCGTCAGCGCTCAAGCCAAAGATTGGGCTTTTGGATGCTTTGCCTCTAATTTGTCGCTGAATATCATGGGCAAGCAGCTGTAAGATTTCGTTTTGGATGTTGTTGGACATCCAGTTGTCTCTCTTTTGGAGCCAATTCTTCAACTCGGGATCAGACTCGGTGCGCACTCTTTCCATCATGAGCTGCCATAACACCCCATCCCTATTTGCATCACCCCTCAGTGGAAGCCCCTGGCGCCCGAGGGGGGGTATAGGGGAACAGACTCAGTTAACTCTTCAATACCTGATGCTGAGGCTGAACCTGTCGTCTCTGTCTCTCTCTGACGTTTATCAGATTTAGTGGGACTGTCACTGGGACCGGCGGGACGTTTCGAAAATAAATCTGATATTTTTCTTTTCTGCGAGTGAGACATTCTGTGCTAGCAAAGTCTGACTACTAGCTCAAATCGACTGACTGCGCAAGCACTGTATCACAGTAGCTCAGTGGTTCGTGGCGCGTGGGAAGGGCGGGAGACGGGAGGTGAATACAATTAGTTGTTTCACCTGTCATTCAATCAGTCTGTGACAGTCTGTCATCACTCGAAAATCTACTCGGTTTTACACGTATGATTGTGTACATACAGTAGTGTAATGAATGAATGAAAACTTTATTTAACAGATTGGAGAATGGCTACAATACAGTATGGCTCAATACACACAATATTAAAATGGTGACGTGCTTTGAGCAGGATAAACTTATAATATACAGTGTTACAGTTATACAGTTACAGTATATACAAATATATAAATACTGCCATACATTTCTTTTGTCTTTTTTTTTTTTTCTTTTTTTTTTGCAATAATTGAGAGGGGGTGCTGCAGCACCCCCCGCACCCCCCCTTCCCGCGTCCCTGTATGCTACTATACTCTACTATAATGTACTATATTAGTTTTAATAAAATGGGGGACCCTGATAATAAACAAGACAAATCAAGTTTCAAGATTTTATTATCATTTAAAATAACACGAGAAAAATAGGCATGATAGGCGGCAGGACATGGACGTCACAGAGCAGCTGGAATCTGGTTTCAGCGCCATCAATAGACATCTTTGCCACAACCACACCAGGTTCCTTGGAATCAAAGCTGCAATAATAAAGTGAAACGTTAGTACAGGGCACATAACAATATCAATGCATTTGTATCATTTGCCAATGACATTCTTTGCACTAAAGTGTGAATAATTAATTACAGTAAATACACAACACACAGTGACCACACCCACCTAAAGTGCTGGTACTGCTTGATCTGTGGCAGTGGCTTGAAGTAAGGCCCCAGATGTTCCTGCCAGTTGTAGGACTGCACGATTACAGTGCCATCTTCCTTTCCCACTAGCTGCAGTTGTGGTATGTTGACTCCAGCCACTGAGCTGTCCCTTACGACTGCTGCAATCTCATCAAGATTGTTCACCTTGGTCTTTCTGAAACGCTGCTTGAGAAGCCCAAAGAAACAGTCCGGGGAAAACTTTGTGTGGCCTACAATCAGCAGGTGGAGATTGACACGATGGTGAAGACCATGTAGCGCTTGCCACGCTAAGTACCACAACATGTACTTGTTCTTGTTTTGGCCACTGCAGTTGTCACAGTGAAGGTCAACATCTGTCTCCCCAAGACCATGGTCTTTGAAGAAGTGGTGCAGGTAGCTTATGACGGCGTTGCTACCTTTGCTGGACTCCATCCCCTCATCCACCAAATAGTTGACTTGCCGTGGAATCGCCTCACAGCAAACACCGAATATGCTGCACTTGTGTGGAGCCAAGAAGTACATGGGCCCTGGCTGAAGTGGGTCTGATGGATAATGCACCTGCAATAAATGAATAAGGATTTTAGAAAGAAAAAAAAGGGAGCAATGCAGTAGTTATAACAATTCTAACATGATGGTTGTGAAAGAGGGCTTGGTATGTAGTCACCTTTTGAGCGTAGTCGAAACTGTAATGCATTGTCATGGGCTTGCTTGCCGGTGGCACATGACCACCCAGAGAAAGACCATCACGATCTCCTTGGCGGCTTTAAGCATGGCGTTGTAGGCAGCCCGCTCGGAGGTTACATGCTCCATATGTTGTTCCTGCTCCTTCAGCTTTGCAGACTTCTCAGCCTCTGGCAGATTGGCACTTCTGAAAATCTTCTGAAAATCTGAAAAAAAAAAGTTAAGTAAATGATGATATTAATATTAATAATAATAAACTGTATTTGTATAACACTTTTCATATAGAAGTTGCAGTTCAAAGTTCATAACACTGTGATGTTCACTAACCAGATAGTTGTTCTTCTGACATACCCAGAAAAGATCAGACATTGGTTTGATTGCTGTGATATGACTCAGTAATTGCCTCCAGAGGGACACTGCTCGCTGGTCTGAAAGATTAATAAGAACACATGTTAGCACAATGTCATTCATTTTCAAGCTTTATTTTTATTTGACAAAGACCTATTTGACCTATTTCTTTGACAAAGATTTGCTTAAACCTACCAACTGGCATGGCATTGCCTTGGTATATAAACGCCACACAGATGCCTTTGTGACGAAAGATGGTAACAGCTGACCGGTAAAGTTATTTTGGTGTGCCTGGCGTCCGGGCAGGTGAACAGCATGATCTTCTGCATAATTCAACACAAATTTAACAACTTTTTCGATCTCCTCATATTTTATGCAATGCTTGTTGTTGCGTGGCGATCGCTTCTTATTGCGAACACACATGCCATTTTCTGACATGTGTTTGCTAATTGCAATCAAGCGATCCTTACCTATTCTTGGGAGAGAAGAGGGGGGGGGGGGGGAGACAGAGAGAGAGATAGTTAGATCATCATCATCATCGTCATCACAAGTACCGGTACCTGTACCACACCCAGTCTACATGATTGTGAATGAAGAAACCTGAAAGAATACTGTCTCAATAGAACATGTAAACAATGTGCCTAATTTGATTAATTTGAGTTGAATTGTGGGACAAATCAAAAGACACAAATAGTGTCTTTGGTCTATAAATACTATCTGCTATACTATAATATACTATACTATGCTACTATACTCTACTATAATGTACTATAATAGTTTTAATAAAATGGGGGACCCTGATAATAAACAAGACAAATCAAGTTTCAAGATTTTATTATCATTTAAAATAACACGAGAAAAATAGGCATGATGTACTATATTAGTTTTAAATAGACAATAATAATAACTTACCCGTGGATGAAGAGGAAAGCTTCACGGCAGATTTGTATCGCCCCGAAGAAGTAGTGCGTGTACGCACGTTGCCTTTTTTTGGAAATCGATTTATTTGCGATAGTCCATTCTGACTTTTGACCAAAAGCCTGGAGCTGAGCCATAATAATCAAATCTTTATGATCCTCTTCGAGAGCCGCTATCTCAAAACGCCTTGTGTAAACTTCATCACGGTCCAATTTTGTGATACATGAGCGCCGATGAAGCATGTCATTTTCTTTATCACTCTGGACGCATTTACAAGTAAATCGCAAAAGTCTTTCCATTTCGTGTTTGTGGCTCTCGTCAGATTCAACTTCCACAAAGCACATTACATGTTCTCCCAGATAGCAAAAGATGTTAATTCAATGTTGAGTTATGGTCAAAATGCTTGATTTTTGGTTAAGGTTGACGATTGATGGTGGATCAACCATTAACCGATGAACCACTTGACCAATGTTGAAAACATGTCATTGAATCAATATTGTTTTGTGGTTGAATTTTAATGATTGAAATGCCAAGATCTAATAAATGTTGAATCAACGTATGCTGCTCAACGTATGCTGTCGTCATTGTCTCATCACCCAGACTGCACTGCACTTGTGCCCTGCCTCCCAGAATGCACCTGTGCGGCAGCTTCCTGGCAGCTACCTCATGTCTCTCTGCATCGTTAAGACTGGTGAGTACTGCATGGCAATAATGTCGATTATGTTGTATGTTGTATGTTGTATGTATGCTTTCGATTGCAAACGCCTGCGGAGTAGTGCCGTGTTCGTTTTTACATGGTAGAGAATATTATATTAACCGTTATGCATGCCTGCTAGCTGAAGCTAATTTAGCTAGTAGCGTTAGCAGTTAGCTATAATGAATGTTTCTTGATTTTGGTGTTTAGTGATATCCACCTGTTGCATATACTGTTATACATTTTATGTAGGCTAACGTCAGTAACGTTTCAAAATGTGGCTTATGCTGTATTCTTTAACAGGATACACTGGCACAATCAGTTAGCTTAGCATTGCTGCTACCATTATGCTTGCTTGCTAAAAAGTCATGGTAAACCAACAACATGGCAGTGTGCAGGCATACAGGCCGGGCCTGTCTCTCTCTCTCCCTCCCTCCCTTATGTGTTTGTGCTTAAAACAGTGAATGATGACCGCATGTTCTCAGAGCATTTTCAGAGCACTGTTAAACTGTTAAATGGTCATTTTAAAACTAATATAAGAAATTAATGTATATAGTGGTATATTTATGAGGGGAAAAAAATATTTGCAACAACTTTTAACATTTATACAGGTAGGTTATTGATAACTAATTCTGTTATGAGTGTCATATTACAGTGACATTCATACAGTATCCTTTGATTTCACATAATTTAATTATTATTTCACAATAAAACACTGTAATCAAAATCCTCTGTAATATCACATCAGATTTTGTAATCTCACAATAACATAGCAATATTTCACATTTAATTATTATTTCACAATAATAGTAATCAAAATCGAAAGGCCCATTTGCATATTATTGGTATCATAGGGACATCTATGGACCTCAGGGAATGTATTCACATTGTCAGAAATATTGTGTCTATTACTAGGCTTGCTTAAATTGTGATGAAACAAAGGAGAATATGAATTATGATTTTTATTTGCATCTTTGACAGTGAATAACACCATGCTAATAATGACCAAACATTAAAAACTGCCACTGATCTCGTTCAGTCCCCTCTTGAGATCATGTGTAAAAAAAATCGAAGGAAATTAATAAAGGGAAGATGATTAAACCGAAGGTTCTGTAGATACAGTACTGAATTCTCCCATCCGGACCAATGCAATTTGAAATATTATTATAGAATATGATGCTTATAAATGACCTTATTATAGCCAATTCGCACATATATATATATGTGCGAATAATACATATATATATTATCTTTCAAATGCCTGAGTTCAATTTGGATTTAGTATCACCAGGCATGCATAAGAACAGATAATAATCTACTGTACTTTTAAATTTTCCCCACAGTGCAACCTAATTTCAGATCTAATTGTTCCTACATGTTAAAGGAAAACTCCAACATTTTGGGAAATTAGCTTATTTAACATCTTCCCTGGAGTTAGACAAGAAGATACATACCTTTTTTGTCTCTGTGCATGCATTTAGCTTTGGGAACAGTCGCTAACAGTCGCTCCGTTAGCGTAGCTTAGCTTCATCACTGGAAGTGGGGGAGATCCGGAGCCTGACGTTCCCTTACACTGTATACAGTCACGAAATACACTCCAAATACAACTCCAAAACGTTCATGTAAACATGTTGTGACCTGTGTATTCACCACGTGGAGAAATAAAAAATAATTGAATTAGACAATTACGTTTTATAAGCAAATATACTCAGATTTTTTTTTGCCTAACCACTCCTCTCTGAGCGCAGTCAGTGATTTCAACGTGTCATCGTGATTGTTGACATTCTCATTCATTCAAAGGATCCGAACCGATTGAAGTTTATGGATACCATGACTTAAAATCGTCTTACCTTGACGATTAAAAGCCTCCCCAATTTAGAAAACAGTAATCCAATGGCTGGTATTGATAATATACTACTAACTACTGGACGCTCTGAGCTAACCGAAGCTAACACAGAACAGGATGGTAAAGCATATATAATGACTTCCTTTCTGGGGTTTTCAAAATAAAAGTGCGACGTTTATAGCAGCGGAAAACGTTTATTTTGTACATTATCTAACGTTAACACGAACCTAAACTAACTTTAGGTTAGTTGTAACGTTAGTTTAGGTTCGTGTTAACGTTCGATAATGTACAAAATAAACGTTTTCCGCTGCTATAAATGTCGCACTTTTATTTTGAAAACCCCAGAAAGGAAGTCATTATATATGCTTTACCATCCTGTTCTGTGTTAGCTCCGATTAGCTCGGAATATACTTCAGCAAAGCGAAAAGTTAAATCTATCTAATGGCACTTTTAACCTATTGCTAAACTAACGTATTGATGATAATATACATTCTACATGCTTTTGTGACATGTTTGTGATGTTAATACTTGAATACGTTTGATATTAAAAACGCAAATTTTATGCAACACTCGGATGGAACAGGTTAACCTGCTGGTTGTGTGTCCCATTCACAGCTCAGTAAAAGAGAAGTGCTCCATCCATCTCGACTCTCCGTTATTCACACAGGACAGAAACACAGTGGTCACATTTAGACGGTGGGCCGAAGGTCTCTAGAGGCTTCCGTTAATGAAATGATTGATCTGGTTAAACAGACTATATGTTATTGTAATATGAACTACATAATATACTATAATAACACATTTCCGTTTGTTGGCAACGGTTGTTGGGTCATATCTTTATGAAATTAATGTGTTGATAAGATAAAAACTACCTACGTTTGTGAAAAGGGGCGTTGCTGCGGAACCAGTTGCTGCGGAACCAATCAAAACGCGTTACAACGTCAGGTGACTTGATTTCTCCCAATGACATTCCTCAAGCTCCGGAAACTAGGAAGTAAATTTGCGACTCGTCTGTTGACAACACTGGATTTAGCTCTGCATCGGTAAGCTGAGCTCTCAATACTCATATACATTACTATTGAAATGCATTTTTACTTAACTCTACAGCATTATTCAAACGTGATAGGAATTTATGAGTCATCAGCTGTTTATATGCATCCGTTTTGACTTCCGATTACACATTGGAAAATATTGTAGCCAGCTCACAGACTAACGTTACGTTAGCATTTTAACTTTCTCAGATAGCAATCTAACATTACGTTAGTGTAAATCAAACAACTCTAACCCAATACTAATAATAGTAACTTGTTTCACATTCTTGCTGTGTGTTACACTATGGTATAGCGGTATGTGTTGTTGCCTGTGACGTTGTACTGCTACATCTATTTATGAGATACCAGATTTGTAAATACAGTACTGTTTGTCACAAGACGTTGTCACAACAGTTACATATGTACAAAATATACTGTCTCATAAATATACTCTTCCAATATATAAATATACATATAAATATATTGTTTTAGATGCTGTTGTCACTATGAATTACAAATGGGGGGCCCTGATGTAAACAAGACAAACGTCTTTCTCTGGTCTGCATCCCCTTAACAATAGTTTGATATTGGATGGTCCCTGTGCTGTTGTTTACTGTCTATCTGTATGTCATGTATGTAATATGTTATGATGAATTGAAAATGGGGGACCCTGATGTAAACAAGATGAAAGTCTTTCTCTGGTCTGCATCCCATTAACAATTGTGTGTATTGAGCTGTACTGTACTGTACCCATTCTGCAATCTGTTAATATGATGAATAACGTTATCTATTGTAGTAACAATGTTCCAAAATGTATTGATTGTTTTTCTGTTTCCCCAGATGCTCAACCCTGGACCACACGACAGATATATTCTAGGCCTAATTAACCCTAGCCTGAGGGTTCTATAGTAATCAATCATGCAAGCTCAAAGATTGAGCTCTTGAGGTGACTGCTCTATATCAAGAACCATTATCAGAGTGGCAACTGCAGGACCTGTATTTCCCAAAACAATGAATATCATGATTGAATGAGAGGCCATGGTAAACAGCACAGTGAATAAACAATGTGCAGTCCCTTTATATATTGTTCTGGATAGAAGTGGGGCCAGGCTAATCTGCAAGAGCTCAACTTTTGAACAAGGATGGTCTCACATAAGCTGTCCGGGGACGACTCACACAGCTCTCTACTCTCTGGGCCCTGGACTGGACTGGACACCCCTCCACTGTACTAGTTACACATTACACACATACAAATGACAATAACACTATGTAACAACCATCAAATGCACTCACAGCACACACATCCACACACACACACTCACTATTAAACAAACAACTGACTGCAGCACCCACTTTAGAACACCTAAACACACTTTATATTTATTGGCAAAGAATTTGCACTACAACCCATACCTCATTACACCTTACTGTAAATTGTACCTCATCCCATTTCTGCATTGTACTGTATAGTATATTGTATTGTAACTCAGTTACTTTTCTACTCTGCATTGTACATTGTATGTATTGAACAATTGTCTACGTACTTGACTTCTATTTTATACTTATCTATTTTTATCTAGCACAATCTCTGGAGCAAAACAGAAAGAAGCATTTTATATAAAAGTATTCTGTACTTCTGTATGACAACTAATAAAGAAACTTGAACATCAAAAAATCAACATTCTGTTCTCTATGCCAGGCTAGATCTGACCTTGACTCATGTTACAGGATTAATACACACTTTATACACAAATTGCATATAGCATTCTCTTTGGTAGCATTCATTCTGTGTTTATTGTGTCATACTGGGGAATAATATTAATATTATTATGTCCTATTGGGGACATAATTTAAAATTCTGAGCAATTCAATTGTTTTTTTTATGGAGAGGACGTCTGACATTAATTGAAAACTGTATTAACAGATTGCAGAATGGGTACAATACAGTACAGCTCAATACACACAATTGTTAAGGGGATGCAGACCAGAGAAAGACTTTCATCTTGTTTACATCAGGGTCCCCCATTTTCAATTCATCATAACATATATGACATACATGACATACAGATACAGTAGGCCTACTGCTACATCTATACATTTAATTATGACATAGTTAAAAAGAGGCTCCTAAACGACAAAGCTGAATCAAAGTTCATTGATCTTATCAGACTACATGAACCACACAATCATGACAGCTCTCTAAATGAAATGGTAGAAAATCTCAATGATGCAATGTCATCTATATTAAATTCTGTCGCCCCATTAAAAACGAAAAAGAAGAAAACTAGAGCCTCGCCCTGGTTAAACTATAATACGGTCAACAAAGAAAAAAGGAAATGTCGTGCAGCGGAGCGAAAATGGAGAAAAACAAAAACCACCATATGCTGTGATATATACAAAGATGCTTTAACTGCTTATAATAAAACCATCCGCTTAGCAAGGAAAGATTACTTCTCTAAAATCATTACAGAAAATGCTGGAAACTCCAGAATCCTCTTTTCCACTATTAATGTACTACTCAACACTGCCCCTACACCTCCTCAGTCATCAACGGTTAAGTGTGAAGAACTTGCACTATTCTTTAACAACAAAATAACCTTGATCAGGGCCAGCATTACTCATGATGGAAATAAAGTTGATTGCGGCAAACCGTGCAATGTAACCATGAGAAGTTTCACATGCATCACATTAGATGTACTCTGCAAAACTGTCTCAGAATGTAACTCCTCCACCTCAGACATTGACCCTATACCTACAGCTTTCTTCAAACGGGTATTTAATAGTGTTTCAAGCCCTGTGCTAGATATCATAAACACTTCCCTTAGGACTGGTATTTTCCCGGATGCCTTTAAAACAGCAGTTGTAAAGCCATTACTAAAAAAACCTAACTTGGATAGTAATGAAATGGCAAATTATCGTCCAATATCCAACCTACCATTCATTAGTAAAGTACTTGAAAAGATAGTTTCAGTTCAAATAAATTCCTTTCTTGAAGAAAACAACATCTTAGAAGAATTTCAGTCAGGATTCAGAAAATATCATAGCACTGAAACTGCCCTCACCAAAATAATCAGTGACCTCAGACTAAACTCTGACGAGAATAAGATCTCCATCCTTATCCTGTTAGATCTCAGTGCAGCATTTGATACAATCGATCACGATATTCTAATCGATCGTCTTGAAAACCATGTCGGTTTCTCAGACCATGTGCTGGGCTGGTTTAAAACATACATCAGAGGGAGGAAATTCTATGTTAAACTAGGAGATCACATGTCTGATATATACGACAACAACTATGGAGTTGCACAAGGGAGTTGCTTAGGTCCTTTACTCTTCTCCCTTTACATGTTACCGCTGGGTGATATCATCAGAGAACATAATGTAGATTTCCATAGCTATGCGGATGATACACAACTGTACATATCTGCTGAACCAAATGATACAGCGATTAGCTCCATTACAGACTGCTTACTGGCAATAAATAAATGGATGAGTAAGAACTTCCTGAAACTAAACGAGAACAAAACTGAAATTCTAATTATCGGCTCCAAAACTAAAAAAGAAACATTAATAAAGAACCTGGGGGGACTAACCCCTTGGATCAAATCTGAGGTCACTAGTCTTGGGGTTATCATAGATTCAGAACTGAACTTCAATTCTCATATTAGCAAAGTGACGAAAACATCGTTCTTCCATCTCAGAAATATAGCAAAAGTACGACCATTTATTAATCAGAACGATGCTGAGAAGCTAATTCATGCATTCATATCTAGCCGGTTAGACTACTGTAATGCACTTTTCACAGGTCTCCCTAAGAAAACCACAGAGAGGCTTCAGCTAATCCAAAACTCTGCAGCCCGACTGCTAACTAGAACCAAAAGGAGAGAGCACATTAGTCCAGTCCTAGCCGCTTTACACTGGCTTCCTGTAACATTTAGAATTGACTTTAAGGTCCTTCTCCTTACATACAAAGCTCTAAATGGACAGGGACCTAGCTACATCGCCAACACTCTAATAAATTACACACCAGCAAGAACACTGCGATCATCAGCTGCTGGACTACTAGAGGCTCCCAGAAGCAGTCAAAAGAGGATCGGTAATGCAGCCTTTATCAACTATGCCCCAAAACTATGGAACAAACTACCCCAAAACATCAGGGAAGCCAACTCGCTAGACATCTTTAAAAGACAGCTTAAAACCTATCTCTTTGCTCAGGCATTTCACTGATAGATATCTGCTACCACCTAGTGGCAAGAGGAAACATCAGGGATATCCTGACATAACTTGTATTTATTCTTACCCTGCCTACTCTTTTACACTGCCTATCAAATTCATGTGTCGGTTATTGCACTTTTTACTTGTTACTGATGACTATTTTTAAACTGAATCATTTTAAACTATTCTTATTATTTGCTAGATCCAAATGTGAAACACTGATTATTCATGACTATTTTTAAACTGAATCATTTTATTCTTATTATTTGCTAGATCCAAATGTGAAACACTGTGATTATTTGTTCATGAATTACAGGAGTATTACTGAATAGAGAGCCTATTAGGATGCTAGATCCTAATGTGAAACACTGTGATTTGCCATATCTTGCTATGCTCGCTCATGCCTGTATTTTTTATGTCCGTTCTATTTTATAATTTTTTGACTATTTTTAAACTGAATAATTTTAAACTATTTTTACTATTTGTGTTACTGAAAACTGTAAGCGGAGAGCCTATTGGGATGCTAGATCCTAATGTGAAACACTGTGATTCTACCTGTCTATCTTTTTATGCTCGCTTATGCCTGTATTTTTTGCTGTTGTGAAGCACTTTGAACTGCAACCTCTGTATGAAAAGTGCTATACAAATAAAGTTATTATTATTATTATTATACCAGATTTGCAAATACAGTACTGTTTATGATACAAAGAGTCCAGAACAATTGCAGATGGCATGCAGACCAGAGAAAGACGTTTGTCTTGTTTACATCAGGGTCCCTCATTTGTAATTCATAGTGACAACAGCATCTAAAACAATATATTTATATGTATATTTATATATTGGAAGAGTATATTTATGAGACAGTATATTTGCAGTCCAGAGAAAGACTTTCGTGAGAGACCAACAAAGTGAGGTATGTAAAAACTTGGAATCAAATTGTGGTCGTAGATCTAACGTTAATATCACGTTAACAATCTAATGGCTAGAAAGCTCACCTGACGTCGATATGGCTTAATACAGTGCGAAATACAATCTTATAGTAAGAAACAAAACACAAGTTGAACATAGTTTTGAACGTTTTATTACAATAGTATTTAGGTCGGACCGTCGGATCTAACGTTAATATCACGTTAACCATCTAAAGCTCATCTGTGACGTCGTTATGGTTAACACTTTGGGTGCCTAGAAACGATTTACAACGTCTTTCCCGGCCATGCTCAAGGTGCCGAGGACGCTGTACAGCGTCTTTGATCTGTTTACATCTTTTTTCGATTTTCCCCGTCTGAACTTCACCGCCGAGCTTTTGGAAGAAAATTTTAACCGGAAACTGCATTTCCTCTCAAATTTCACTAGGTGGCAGTGTCCCCCTATTTTCTAACACTATCACAATAGGGGGAATATTGTACCCCACAATGAATCTGGCATTTGATTGGCCAGCATACCTGGCCAATGTAACCACAGGTATAAAACGTTAGCGCGATCCCAGAATCTACGAGGTTTTGGAGGAGAGAGAGAGAGAGAGATATTTGAATTGAGATCAGCCTATAGTCTATATTTATAGTGTTATACAGTATAGTGGTAGTATCAGACTAATTGTAAGGTTTCAGCTGTGCTTTAGAAAGTACTTAGTCGTGCTAAGTAGTAGTACTATTCGAGGGATTAGTGTGTAGTCTAGGTAGTATATTTCAGTAGTAGTAATAGTAGTTTGATCAGTTAGTAGTTTCATTTAGATTATTAGATCAGTATGAAGAGACGTAGTGTAGGAAAGCGAGGGGACAATCCGGCGGCGGGTCGCTTTGTTCAGACGAAGCTGGCGTTTGGACCCGCGGTTGTTCAAGCAGCAGCAGCACCAACAGCACCAACGTCTTTGGTAGCTCCGATCGGAGAGAGCCTTGAGACCGTTGCTGGGCCCAGTAACGCGTCTCGCCCCGGGACCGGGAGCGGCTCTACCCGACGCAGTTCGAGGAAGAGGAAGGCTGCCGCTGTGGTCATAGCTTCTTCATGCGAGTCAGGGGACAGCGATTCGACCGCCCACGAATCTGATGGGAGCGCCGATTGGGAACCACCAGGTAATTACACGGTCTTATATATATATATATATATGTGTGTGTGTGAAACGTGTATTTGATGATTTACATACTGTGACTATGTAACGTTAGTTCGACAAACCAACGGCGATATGCATGTGATTGTGTGTGTGTGTGAAACGTGTATTTGATGATTTACATACTGTGACTATGTAACGTTAGTTCGACAAACCAACGCCGGCGATATGCATGTGATTGTGTGTGTGTGAAACGTGTATTTGATGATTTACCTACCGCTTATTCTGTGACTATGTAACGTTAGTTTGCCAAACCTAACGCTGATATGCATTTATTATATTCTAGCTCCGGAATCATCTGACGATGATCTCGGCTTGGGTCGGAGGTATGAGTCTGATTCATCGCACGATTCAGACGTGGGAGTCGGACACGGTGGTGGTCGACGGGGCAACGGTACGTCATGTTTACTAATGCAATGTGAATATTGTTTTGTGCATGTTCAAATCGATAGTTGAATGATATAGGATATAGTAGGCATGTAGTACAGGCCACGCGACCATGTGCTACAGTTAGGTTGTCTTGTGTGCGTGTGTGTGTGTGTGCATGTGCACGCCCTTTGAAGTGGCTCTTTGAAGTGTGTAGCTATCATGTAAGTGATAATAGTTGCATGCTGGGCATGATACGACGTGGTGGTGGTGGTCGACGTGGTAATTGGTATGTTGCAATGTGAATATTGTTTTGTGCATGTTCAAATCGATAGTTGAATGATATAGGATATAGTAGGCATGTACAGGCCACTACATTTAGTTACATGGATGTGTGTGTGTGTGTGTGTGTAGATGCCTCACCCCATGCCATTTGATGTGTGTGTGTATGTGTGTGTGTGTGTGTGCAGTGTGTGTACACACACACAAGATCAAAAGACATGCATCCTCTCCAACACCTTTGAACTTCGCAGTACATGGTGAGGCCTCTATATGCAAATTCCATTGATTACAGCACACACATACATACACAATGGCATGGGCACATGGCGAGGCCTATATTTAAATGCATGGTTGTGTAGCATATGTAAAATTCCATTGATTACAACACACACACATGTACATGCTTTGATGGCCGCTGATTTATTTTGTGTTCACACAGCAGAACACTCCGAAACCGAATCCGGGGCCAATACACCAACATGCTTGGGTATGTACTAACTACATTTATGTATGTGTAAATGTATTACTATTGTGTTTTGTGAGACTTACTTACTGAATGAATTTAATCCAATTCAGATTCTGGCGCAGACCCTGCCGATAGTGACGCTGAGACTGGCAACGACATGGGATCACATTCTACTCCTGCAGGTAATTGGGACGCAGGGAGCTGGGACAAGAGGGGGGGGGGGGGTTAGAGAGGGTCCGCAGGGAGCTGGGACAAGAGGGGGGGGGGGGGTTAGAGAGGGTCTGCAGGGAGCTGGGACAAGAGGGGGGGGGGGGGGGTTAGAGAGGGTCTGCAGGGAGCTGGGACAAGAGGGGGGGGGGGGGGTTAGAGAGGGTCTGCAGGGAGCTGGGACAAGAGGGGGGGGGGTTAGAGAGGGTCTGCAGGGAGCTGGGACAAGAGGGGGGGGGGGTTAGAGAGGGTCTGCAGGGAGCTGGGACAAGAGGGGGGGGGTTAGAGAGGGTCTGCAGGGAGCTGGGACAAGAGGGGGGGGGGGGTTACAGTCTGCTCTCTGGATGTGATGGAGGAGTGCTGCATGTTGAACACAGTGATCCTCCTCATGTTACAGTCTGCTCTCTGGATGTGATGGAGGAGTGCTGCATGTTGAACACAGTGATCCTCCTCATGTTACAGTCTGCTCTCTGGATGTGATGGAGGAGTGCTGCATGTTGAACACAGTGATCCTCCTCATGTTACAGTCTGCTCTCTGGATGTGATGGAGGAGTGCTGCATGTTGAACACAGTGATCCTCCTCATGTTACAGTCTGCTCTCTGGATGTGATGGAGGAGTGCTGCATGAGGCTGCTGCAGGGCCTGGTCTGGTGGTGATGGTGGTAAATACAATGACAATACGTTGCCCTAGTGTAATGTATTACATCATGTGATTCTAGAACTGGATGCTAGTCTGGACATGCCGGAACCCGTTGCAGGGCGGAAACGCACATCTAAGAGAGGTAAGTTGGCCTCACTCTGCACACCACTTCCAGCTCTGACCTCTGACCCCCACACCACGTCCAGCTCTGACATCTGAACCCCACACACACTCACTCATTCACTCACACAGTTTGTAAGTACGTGGCATATGAATGTCTACAGTAGGGGTGTTATAGTATATTTGTATAATTGACAGGTCGTGGCGTGCGACGTGGAGGAGCGAAGAGCAGGGCTGCGATCCGCCAGGAAGAGGAGAATGCCTGGTCTCGTGAGGGCTGGGTGCCTCAAAGGATCCCCTTCACAGCCCAACCGGGGTTGCTCCAGGACGCCATGGCACTCAGATCTTACCGGCCTGCGAAATGGATGGATCTGTTCCTGACAGATGCTTTTCTGAACTCTATTGTTGCCCAGTCCAACCTCTACGCTGAGCAGTCCATTGCCCGGCTGGACCCCACGCTAACCAGTAGCAGGGCACTGCTTTGGAAGCCCCTCACATTGAAGGAGCTGAAGAAGTTCCTCGGACTCCATTTCCTTAGCAGTGTCCTGCGGAAGCCTCGCGTGGACCAGATGTGGACCACTGACGACATGATGTACACACCGTACTACTCTGATACCATGCCACGCAACAGGTTCCAATTGATCTGGCGATTCCTCCACTTTGCGGACAATACTTCCCTGGAGGTTAGAGACAAATTGTGCAAAGTACGCCCTGTAGTCGACCATGTAAACGCGAGGTGCAAGGAGCTGTACCAGCCTGAACGCGAGCTCGCCATTGACGAGGGGGTGATGGCATGGCGAGGCCGCCTGACCTTCCGGGTCTACAACCCCAACAAGCCCACCCGCTATGGCATCAAGTCCTACTTCCTGTGCGAATCACGCACAGGATATTGCTTTTCATTTAAGCCATATTGTCGGGAAGGCTCGCTCCTGGGGGACACGGTCTGCTTGGACGTCTGTCTGGGGCCGGCTATACGCTCTTCATGGACAACTTCTACAACTCGGTACGTATGTCCGCCAGGCTCCGACAGTTGAGGACCGACGTCTGTGGTACCCTCAGGAAGCACCGGGGCGAGCCAGCCATCATCAAGAACATTACCAAACGTGACATCGGTGTGGGGGAGCGCATTGCGGTCAACAACAAGGAGGTCCTGATCGTGGCATGGCGCGATAAGAGAATCGTGAAGACCATCAGCAGCTTCCACGAGGACACCATGGAAAAGGCGATGGTGTGGAAGAAGCAGAAGAAGGGCAAAGCGCTGAGGGTGGAGATGCTCAAGCCATCATCAATCCTGGAGTACAATAAATTCATGAACGGCGTCGATCAGCTGGATCAGAATATATCGTACTATCCGGTTACACGTAAGACTGGAAAGTGGACCAAAAAGTTTGTGATGTATCTGATCCAAATATGTATCTTCAACGCTTTTGTCTTGTACAAAAAAAAGCACCCACAAGGGCATTACTCCAACCTCTTCCGGTTCACCAGGGCTGTGGCGCGGACCTACACAGACGGTAAGGAGAAGAAGATTCCTGGGGTGACAGCGGAGATGGAGGCGGAGGCGGAGGCAGGGGAGGAGGCAGGGGAGGAGGCAGGGGAGGAGGCAGGGGGTGGGGATGAGGAGGAGGCAGGGGCTGAGCAGGTGGGGCGTGTCGACCCTAGGGCCCCACTGGGGGACCCGCAGAGCAGATTAGTGGGTGGCTTTGTGAAGCATGTAATGGTTGCATACAAAGCCACCCCGAAGAAAAAGCTACCGTGTAGGAAATGTCGTGTCTGCAGTAGGCGTGGCATCAGGAGTGAGACCAGATATTTTTGCACATCGTGCAAAGTCCCCCTGCATCGTGACAAATGCTTCGCTCTGTACCACACAAAGAGGGATTTCTCTAAATAGTTTCTTTATTAGTTGTCATACAGAAGTACAGACTACTTATAAATAATCCGGCACACAGAAGTACAGATTACTTCTAAATAATCCATCATTGTGTGATACAGACAGAACCATGTGTACCGGTACATAGTATAGCTAGCTGAGTGTAGTATAGTATAGTGTAGTATAGTATAGTATAGTATATTGTAGTATAGTATAGTATAGTATAGTGTATGGGTAGTTGCACTGTTTTCTGTACAAGACAAATGCGTTGAACACATGTATTTGGGCCACGGTTGTCGATATTGCATAGGCATGTTTGGACCACTTGCAGATGAGACGTTATGTTAGCGATCTAGCTGTATCGACTCCATTCATAATTTGCATTGTGTGTGTATATAGTTTTTTTTTATTTATCTTTTTCCCCCCTCATTTTTACCGTTTGCACAGAACCAATGGTTGCTGACAGTCACCCAGTTTAAAAAAGTATATACTGTAGGTAACATACCACACTTTTCTAATGCAGTCCATTGGCCTATTATTTATATACTTTGGAAGCATGTATTGGATATTTTTTGGTCCACAGATCATCTGGCGCTTCATCCATTTATCAATGGACAATGCAGTCATCGATGCGAGAGACCAAGTAAGATATGCCCTGTAGTTCATGTGACGTGAATGTTACCAGCAAACTTCTAAATGCACTGAAACAATGGTTGGTTATCCTCCAGTGTTCACTTTTTATAAGGTATTGTCTTTGTAAATTACCATAATCCTATACTGTGAATGTTACCAACAAACTCCTAAATGCACTGAAACAATGGTTGATTATCCTCCAGTGTTCACTTTTTATAAAGTATTGTATTGGTAAATTACCATAATCCTATACTGTGAATGTTACCAACAAACTCCTAAATGCACTGAAACAATGGTTGATTATCCTCCAGTGTTCACTTTTTATAAAGTATTGTATTGGTAAATTACCATAATCCTATACTGTGAATGTTACCAACAAACTCCTAAATGCACTGAAACAATGGTTGATTATCCTCCAGTGTTCACTTTTTATAAGGTATTGTCTTGGTAAATTAACATAATCCTATACTGTGAATGTTACCAACAAACTCCTAAATGCACTGAAACAATGGTTGATTATCCTCCAGTGTTCACTTTTTATAAGGTATTGTCTTGGTAAATTACCATAATCCTATACTGTGAATGTTACCAACAAACTCCTAAATGCACTGAAACAATGGTTGGTTATCATCACAGTGTTCACTTTTTATAAGGTATTGTCTTGGTAAATTACCATAATCCTATACTGTGAATGTTACCAACAAACTCCTAAATGCACTGAAACAATGGTTGATTATCCTCCAGTGTTCACTTTTTATAAGGTATTGTATTGGTAAATTACCATAATCCTATACTGTGAATGTTACCAACAAACTCCTAAATGCACTGAAACAATGGTTGATTATCCTCCAGTGTTCACTTTTTATAAGGTATTGTCTTGGTAAATTACCATAATCCTATACTGTGAATGTTACCAACAAACTCCTAAATGCACTGAAACAATGGTTGATTATCCTCCAGTGTTCACTTTTTATAAGGTATTGTCTTGGTAAATTACCATAATCCTATACTGTGAATGTTACCAACAAACTCCTAAATGCACTGAAACAATGGTTGGTTATCATCACAGTGTTCACTTTTTATAAGGTATTGTCTTGGTAAATTACCATAATCCTATACTGTGAATGTTACCAACAAACTCCTAAATGCACTGAAACAATGGTTGATTATCCTCCAGTGTTCACTTTTTATAAGGTATTGTATTGGTAAATTACCATAATCCTATACTGTGAATGTTACCAACAAACTCCTAAATGCACTGAAACAATGGTTGATTATCCTCCAGTGTTCACTTTTTATAAGGTATTGTCTTGGTAAATTACCATAATCCTATACTGTGAATGTTACCAACAAACTCCTAAATGCACTGAAACAATGGTTGATTATCCTCCAGTGTTCACTTTTTATAAGGTATTGTCTTGGTAAATTACCATAATCCTATACTGTGAATGTTACCAACAAACTCCTAAATGCACTGAAACAATGGTTGGTTATCATCACAGTGTTCACTTTTTATAAGGTATTGTCTTGGTAAATTACCATAATCCTATACTGTGAATGTTACCAACAAACTCCTAAATGCACTGAAACAATGGTTGATTATCCTCCAGTGTTCACTTTTTATAAGGTATTGTATTGGTAAATTACCATAATCCTATACTGTGAATGTTACCAACAAACTCCTAAATGCACTGAAACAATGGTTGATTATCCTCCAGTGTTCACTTTTTATAAGGTATTGTCTTGGTAAATTACCATAATCCTATACTGTGAATGTTACCAGCATATAATGCACAGCAACAATGGTTGGTACTGATGACTTGTCACCCAGTTTATTGAACATATTTTACAATAAAAATGTTCATGGCATCAAAGTTTCAAGTTTTTTGCATTGTAAAGTATTCTGTATTTTATAATAATGTTGTCTGGACCTACACCAGTAGTTATAAAACTTACTTGTTCATTAGCGCCAGGCATATCAATCAAATGACCAACAAAGTAATCAATCAATCAAACAAATCAATCTATGAATCAAACTATCAACAAAACAATCAAACATTCTATCAAGCAAATGACCAACAAAGTAATCAATCAATCAAACAAATCAATCTATGAATCAAACTATCAACAAAACAATCAAACATTCTATCAATCAAATGACCAACAAAGTAATCAATCAATCAAACCAATCAATCTATGAATCAAACTATCAACAAAACAATAAAACATTCTATCAAGCAAATTACCAACAAAACAATCAAACATTCTATCAATCAAATGACCAACAAAGTAATCAATCAATCAAACAAATCAATCTATGAATCAAACTATCAACAAAACAATCAAACATTCTATCAATCAAATGACCAACAAAGTAATCAATCAATCAAACCAATCAATCTATGAATCAAACTATCAACAAAACAATCAAACATTCTATCAGGCAAACTATCAACAAAACAATCAAACATTCTATCAATCAAATGACCAACAAAGTAGTCAATCAATCAAACAAATCAATCTATGAATCAAACTATCAACAAAACAATCAAACATTCTATCAATCAAATGACCAACAAAGTAATCAATCAATCAAACCAATCAATCTATGAATCAAACTATCAACAAAACAATCAAACATTCTATCAATCAAATGACCAACAAAGTAATCAATCAATCAAACCAATCAATCTATGAATCAAACTATCAACAAAACAATCAAACATTCTATCAAGCAAACTATCAACAAAACAATCAAACATTCTATCAATCAAATGACCAACAAAGTAATCAATCAATCAAACAAATCAATCTATGAATCAAACTATCAACAAAACAATCAAACATTCTATCAATCAAATGACCAACAAAGTAATCAATCAATCAAACCAATCAATCTATGAATCAAACTATCAACAAAACAATAAAACATTCTATCAAGCAAATTACCAACAAAACAATCAAACATTCTATCAATCAAATGACCAACAAAGTAATCAATCAATCAAACCAATCAATCTATGAATCAAACTATCAACAAAACAATCAAACATTCTATCAATCAAATGACCAACAAAGTAATCAATCAATCAAACAAATCAATCTATGAATCAAACTATCAACAAAACAATCAAACATTCTATCAAGCAAACTATCAACAAAACAATCAAACATTCTATCAAGCAAACTATCAACAAAACAATCAAACATTCTATCAATCAAATGACCAACAAAGTAATCAATCAATCAAACAAATCAATCTATGAATCAAACTATCAACAAAACAATAAAACATTCTATCAATCAAACCAATAAAACAATCTGTCAAACAATCAATCAATCAAACCATCCATCCATCCATCCCAGTCTAAATTGCTTTATAACACGTTCAATACCTATTATCACCCCGCCGGCACACTTTTCATAAAAGTGCCTGTAACTTCTGTTCTAAATAATTTACCTCCACTTTTATCTTTTGTTGACGTTTTTTAACTTGTAATTGTGAACGAACGAAGACATGCAGAAACAAACGGTTTTTTGCATTGTGTACATCAACTTGTCGTCTTCAAATGAGCCCAACCATTTCCCCATAGTTATAATATAAAATATAGAAATAGCTCCGCTAAGATCATGAGATATGCTAGAATCGTCCAGGAATCCTGGCAACCCACAGTCATTTTCCGGATTTTTGGCCGGCACCCAAAGTGTTAATACAGTGCGAAATACAATCTTATATAGTAACAAAACAATACACAAATTGAACATAGTTTTGAACGTTTTATTACAATAGTATTTACTGTCCATGTTGCGATGTATAATACAGCTAGCGTTCCAGTCAGATTCTCCGTTCTTGTTGACAATTTTGGGGTCCGTACTTCCCGTTTCTGTATCCTGATTGGTTTATCAGCTAGAGGTGTCCCAAGATATGCATGAGCAAACATTGAATCTAAATGTAAGATTACGAACACCGATGACCAACAGACGGCTGGCCAACAAACGTATTTTGACTCAACATAATAACTAGATATTACACACAAAGAATTGTGTAGTCTGCCAACATGGATCAATCAAGTTCACTTTAGACTGACTCGGCCTCCCCTCTAATTTGCTTCACTGATTCTAAAAAAAAAAATCTTTTCTTTAATAGGTTGAAGGTTCATCATCCTTACACAGCTTGCACAGGGAGAGATCTTATGTCCCATATGTGATGAACAGAAGTAAGCTCACCACTGCAGTGATGAGTGAAATGATTGGTTCTGTGTTTCAGGTTCATGGTAGAGGGGTCTACAGTCAAATTGTGAACTTATCATTTAACAGCATCATCATTTTCGTTGTTTGCTGTTTAGTGTTAGTCTCCTTGTATTTAAAGAAGGCTAGACGCCGCAGAGAGGGAAGACAACACACTGGAGTGGCAGGAGAGTCCAGGCTGATGAGAGGTCCCTATGTGTACGGGTGGCAAAACGGCGCCAGTGTCCTCTCCATTCACACTCCATTGGGAGCAATTAGGGGTTACAGGGGCACTGCCATGCTAGACTAACTTAGGTTATTTGGATTGAATGTTTAAATTATGTATAGATTTTGTAAAATATAATTTCCCCCAATAGTATTGAGTTAACCTATGATTCCTTCCTATCCCTAGGTGTGTGAGGTGGGGCCCAGCAGACATACCGGACGGGGAGACAGAGGAAGCCTTGGGGGCTTTGAAAAGGGATCTGCGGAACATCTACTCAGGCATGCAATCTACTTTACTTTTGGTGAATTGACACATGAATAAACATCCCACATTAAGCAAAAAGGCCACCTTAATATTCAGAATGAGTAATGATGAGATAGCATGAAATTAAAGGTTTGCCACTCAATTTCCCAGAGGTGGCGACATCAAATTTAATTGTTGTTACTTGGGTACTCATTACATGTATTTGTATGTCTGTACACAGAGGAAGGGATGGGTGGGGCAGAGAGCAGAACTTCTGATGGAGAGGACCTACGTCATCCTGCAGCGGTACTTGAACAAAATGCCTGCACCAATGATGGTGGAGCTCAAAGAGGAATGGCCTTTTCTCTTCGCTCAGACGGGGCTTTTCTCCCACTTTGGCCTCCTGACAGACACCGATGCCCTTCAAAAGATCCAAGATGCCCTGGGTCAGAGAGGACGGACCATCCTGCAGTTCTACCAGAAACTGGACAACCCGGAGATCAGGGAAGTTCTGGCCAGATATGATCCAGAGGCTTCGAAGAAGACTCCTTATGGTGTACTTCAAGGAGCCTACGGAGAAACTGCTGCTCGGAGTTGATGTAAGTTTTATTTATTTAAATATTAAAATATTTGAAATACTAAAGGAGTGATTACAAACCCTACAAACACTGTGATAGACCCTCTAAACACTGATAGACCCTCTAAACACTGTGATAGACCCGACAAACACTGTAAACACTGTGATAGATCTATCACAGTGTTTAGAGGGTCTATCACAGTGTTTGTCGGGTCTATCACAGTGTTTAGAGGGTCTATCAGTGTTTAGAGGGTCTATCACAGTGTTTGTAGGGTCTATCACAGTGTTTGTAGGGTCTATTACAGTGTTTAGAGGGTCTATCACAGCCTCTAAACACTGATAGACCCTCTAAACACTGTGACAGACCCTCTAAACACTGTGACAGACCCTCTAAACACTGTGACAGACCCTCTAAACACTGTGATAGCCCTCTAAACACTGTGACAGACCCTCTAAACACTGTGACAGACCCTCTAAACACTGTAACAGACCCTCTAAACACTGTGACAGACCCTCTAAACACTGTGATAAACCCTCTAAACACTGATAGACCCTGTAAACACTGTGACAGACCCTCTAAACACTGTGACAGACCCTCTAAACACTGTGATAGACCCGACAAACACTGTGATAGACCCTCTAAACACTGTGATAGCCCTCTAAACACTGTGACAGACCCTCTAAACACTGTGACAGACCCTCTAAACACTGTAACAGACCCTCTAAACACTGTGACAGACCCTCTAAACACTGTAACAGACCCTCTAAACACTGTGATAGATCTATCACAGTGTTTGTCGGGTCTATCACAGTGTTTAGAGGGTCTATCAGTGTTTAGAGGGTCTGTCATAGTGTTTAGAGGGTCTGTCACAGTGTTTAGAGGGTCTATCACAGTGTTTAGAGGGTCTATCACAGTGTTTAGAGGGTCTATCAGTGTTTAGAAGGTCTATCAGTGTTTGTAGGGTCTATCACAGTGTTTGTAGGGTCTATTACAGTGTTTAGAGGGTCTATCACACCCTCTAAACACTAATAGACCCTCTAAACACTGGGACAGACCCTCTAAACACTGTGACAGACCCTCTAAACACTGATAGACCCTCTAAACACTGTGATAGACCCTCTAAACACTGTGATAGACCCTCTAAACACTGTGATAGACCCTCTAAACACTGATAGACCCTCTAAACACTGTGACAGACCCTCTAAACACTGACAGACCCTCTAAACACTGTGACAGACCCTCTAAACACTGTGACAGACCCGACAAACACTGTGATAGACCCGAAAAACACTGTGATAGCCCTCTAAACACTGTGATAGATCTATCACAGTGTTTGTCGGGTCTATCACAGTGTTTAGAGGGTCTATTAGTGTTTAGAGGGTCTATCACAGTGTTTAGAGGGTCTATTACAGTGTTTGTCGGGTCTATCACAGTCTTTAGAGGGTCTATCAGTGTTTAGAGGGTCTGTCACAGTGTTTAGAGGGTCTATCACAGTGTTTAGAGGGTCTATCAGTGTTTAGAGGGTCTATCACAGTGTTTAGAGGGTCTATCACACCCTCTAAACACTGATAGACCCTCTAAACACTGTGACAGACCCTCTAAACACTGTGACAGACCCTCTAAACACTGATAGACCCTCTAAAGACTGTGATAGACCCTCTAAACACTGATAGACCCTCTAAACACTGTGACAGACCTTCTAAACACTGATAGACCTTCTAAACACTGTGATAGATCCTCTAAACACTGATAGACCCTATAAACACTGTGACAGACTCTCTAAACACTGTGACAGACCCTCTAAACACTGTGACAGACCCTCTAAACACTGTGACAGACCGACAAACACTGTGATAGACCCGACAAACACTGTGATAGACCCTCTAAACACAGATAGATCTATCACAGTGTTTAGAGGGTCTATCAGTGTTTAGAGGGTCTGTCATAGTGTTTAGAGGGTCTGTCACAGTGTTTAGAGGGTCTATCACAGTGTTTAGAGGGTCTATCACAGTGTTTAGAGGGTCTATCAGTGTTTAGAAGGTCTATCAGTGTTTGTAGGGTCTATCACAGTGTTTGTAGGGTCTATTACAGTGTTTAGAGGGTCTATCACACCCTCTAAACACTAATAGACCCTCTAAACACTGGGACAGACCCTCTAAACACTGTGACAGACCCTCTAAACACTGATAGACCCTCTAAACACTGTGATAGACCCTCTAAACACTGTGATAGACCCTCTAAACACTGTGATAGACCCTCTAAACACTGATAGACCCTCTAAACACTGTGACAGACCCTCTAAACACTGACAGACCCTCTAAACACTGTGACAGACCCTCTAAACACTGTGACAGACCCGACAAACACTGTGATAGACCCGAAAAACACTGTGATAGCCCTCTAAACACTGTGATAGATCTATCACAGTGTTTGTCGGGTCTATCACAGTGTTTAGAGGGTCTATCAGTGTTTAGAGGGTCTATCACAGTGTTTAGAGGGTCTATTACAGTGTTTGTCGGGTCTATCACAGTCTTTAGAGGGTCTATCAGTGTTTAGAGGGTCTGTCACAGTGTTTAGAGGGTCTATCACAGTGTTTAGAGGGTCTATCAGTGTTTAGAGGGTCTATCACAGTGTTTAGAGGGTCTATCACACCCTCTAAACACTGATAGACCCTCTAAACACTGTGACAGACCCTCTAAACACTGTGACAGACCCTCTAAACACTGATAGACCCTCTAAAGACTGTGATAGACCCTCTAAACACTGATAGACCCTCTAAACACTGTGACAGACCTTCTAAACACTGATAGACCTTCTAAACACTGTGATAGATCCTCTAAACACTGATAGACCCTATAAACACTGTGACAGACTCTCTAAACACTGTGACAGACCCTCTAAACACTGTGACAGACCCTCTAAACACTGTGACAGACCGACAAACACTGTGATAGACCCGACAAACACTGTGATAGACCCTCTAAACACAGATAGATCTATCACAGTGTTTAGAGGGTCTATCACAGTGTTTAGAGGGTCTATCAGTGTTTAGAGGGTCTATCACAGTGTTTAGAGGGTCTATCACAGTGTTTGTAGGGTCTATCACAGTGTTTGTAGGGTCTATCACAGTGTTTAGAGGGTATATTACAGTGTTTAGAGGGTCTATCACACCCTCTAAACACTGATAGATCTATCAGTGTTTAGAGGTGTCACAGTGTTTGTCGGGTCTGTCACAGTGTTTGTCGGGTCTTTCAGTGTTTAGAGGGTCTGTCACAGTGTTTAGAGGGTCTATCAGTGTTTAGAGGGTGTGATAGACCCTTTAAACACTGTGATAGATATAGAGGTGCATGGATACACATTGTATTGCCTAGATGGTGTCAGGCTAGGCGATTGCTTCTCTTTCTTGTCCAGTCTAACTGGATGCTGACTGTTGCTTGTTACTGTAGACCTACAGAGTGAGTAATTGAGTGATTAAAAAAAATCACACTCGTGTGAAGTGAGGGGTGCTCTTATCATCGTACATCATCTCACCTCTCTTCCTCACTTTTTTATTTTTGTGTCTATCAGCTGCTGCTCGACAGTTTGACCCCAAGCTGACCGACCAGGACTACAGCGAAACTGTCAAGAAGTGGCTTTGTTATGCGCCAGACCGGGAGGGAGGCATCTCAAGGAACCGAAGTGACCCAAACTTAAGTCAAGCGAACCAGAGTCAAACTTAGGGTACCCCAGCACACACTGTTTCCCTGGTTCATACAGTACAAGGAATTACCCTCATGGACACTGTTCTTCCATGGACGGCATCTACTTGAATGACTTGCTGCTTCAGCCTGTTCTTGCAGTGTTTTTATTTTATTTTAACCTTTATTTACCCAGGGTAGGTTCGCTGAGCACGGATGCTCTTTTTCAGCTACGCCCTGCTTCACATTCACAGAGTTCCATTCACACCTGGGAGCTGCCCAGTACAACCACAGTCTGACACTGTTGGCCACTGAGCAACTCCACTGGAGCAGTTGGGGGTTTAGTGCCTTGCTCAAGGGCACTTCAGCGGTTGGTGTTAAGGGTATGGGAGAGAGTTATATGGGAGAGAGTTATAGAAACATTAGGGGTGTAACGGTACACAAAATCCACGGTTCGGTACGTACCTCGGTTTTGAAGTCACTGTTCTGTATTATTTTTGGTACAGTGGGGGGTACAGTGGGGGGGATACAAAAAAATAGCTTTTCATTTATCTATTTATTTAACTGTATTAAACAATATAAAACGAATTGGCCATAATTGACTGAGCAAACTAATGCTTACTGCTGTAACCTACTAATAACACTTAAGTAAATCTGAAGATTATTATATAGCAGATGCAGTGATGGGCAGTAGCTTGCTACAAGTAGCGAAGCTACATAGCTTAACTACAATTCTCAGTAGCGTGCTGGTAGCTCGCTACTTTTTAACCAGGGTAGCGGTCTCTGTAGCGGAGCTGTTTATAGAACGAAGTAGTAACGTAGCGACGAGAAACGTTACACGCTACTTTCGCAGTCTAGACAGGAAGATCTGCGAGGAGAAAAAAAAACTCCCCGTAAAAAACCCACTATGATTGGTTGGTTTGTTTAGATATGAGTGACGACTCACGATTGGGTATGGTAGGCCAAAATATTACGGGTAGGCCAATCAGAGGCAGGATAGGGCGGGACTCCAGGCCGCAAACCAGGAAGTGAAAATCTAAACGCAGACCACTGAATGAGAATGAATGGATGAATTTACAATAACAGCGCGAAATAATGGCAGAGGGATTTGATGTTTCCACTGATGGCATTGATGAAGATGATGTCAACAACAATAACAACACTGCATCTCCATGGCCCTACCTGGACACGTTTATGAGTTTGACTGAAAAAACGCCTAAAACATATGTGTTTAGGTGTTTATTGTGTCAACCAAAAACGAAGCTGCTCTCGACGTCCCACACGTCCAATACTAACTTGAGAACACATATTCAGGTGAGCTGATGAAAACCCTTACTGTCTTTACATAAATATTGTCAACTGTTCCCAAACAGCACACAAGTCAGTGCACTTTTTATCAACAGCTTTAACTAACAGTCTGTCTGAGATAGGCTAGCTGCTATGAACAATATTATTGATTGATTGATTGAAAAGTGTATTAACAGATTGCA
This sequence comes from Notolepis coatsorum, assembly GCF_963971535.1. Classification (NCBI taxonomy): domain Eukaryota; kingdom Metazoa; phylum Chordata; class Actinopteri; order Aulopiformes; family Paralepididae; genus Notolepis; species Notolepis coatsorum. The sequence continues at coordinate 4,445,542 of NC_140166.1, forward strand.
GAATGGGTACAGTACAGTACAGCTCAATACATACAATTGTTAAGGGGATGCAGACCAGAGAAAGACTTTCGTCTTGTTTACATCAGGGTCCCCCATTTTCAATTCATCATAACATATATGACACACACGACATACAGATAGACAGTACTGCTACATCTATACATTTATGACATATCAGATTTGCAAATACAGTACTGTTTGTGGTACAAAAAGTGTCCAGAAAAAGAGTGTATATACATTTGACGTAGAAACTGTACATTGGAGGAGGTTGGGTTGGTGGGGTTGGTGGGTGGGGGCTGTACATTGGGGGGGGGGGGGGGGGTTGGGGTAGGGGGACACTGTACACTGTACATTGGGGGGTGGAGAAAAGAAAAAAATAGGGAAAAGATCGTCCTAGACCAGTGGTTCTCAACCTGTGGCCATGGAATGTTTTGTGAGTTACATATCTAGCAGCCAAGGATAGTATTGTTTGTCTAGCAGTGTCAAGCTTGAGTGTTATACTCTGAGTACATACTGTAGTAGTATAGTTCCAATGCCGATTACCCCATGCTGCTTATTTCCGTACTTAAGAATGTATAAATGTTACATAGGATTTCGTTAATGTCTATTTTGTAGACAAATGTTTCTTGCACTTTTTCTTTGGCCAGGTTATTGTCATTTTGTTACTGTGGTTTGAGTTGAAACAGTAGTTTATCCTGTGCTGAAAAGTCTCCATTCCAATAGAGGGAGTATATATTTGTGTTTATTTTATTATTGTTTCACTGCCTTTTATTTATTACGTTTCCACAGTTCTTTCCTCATGTTAAAAGGATGACACAAAAAGCCAGACCGAGGGCTTGTTTCAGTTTTATAATAAACAATCAAACTGAGCTATTTTTTTGCCTGCCTATTTGTTTGGTGTAAACTTGATCACAAAGTAAGAAAAAAAAAAAAAAGTAGTGCCGATGTAGCTAGCTATTTTAGCCATGTTCTTGTAGTGTAGCTTGCTACATTTCTCTGGGGATAGCTTCCATTGTAGTTTAGCTATATTTAATCGAGAGTAACTTGTAGTGTAGCTTGCTACATTTTCCAAGTAGCTTGCCCATCACTGAGCAGATGCCTTGGAGGATAAGTCGTGGACAACTGTAGATCATCTGAGCTCCACTGTGTTTAAATTCAAATCCTCTGCCATTGTTATTTAACCCTTGTGTCTGAAAACTAAAGTATTATACTCTTATTAGGGGACTAAATTGAAAAACTCCATAAAAAGATTATGTTGAAATAATTTCCCACTTTCTTTTCCATAAATATTTCAACTTCAGCCCTGGTCATAACTATTTTTTATATTTTTTCTGTAATGAAATACTCCCACTTTTCTGAAAAGAGTTGTTAAATATGACAAAAAAAACAATATGTGGTGGTTATGATCGGGCTGAAGTTGAATAAACAATTTATGAAAGAGAGTAAAAAAAAATACAAGATAATTAAAAGATTATGCCACATATTATATTGGCTACAAACATAATCACTGCAAAGTTATCAAACAAATAAGAATCTGATCAGACACAAGGGTTAAGTTGTTGTTCCCTTTCTAATTTCCTCAAAAACATCTAGTCTAGTTAATGTGATCAATATTATTTGACAATTGATGCTTTTTGTTGGACATTTCAGTCAGTGAGCTCATACTTTGAGCTCATAAATTAAGTTAAGTTAAAATGATTGAGACAACGCAATCTTGTCTTCGTTGTGCATGAATGCGTGTGCTCACCACACATGATACGTGTGTCACTATTCTGGCAGTGGCTATATATAGTATTGTTAATGAAAGGTCTGTTATAAGGTCTGTTATTTAATGTTTGTGTAAAAGGTTAACTGGTCACTGTGGAAGTATGATGAGACCCTCTTGAAAGAAAAAAATAAATTTTTATATTAAAGCTATGTTGTCATTTTTGTTAACACATTTTTGGAAATATGGTCATATAAGAATTTTGAACAACAATAGTGTGTTTAACAGCAGGAAACAAACATGTAATGTTATGATGTATACATATCAGCAGCAATATTTTAATGTAAAATGTACATTAATCAGTATTGATTCCTTAACTTTACAAGTTACAAGTAGATGTACAAGTTACAAATGTACAAGTAGATTACCATTTAGATTATGGTTGAATAAACATTGATGCCTAACATTGATTCAATATAAAATCAACTAAAATGTCCATGTAGATTACCATTTAGATGATGGTATGATGGTCAACATTGATATAGTATCAGTTATGGTTGACACCTAAAGTTGATTCAACATGTAAGTCATAGACAACGATTTGTATAATTTCGATGTCAGGCTTCAACATAGATTAAATATTTCTGCCTAACCCTATTTCAACGTTGATTCACAAATTTTTTGCTATCTGGGAGCTACCTTGTCTCCAAATCCGTTAGGTGTGTTGTCACCATCATCTGGCTCTACCTCGTCTGCAAATCCGTTAGGTGTGTTGTCACCAGGGGTGTAAAAAGTACCCAGAAATTATACTTAAGTGAAAGTATTGGTACCGTCTCAAAATCTGATTCAAGTAAAAGTCAAAGTATCTGGCTAAAAACACACTTGAGTAAAAGTCAAAAAGTCCTACTTTTAAATGTACTTAAGTACTAAAAAGTTAAAGGAATTTTTTTTTGAAAGGTATAGACCAGGGGTCTCAAATTCATTCCATCGTGGGCCAAGTTTTCATTTTAACTATACATTGCACCAGGTGAGTTAGTTGAAGAGGTGAGCCAATTAGTGAAATCATCAGCTGGTGTTTAGGCAAGGCTGGAATGAAACCAAGCATACACTCTGCCCACAATGGAATGTGTTCTGCGATAGACAATGCTGAAGACAGACAGAAGACAGAATACTGGAGTACCCTGAATAATATCACAATATTAACCACAGCATAATGCGGATCTGACTGTCTATTCTTCTGATAGCAGGTGTTTAATCAAAGATCCCTGCTTTCTAGTGTTGCACAAGGACCAATCAGCATGGGTATGGGCGGGTTCATTTTCCATTGATGGGGATTTGATTGGCTGTTTACCTGCGGTCGCAGGATTAATAACGTTAATGTTAGTTCGGCCAGATAAACAATTAAAATATACTAATTAAATGGTTGGACCTGTGAGATTTGTACTTTGTACTTTGTAGGTCTGCATTTTAAATGTAAGGAGTAAAAAGTATGTATTTTTTCTCTGAAATGTAATGGAGTAAAAGTACAAAGTATACAAACCTAATAATACTCGAGTAAAGTACAAATCCCCCAAAACAGTACTTAAGTATTGTAACGAAGTACAATTACTCAAGTACTTTACACCCCTGGTTGTCACCATCATCTGGCTCTTCAGCGTTGCTGTCAGTGATTATAGCCCGAATAACGTCTGAGTTGTCCTCTTCTTCTGAACCAGAATCTGAGTTTCTTTCTGGATTTTTTTTCGGCTCAAAGAAATCCGCGATGAATGTTCCCAGTGCGCGTTCATCTTCAACACAGTGTGCTCCGAAGTGAGAAAACCGGTTTAATGCTTCGGCAACTGCTCTCACTGTAGGTTCCATGGTGACTGTCAAGCAGAGCACTGCCTGCGTGCTGTTTAATACCCATCAATGGCGCAATCAACTTAATGACGTCACCGCCTGACCAATAAGCATTTAGATGTACAGACGCAGCGCTCAAAAATCAAACCAATTCTGCTGCTTGTCTGCTGCTTGTCTGCTGCTTGTTGCTGCTTGTGTGCCACTTAAGTCTACTCAGGTGTTAATTTTCCGGGGCTGTTGGCTGGGGGAACAAAGGGAGGGTAGTTAACTTAAGTGCTTCCCCAGGGAGGGGGTCGGGGGCTACTGCCCTCAGACCCCCAAAATAATTTTTATATGGGCAGTCTGACTTGGGGTACTGACCATATATTAGTGTTGCAATGCATGATAAGTAAACAGTGAAAAAAGCTAAGAAATCCGATGGGGCTGGGGCGTTTGGGACGAATACAAATTTAAGATGAAAATCTGCCCAGCCTGTGGGAGGAAGTGGAGGTGTGAAATCTGGCCCGGTCAAGAACAATAGGAGTCACACAATCAGTTTGGAGTGCAGTGGTGGAGGAGTGGTAGAGGCGCATGAGAGGTTTGAGTTTTGAGTGCTGTATCTGTAAATACATGTAGTGTGGTAGTGAAAGACACAACAACAACAACAACAACTTACTTTTAACTGTATTAACAGATTCCGTGCTGAATGCCAGCGCACGTTTGTCTTCAGAAGAAAATAGTTTACATCAGGGCCCCCCTTGAAAACAACAATAACCTCTCGCTCCGATGAAAAGCATTTTGTATCACTCCGTTTCCTTATTAAATTAATTTACTTTTTAGCCATTAGGTTGCAATAAATGCACTCTAACGAAATTCGTTCGCTCATAAAATTCTAACTGTGTTTTAATGGTGTTTAATTAAGTTTCAAACACGCGTTTTATGACGGCGGCGCGTCATATTTTTTAGACACTGCGTTTGTCACAAGTTACGTTGCTTATAACTTATAACTTATAACATTAAGATAGTGTATTAACATTGTTATTCTCTGGAGGAGAGCTAAGACTGTCTGTGTGTTTCAACACCTCATCAAGTACCCAGTACTTGATACCCGGACAGGCCGCACCCAGCGATTAACCCGCTGCTGTAGTTTTTCCACCTTATGAGAGAAAATCCTTGTCGAACTATATAACAATAATTACCACATTTACAAGTTGTATTTAAGTTTGCAAATAAGGGTCAATAAGGGAACACATTAATGACAGTTCAAAGATGTAAAAAAATAAAAGATTTCGATTTTTTGGATTTTCTGAACAGCAAGAAATCTTTTCACTTAGCGACATTTCTCTCTGGCCGAATCAAATCGGGTTTGGTCACGTCGGGGCACATATTCCTCACACCAGAACGGAGTGGCAGAGAGGGAATGGCGCACTTTTTTCAAGATGGCTAGGTGTAAGCTAGTAGATAGTAACTTACTTAACTCTTTCCGTGCCACTCACAAGATTTCTCGTGTTTTTTTATAGGTGGTTGAAAGCCACTCACGAGATTTCTCTGATTTTTTTTTTTAGCGATCTGAAATTTTTTTGCATCACCCGAGCCTACCCAAGTATAGCCGAGCGGCGCCGGCGATCACTGTGGAAAAAAGCGCCCCCTGTCGTCTCCCAGATGACATAAGTGATTTTGGAATGGACTCAATGAAAATGAATGGGGAAAAAAATCCGGTACTCCACATTTTCCAGTACACTGATCCAGCCGGGGTTACCACAGTTCATTCTGGAACCTCAGATCCCCGCTGATCATGGAGTTCTACAGTATCGCGTTGGATCCATACACGTATCGATTTTTTCGAATGGTGATCAGGAATTGTAATATACCAGTTGGATACCATCTGATGTCAGGTAAGGACTCTATGTTATCAGTGTTAGGATAATCAGAGTAAGTTTGATGAAGATACAGGCTGTTTTGTGAAATGTCTTCTTTCGGTTTCACTGTAAAAGTCAGAGAGGAAATCAACGAGGCGATTATCCGTGCGCGGCCGTAATGTGCTTGCGTGCACGTATAATATTGATCATCTAGCGTTTATTTGAAAACGATTCATAAAAAGGCCGACGAATATCAACGTTGTGGAATATTCCACTAAAAGACGATTTTCATAGAATGCTCCAGAATGGGCTGTTTTTTATATCAAAACGGGGGCTTTTCTAACTGCTCTGAAACGGAAACGACGCGATAAAAAAACAATCTGCCTTGACAGCACTGACTGGAAAATAGTCTTTGATAATGCGATGGGCAGATTAGACACATAGCCATAATTTAAAACATAGATTAGGCGATATTAACGTTAACATTGGCGCCGATGGTGGCATTCAGCCGGTAAAAAGGAAAACCAGGCGTGGCGCTCAAAGTGTTAAGAGCCTATGGCACTATGCGGTGCAAGAAGCCGCTTACACCAGAAACAGGTGCTTTAATAAGCACACAGGCACCACCCCGTATACAGTACTGACAGGAAAGAAGTGTAATCTAGCCAGAATGCACCGATTTGGATCAGTGTGTTATGCGTACCAGCAGGACAGAGGAAAGCTCGAGTCCAGATGTGAAAAAGGACTTTGTAGGGCATGACAAGGGAAGCCCCGCTTTCCTGGTTTATTATCCCGGTAAAGGGGGAGTGCAGAAACACAGGCTAGTCAAGGATGTCACAAAGACAACATGTGAGGGTGAGACACAGACAGAGGAGCCAGAGCTGGACTCCAGAGTAAGGTGTGTAGAAACAGAGACACGTCAGCCCAGTGTATTTAACACAGTCGTGCAGGCAGACAGTCAGCCACCCCCAGAGGGCGATGACGAGGAGCACCTGAGGGTGACGTCAAGTGCCCCAAGCAGTGGGAGATATCCCTCAAGGGAACACAAACCCCCAAAGTATCTGACAGACTATGCCCGGAAAGGGAGTGACGAGGAGGACAGTACACCCACTACCGTTGATTACTGCTACAGGGTAGTTAGTGGGGTACCTCAGACCTTTAAAGAGGTCATACTGTCCCCTGAATCAAGTAAATGGGAGAGAGCAATGGATGAGGAAATGAGGTCCCTAGAGGACAACCACACCTTCACTCTAACCAAGTTACCAGAGGGCAGACAGACAGTGGGAGGGAAATGGGTGTATTCAATCAAGGAGGGTATTGAAGGACACGACAAGTACAAAGTGAGGTTTGTAGCTAAGGGTTACAGTCAGAGGGAGGGGATAGACTATGGTGAAACATTCTCGCCCACAGCCAATCTGACCAGTATAAGGGTAGTGGTGCAGAAAGCAGCTGAGGACAATTTAATTTGACATCAGATTATGTGAAAACAGCCTATCTGCACACACCCATAGATAGGGAGATATATATGGAACAACCTGAGGGTTACAAAAAGAAAGGAGAGAAGCTAGTGTGTAAGCTGGAAAAATCCATTTACGGCCTGAAACAGTCTGGGCGAAATTGGAACGAGATGCTTCATACATGTCTTATCGAAGATCACTTCTTATAGAACCCAGTAGACCCCTGTGTTTACTTGAGGGAGTCAAAGGAGTTAGGAAAAGTGATCATCATCATTTGGGTGGATGATTTGATCATAGCAGCAGACAACACTAGAAGCCTAGCACAGGTGAAAGAGATGCTCTTCACCAGATTCAAAATGAAAGACCTTGGGAGGTTAAAGCATTTTCTAGGTATGGACTTTGAACAGTCTGCCAATTGTGTAAAAATATCCCAGAAGAGATATGTGGAAAAGATCCTGAAACGTTTTGACATGCAAGAATGTAGATCAAGGGAAACACCATGTGATCAAAAACTAGACTATCAGGATGCCCAGAAACTGACAGATGTAAAAATGTACAGAAAAGCTGTGGGTAGCCTCATTTATTTAACAACATGTACCCGCCCTGACCTATGTTTTGTAGTGAGTAAACTGTCACAGCATTTCGCTGACCCCACAGAGGAGCATTGGATTACAGCAAAACATGTCTTTCGTTATCTTAAATGTACAGCAGACAAACAACTGTGTTTCAGAAAGAGCAGCGAGGGTCTAGGACTTAAAGCCTACAGTGATGCGGACTGGGCAGCTGACACCACAGATAGAAGGAGTACCACAGGATATTGCGTGAGTTTGAACGCAGACAGCTCACTGGTTTCGTGGAAAACAAAGAAGCAGCCCACAGTGGCACTATCAACTTGTGAAGCCGAATATATGGCTCTAGCTATGACCATACAGGAGTGTATTTATCTGGAACAACTGCTCGAAGGGATGGATACCTATGTATATAAGAAGACTGTTGTTTACGAGGACAACCAGGGAACCATTGCGATTGCTAGAAACCCTGTGTGCCGACAGAGACGTAAACATGTCGATATAAAATATAATTTCATCAGATCTGTCATCAGAGAAGAAAGGATGACACTGATTTATTGTCCAACGGGCGACATGGTAGCAGACACTATGATGAAACTTGCTTCCAAATTGAAATTGAAGAGATTTGCAGAGGTCATGTTTGGTATGTAGTTATTGACATATTCTTTTGATGTTTTTGGATTATATTATTTCCTTTGTAAAATGTTTTTCGGAGAAGTTACCCAGTATGCTAATACAACCCTAAGTGGGAGTGTTGAAGTCAGAGGTTCTAGGTAGGATTGTTATTAACTGTCTAACTCTAGTGGAAACTGCTGTTTCCACTAGAGGGCGCTCTAGGCGGAGCCACTCGGGACAGCACGACATTAATATAGCCTAATCTATGTTTTAAATTATGGCTATGTGTCTAATCTGCCCGTCGCTTATCAATGACTCATTTTCCAGTCAACATTGTCGAAGCGGATTGTTTTTTTATCGGTTAATTTCCGTTTTATAGCATTTTGAAAAGCCCTCGTTTTCAAGGGGGAAAAAAGAATCTGTGATAAACGCCCTGTACTGTAATATTCTAGAACGTTGTCATTTTTCGGCCTATTTATGAATCGTTTTCAAATAAACGCTAGATTATCGATAGTATATGTGTACGTATGCACGCTGGTGCCACAAGCTGAAAATCGATTCTCTTAGTTCCTGATCGCTCGCACAGTCAAACAGCCATATCACATATAGGGGAAAAGCTTATATCTCCGTGATAACAGGTCTGATTATCCTAAGACTGGTAAAATAGATTCCTTACCTGAGATCAGATGGTGTCCAAATGGATTCTTCCAATTCCTGATCGCCGTTTAGCTACAAATATATTTGAAAGATGACAGCCCACGCCTCCTCCCTCTCCCACCACCACCGGGAGTATGAATTTGGCACAACACCGGTCCCAGCCAAGCCAAGTCCCTTCACCCTAGCAGCTAGGAAGGATGACAGACGAGTGTCACAGGGCTGTGACCCAGTTTGTTGTCAAAGGCCTGCACCCTTTCTCTACAGTGGAGTCCAAGGGCTTTAGGTAACAACTAATCATTCGGTGTATATCTTTTATCTTACATTTGTTGTTTATTATAAAAAGTCTATAATTCAGACACATTTAAAACATTGTTGCTGCTGTTGCTGAAGAAATTATATTTATTTATTATATGTATTTATAAAGTTATATAAAAGAACATTGCTGCTGCTGTTGCTGAAGAAATATTTATTTATAAAGTTATAAATAATAAAGCAATGTCGATAAAGTACCGAACCGTTAAGCAGTATCGATAAGAGTAGTAGTATTGATAAAATCCTAACGATACCCATCCCTAGGTAGAACACACATATTTTGAATGCCTTCGGCAGACTTCAAATGAGCCATTTTAATCTAGATTAACTCCAGGATTGCAGATAGATTAATCTAGATAAAAAATTATTATCTATGCCCACTTCTAGTTTATTGTATAGCAATAAGGTTGGATGAATTCGGCAATTGTATAAAGATGTAAGCAGTCTATCTGTAATACAATTTTGAATCAATCAATCCCATAACACACGCTCACTTTGAAACAGCGCTGCTTCTACATGTAGCCGGTCCAACGCTGAACCTGCCACTATTTCGACCATGCCTTGAGTGGGAGTCGAACCCCGGGCGTCCGGACTGGGGCCAGCAACACAAACCGCTGCGCCAAGAAAGGAATTCCTTCCTAGGCGCTCAGTTTGGATGCCTCTGGGGAGTGAGTTTTACTTCCATGTACCGTAGTCACACTATCGCGGTACATATCCGTTACATTCACCCCCCCTAAACTCACACCACCCAAGGCATCCGGGTCACGGCACCACTGTAGCCGGTCCAACGCTGAACCTGCCACTATTTCGACCATGCCTTGAGTGGGAGTCGAACCCCGGGCGTCCGCACCGGGGCCAGCAACACAAACCGCTGCGCCAAGAAAGGAATTCCTCCTCAAGCGCTCAGTTTGGATGCCTCTGGGGAGTGAGTTTTACTTCCATGTACCGTAGTCACACTATCGCGGTACATACACACAGAGGCAACGTCTCTTGTTTTTTTTGGAACTGTTTGTCAATAAATCTTCAATTAATGCGTGTTTATTGTATAGCAATAAGGTTGGATTGTTATGGATGTGTTAGCAGAGGGCCCAGGCGCAAACAGATACGAGGGAGAGGTAGATATGGATTGTCAAAAGTGAGCACTGCTCCTTTAATCTTGAACACTTCGAGCCAGGGGTGAAGTGTAACAAAATAATCCAATTTAAACAGAGGGCAGCAACAAAGATATTTACAAAAATACGTCCAAAGGCAGAAGCAAAAATACAAAAACAAAGAATAGCACAGCTGAAGAACTGGCAGAGGGCTAAATACGAATAATAATCAAAGAGAGCAAGTCCAAAAGGCACAAACAAAACACTGCAAGGCAGGCTAGGAAAAACATGAACAACTGACTACAAATTAAAACCCTAACAAACAAAATGAACACTCCACGAAAAACAACGAAGGGAGGAACAAACAAAATAAATACTAGGAACACTTACTACAAAAATACTGGAAGGAGTAACAGGATCACAGGAACAGATGAACTAGACAGCAAACACTAGAATCCAAACAATGAACCGACAAAGAGAGAATGGCAAACGAGGCAGATATACACACACTGATTGACACAAGAGGGTAATTGTGAATGAGACACACCTGATGGGGAAAGCTGAACTAACACACAGGGGTAAGGAAAACAAAAGGCCAAACACACACTGGGGAATAAACTAGACTAGAATCAAAATTACAATTACAGAGAGAACACCATACAAGGGACAAATAAAACAATTACAAAGGGAACGAGACTAAAGACAGAACACAGTTAAAACACACAGGAGACAATACAAACGCCAAGAGTACAAGAATGTCCAAGGGTGGGGGCTGGTGAAGAGAGGAGACAGGGAAAAAAGGTCCAGGGACAGGCGAACCCTCACAGTACCCCCCCCTCCAGGGACGGCTCCCAGACGTCAAAAGGGACCGTCTGGGAACGGGCAGGACAGGGGGCCGGGAGAACACAGGGAGAGTCCGGGGAAAAAAGTCAGGACGGACAAGGCCGGGACGAGCGACACCGGGGCAGGGGAGCGGCGACAGAAACCCAGGAGGGGCACAGGAGAAACGGGGCAGAGGAACGGGGCCGGAGAGGGGGCTGGAGAGGGGAGAACGGGGCACGGGATCAGGAGGACCGGAGACGGGGACAGAGGCCAGGAGAGGGGGGCTAGAGATGGGAACAGGGACAGGGACACGGTGAGGGCGGCTCGAAACGGGGACAGAGGACCGATGAGGGGGACGAGGGGAACTGGAAGCAGGGACAGAGGGCCGATGAGGGGGTCGAGGGGAACTGGAAACAGGGACAAAGGGCCGATGAGGGGTTCTGGAGCAAAGGGGCGAGGGTGACAGACCCGGAGTAGGACCCCAGACAGGGGACCCTCCAGGCGCCGGACTCGGGCCCAGACGAGGAGACAGGACCAGACGAGGAAACGGGACCAGACGAGGAGACGGGACCAGATGAGGAGACGGGACCAGATGAGGAGACGGGACCAGACGAGGAGACGGGACCAGATGAGTCTCCAGGTGCAGATCGACCTCGGTGCAGACCTCGGCGTTGACCACGGCGTGGACCACGGGGAAGGGCTGGACCAGACGACTCTCCAGGCGCAGATCGACCTCGGTGCAGACCACAGCATAGACCACGGCGTGGACCACGGGGAAGGGCTGGACCAGACGAGGAGCCGGGACCAGGAGACTCCCTGGGGACAGGAGCAGGAGCACGACCCGGACTAGACATCAGGGTCTTCCCGGGAGCCGGAGGAACAGGGGCAGCTAGAGCTGCTCTAGCAGGGGCTAAACTGGCAGTAGAGACTGGGTTAGCTACTTGGGTAAAGCTAGCTGCTAGGGCTACACTAGCGGGGGCTAGGCTGGCAGTAGCGGTTGGGTTAGCTGCCCTGGCAGTGCTAGCTGCAGGGCCTGTACAAGCTGCGGAGTGTGCACTAGCCGAGAGGGTTCGGGTGCTAGCTGTAGGTGCTACACTAGCCGGCGAGGCTAAGGTGCCAGCAGCAGGGGCTCTAGCGGACGCGACAGAAAAGCTAGCAGCAGGGGCTCTAGCGGACGAGACTGTGGTGCTAGCAGCAGGGGCTCTAGCGGACGAGACTGAGGTGCTAGCAGCAGGGGCTCTAGCAGACGAGACTGAGGTGCTAGCAGCAGGGGCTCTAGCGGACAAGACAAAGGTGCTAGCAGCAGGGGCTCTAGCAGACGAGACAGAGATGCTAGCAGCAGGGGCTCTAGCAAACGAGACTGGGGTGCTAGCAGCAGGGGCTCTAGCAGACGAGACAGAGATGCTAGCAGCAGGGGCTCTAGCAGACGAGACAGAGATGCTAACAGCAGGGGCTCTAGCAAACGAGGCTGAGGAGCTAGCAGCAGAGGCTACATTAGCATTCCGGAGTAAGCTAGCAGGGGCTGAGCTAGCAGTGGGGGCTGTGCAAGTAGCCTGGGCTGAACTAGCTGACGGGGCTACTCTAGCGGCTGAGACCATGCTATTCTCCTTAGCCTTGCTAGCCCTCCGAGACCTGCTAGCTGTCCGTGCTACGCTAGCAGATGGGGCTAAAGTGTTAGTCGGAGTAACATGGGTATAACCCATCCTGATAACTGAAGGGGCAGTTCTAGCAGGATAGTTAACACTGGCTGGAGGGCCAGACCAAGGAACTGAGACCAGAGAAACTGGGGCCATAGGGAACGAGCTGGCTGACAGGGCAGTCCTAGCTGTTGAGGCCTGGTTAGCTGCAGAGGCTAAGCTATCATACAGGGCTGTACTAGCTGTTGAGGCCTGGTTTGCTGCTGAGGCTAAGCTATCAGACAGGGCTGTACTAGCTGTTGTGGCCTGGTTAGCTGCAGAGGCTAAGCTATCAGACGGGGCTGTACTAGCTGTTGAGGCCTGGTTAGCTGCAGAGACTAAGCTATCAGATGGGGCTGTACTAGCTGTTGAGGCCTGGTTAGCAGCAGGGGCTAAGCTATCAGACGGGGCTGTACTAGCTGTTGAAACCAAGAGATTAGCCGACAGGGCGGCTCCAGGGAAACTGACCTTGCTAGCTGAAGGGGCAGTCCTGGCAGTGGAGAACAGGCTAGCTGACGAAGCTACGCTAGCAGTAGGGGCTGAACTAGCAGTAGGGAACAGGCTAGCTGACGAAGCTACGCTAGCAGTAGGGACTAAACTAGCAGTAGGGAACAGGCTATCCGACAAAGCTACGCTAGCAGTAGGGACTGAACTAGCAGTAGGGAACAGGCTAGCCGACGAAGCTACGCTAGCAGTAGGGACTGAACTAGCAGTAGGGAACAGGCTAGCTGACGAAGCTACAAGGGTTAGGCTAACCACAGGGGCAGGGTCAGCTATAGGGCTAACAGGCAGGGCTGAGGTGCTAGCAGTAGGTACCCTAGCAGGTGAGGCTATGCTGGTGGTTGAGGCCTTACCCGCAGTAGGGTCTTGACTGGAGGCTGGAGGCTGGAATAGGCACTTGATCCAGTGTCTGCCATACTCCTCCAGCTGTGGGGCCAGCTCAGGGTGCCACTCCCTGAGAGAGTAGAGCAGACGCAAAACATCCTTCCTCTCCTCCAAGGAGGAGGAAGGTAAATCCCCCAGTCTGAACGCCTCCAAGGCGCTCAAAGCCTCCCTCGTTCTGTTCGCTGGGTCCAAACAGGGTCGGTTCATTCTGTTACGGATGTGTTAGCAGAGGGCCCAGGCGCAAACAGATACAAGGGAGAGGTAGATGTGGATTGTCAAAAGTGAGCACTGCTCCTTTAATCTTGAACACTTCGAGCCAGGGGTGAAGTGTAACAAAATAATCCAATTTAAACAGAGGGCAGCAACAAAGATATTTACAAAAATACGTCCAAAGGCAGAAGCAAAAATACAAAAACAGAATAGCACAGCTGAATAACTGGCAGAGGGCTAAATACGAATAACAAATAATAATCTCATAAAGAGAGCAAGTCCAAAAGGCACAAACAAAACACTGCAAGGCAGGCTAGGAAAAACATGAACAACTGACAACAAATTAAAACCCTAACAAACAAAATGAACACTCCACGAAAAACAAGGAAGGGAGGAACAAACAAAATAAACACTAGGAACACTTACTACAAAAATACTGGAAGGAGTAACAGGATCACAGGAACAGAGGAACTAGACAGCAAACACTAGTAGGGAATCCAAACAATGAACCGACAAAGAGAGAATGGCAAACGAGGCAGATATACACACACTGATTGACACAAGAGGGTAATTGGGAACGAGACACACCTGATGGGGAAAGCTGAACTAACACACAGGGGTAAGGAAAACAAAAGGCCAAACACACACTGGGGAATAAACTAGACTAGAATCAAAATTACAATTACAGAGAGAACACCATACAAGGGACAAATAAAACAATTACAAAGGGAACGAGACTAAAGACAGAACACAGTTAAAACACACAGGAGACAATACAAACGCCAAGAGTACAATAATGTCCAAAGGTGGGGGCTGGTGAAGAGTAGAGGAGAAAAGTCCTCGCAAGGGTGGGGGCTGTTGAGGAGAGGAGACAGGGAAAAAAGGTCCCGGGACAGGCGAACCCTCACATGGATGAATGCGCCAGTTGTATAAAAGCCATTACACCACGCGCAGTCGTGCGTTATGAGAATTATACCACCCCTAGGCATGGTCTAATTCTCATAACGCACTCCTGCTCATGATGTAATGCTTAAATCTTGTATTGATTACATTATAGGCCTATATATCTATTGCATTGGATCATGTACAGTAATATTTACAGGTCCTAGGTGTCATGAGCACAAATATAGTAACATTTGTCGAAAACAACATTGGGGGGGGGGGGGGGGGGGGGGGGGCTAGATGATCGAACATGTTTATAACTAATTTAGACTGGTAAATGTCTAGAATCAGACAAAAGCATTGAATTACATATTATTCTGTATTCCACTATGACAGATAACAAACTTGAAATGCAGTGAAATTATTATATCGATCAGGTAGGGGTATCTTGTATTGATTACGTTATAGGCTTATATATCTATTGCATTCGATCAGGTACAGTAATATTTACAGGTCCTGGGTGTCATGAGCACAAATATAGAGTAACATTTGTCAAAAACAACATTGGAGGGGGGGAAATAAACGAATAAGCTATAACACATTGGATGTCTGTTATTCCTGTACTGTTAGCTTTGAATTAGATTCTGCAAGTTCTTCAGGGGCGCAACCCACATACTCAGCTGTGTTTGCTCTGCACATTTACGAGTGTTCCAATGTAGAGTCGTCCATACATGGCAGGTACAGTCTGACAAGTATTCTGACATTTTTGCATTGCATTATAATGTATTCTGTATAATCTAATATTAGACACACAAGTTATAAAAGTTATACAAAAGTTATAAAAAAGTATTCTATATATAATAAACAAACTTGAAACTTGAAGATGAAGTGAAAAAAAAGGCGAAGCAGCGCCTCTACCACCTGAGACAGTTAAGGAAGTTCAGAGTATCTGGGAAGATACTCCAGTCCTTCTACTCCGGAGCTGTAGAGAGCATCTTGACTGGAAACATCACTGCCTGGTATGGAAACAGCACGGCACAGGACAAAAAGGCCCTACAGAGAGTGGTGCGCTTAGCCGAGCGTACCACGGGGTGCAAGAGGTGTGCAAGAGGTGCAAATCCAGAGCCTGCAGAATAATGAAAGACCCTCACCACCCCAACAACTCAACTTCTTCCCCCAGGCCATCAGAGCCTTGAACACTGAACTCTCCACACACAAGCACACATGAGCACACACACAACACACACACTGTACACGCTCACACACTGGCAACCACTTTAACATGAGCACACACACACTCATGCTGCACACGCTCACACTTATGGTCACTTTACAAAAGGAAAGGTCACTTTAAGAATAGTATAGTATAACTTGAGATTGTAAAATATAGCATTGTATAGCAGTGTACATAAAGACCCAGTGCCTCATCCGTAGCTAACAGTGTATTGCACTACCACAGGACCTAGCATGTCCTACCATGCTCTGTAAATAACTCATGTACATATACCGATATGCCCTACTTTGTTTACTTGTTTTATTGCACAATGTCGTTCTATTGGATTCTTATTATAGATTACTATTGTATTATGCACAATCGTTGCGGGCAAGACCCCCCGCATTTCATTGTATACTTGTATGCCGTGACAAATAAAACTCTTGACTTGACTTGACAGTATATACAAATCAGCCATCAGAAACAATTCAGTTTGTGCATTTAGAACATATTTACAGTACATTTACACATAAAGTGTGTTAGTTTTGATGTGGCAAAATGGCCATGGTAAACCACCATTCAGTTTGTGCATTATAACATATTTACAGTAAATTTACTGTACTGTACAGGGCCACAGAATTTGAGATTATTCATATATCCCAGCCAGGCGTCCCAGAGCCCCATGACTGTGTCCTTGATGTTGTGCATTACAACATATTTACAGTACATTGATACATTTACATGTAAAGTGCATTCGTTTTGACCTGGCAAAATGGCCATGATAAACCACCATTCAGTTTGTGCATTAGAACATATTTACTGTACTGTACAGGGACACAGAATTAGAGATTATTCATATATCCCATCCAGGCGTCCTAGAGCCCCACGAATGTGTCCTTGATGTTGTGCATTACAACATATTTACAGTACATCTGCTACATTCTCCCCCTTGGTCACATCATCCGTAAATACCACCTCAACTTCCACTGCTACGCTGATGATACCCAAATCTACATCAGTACACAATCCCCCCACAGCCCACCCCTCAGTCACATCGAATCCTGCATTACCGAACTCCAAACTTGGATGACTCACAACTTCCTCAAATTGAACAGTGACAAGACTGAACTTCTCATTATTGGCACCAAAACCACCCTCACCAGATCCGGACCCATCACACTCACGATCAACGACTCCACCATCACCCCCTCCCCCCTAGTCCGAAACCTTGGTGTCCTCCTTGACCCCACCCTCTCATTTGACCCCCACGTCCGCTCCATCGTAAAAATATCCTACTTTCACCTCCGCAACATTGCAAAAATCCATCACTGCCTCTCCCCCCCTGCTGCTGAATCCCTCATTCACGCCTTCATCTCCTCCCGCCTGGACTACTGCAACTCCCTCCTCACTGGTATCACCTCCCGCTCCCTCCATAAACTGCAAATGTTCCAAAATTCAGCCGCCCGCCTCCTCACTAACACCCGGTCCCGCGAACACATCACTCCTGTCCTCCACTCCCTCCACTGGCTCCCGATCAAACACTGCATAAACTTTAAAACACTACTTCTCACCTTCAAAGCCCTCCACAGCCTGGCCCCCCCCTACCTGACTGATCTCCTTCTTCCCTACCGCCACACCCGTTCCCTCCGGTCCTCCTCCACTGCCTCCCTCACTGTCCCGACATCCAAGCTTAAAAACTTTGGAGATCGGGCCTTCTCTCGTACTGCACCCCGACTCTGGAACTCCCTCCCCCAGTCCATCAGAGACTCCCCTACACTCTCCACCTTCAAAGCTCGCCTCAAAACCCACCTGTTCTCCCTTGCCTTCAACCCCCCCCACCCATAAACCCCCCCCCCCTCCAACCTGATTTATGTCTGTCTCCAGTCTTTTTGTGCTATCATACTGTCTTGCCTGTTCCCCCCATGGTCTCATGTTCCTTTTGTTTTTGTTTCTTTGTTGTTTTTGTTTTTGTTTCTTTGCGTTTGTTTCTTTGTTTCTACTTTTGCTCCCGACTATTGTCAGCGACTTCGGGTTATTGAGAAGCGCTATATAAATTAAATGAATTATTATTATTATTATTATTATGTAAAGTGTGTTAGTTTTGACCTGGCAAAATTGCCATGATAAACCATCATTCAGTTTGTGCATTAGAACATATTTACTGTACTGTACAGGGACACAGAATTAGAGATTATTCATATATCCCAGCCAGGCGTCCTAGAGCCCCACGACTGTGTCCTTGATGTTGTGCATTACAACATATTTACAGTACATTGATACATTTACATGTAAAGTGCATTAGTTTTGACCTGGTAAAATTGCCATGATAAACCACCATTCAGTTTGTGCATTAGAACATATATTTACATGTAAAGTGCGTTAGTTAGTAAAGTGAGGCGTATGTATGCTGTTACTCATCCGGCCGTAAATGTACACATTTACACTGCTAGACGATACAACTATATATACACAAGATGATCACCAGCTTCCCACAGGACAATGATGAACGGTATTGACAAGCGAGACCACCATTGCTACTCTGAAAGTGGACCAAGAATAGTGTTCCAAATATCTCCATGTTCCAACACCTTTGTTCTTTACAAACAGTACTACCCACTATGCAACCATTCACAGTACAGTGAAATACTTACACAATTTACATATTTACAAAACACTATACACTATACTACTAGCTAGCATAACAACACATAGTACAGGGAAGTACGCATCCATCCACGTATTTCAATCTCTACCATACAAGAGAGATAATACTCAGCTAGCATAATCTCTTTTCGTATATGGTAGAGATTGAAACACGTGTCAAGATGCAGGGGAACTTCACACTGCATGCAATATGTTGCCGTTTCCCGTCTGGAGCCTTTCTTCTTACAGATCCGACATTCTCTCATCGGCTGCTTCTTCTTTTTGGTGGATGCGTACTTCCTCTGTTGCTATGGTGCCCCCCCAACCTGCTCTGCAGATCTCCCCTTGGGGCCCTGGGATCAGGCTGCCTGCCCGGCTGCCTGCCACCCCCCACCTCCTCGCCCCCACCCCCCACCTCCTCACCACCCGCCGCCACATCACCTGCCACCTCACCTGCCACATCACCTGCCACTGGCATTGCTGAGTCTCTTACCACACTGCTCACAAACTGTAGGAGTGTCCTGTGCTGTCCTGCTGGGTGTCTGGCTTTGTACAGAACAAAGGCATTGGACATGCAGATTTGAATCAAATAGACTACAAACTTCTTGGTCCACTTTGCAGTCTTGCGAATACAGGGGTAGTATGCTATATGCTGATCCAACTTGTCAACACCGTTCATACACATATTATAGGCCACCACACATGCCGGTTTCAGCACGGCTTCCCTCTCTCTGACCTCTCCGCCACATGTGTGAGGCTTCTAAAGTGTCCTGGTGAAAGCTGCTGATCATCTGGACAATCTTTTGGTCTCTCCAGGCCAGGACCATGACCCGGTTGTTGGGCAGGGCCATGGTCTGACCCATCTCAAGGTCAGCAATGGTTACGTGCTTTACAAGCGCCGGTTCTCCGCGGTTCTGCCTCAAGGTACCGCAGACGTTATATAAATTATCCATGTATAATTTGTAGCCCTCGCCAGCCAGACGACTGTGTCCTTGAGGTTCTCCGCTTCCCCACAATATGGCTGCATTGCAAAGCAGTAACCAGTGCGCAAGTCACAGAGTATATATGACTTGATGCCATATCTGGTTGGCTTCTGGGGGTTGTAAACCCTGAAGGCTAAGCGCCCGCGCCATGCCAGCATTCCCTCGTCTATACTGATGTCCCGGTTCGGTTGAAACAGCTCCTGGAAGCGCGACAAGAGGTGGTCTAGGACGGGGTGTACTTTGTACAGTTTGTCACTGGCATCAATCTCCTGGTTTCGTTGAAGTGCATGAACCTCCAAATTATCTCAAACCTGTTGCGGGCCATTTTATTGGAGAAATGGGGCGCAAAAAAAATGGGATCAGTCGACCAATACATGTGCATCGCTGGCTTCTGATCGATCCCCGTCAGGAATAATAGTCCAAAGCACCTCCGTAGCTCCTCAACAGTGACGGGCTTCCACACACGTAGCCTTCTACCCACCCGGCCGGGATCGATGAGGGCAATGGTCTGTTGGGCGTACAGGTTGGTTTGATGTGCGATCTGACCAAGGAACTCTTCTGTGAGAAACAGACCCAAGAAGTCAACGGGGCGGTCTGATCTGATTGTGGCCGCATCCTGCAGTGGTCCTGGTGTAGACACACATTCCTAATAAATAGTTAGAAACGTTGTGTGTGAGTGAATGAGTCAGTGTGAGAGAGTGAGGCCTAACTTACCCCTCTGCCTAGAAGGCGATACTTCCACCATCACATCTGACCCCCTGTCGGAATCTGGCTCTGCGATAACAAAAGGCACGGTCAGCTTTGTCACCTAATGCATTTACAGTTATATCCTACATACAATGTAAATCTTTTTGTACACACCATATAAAATGGGCAGAGTGATAGGCCTTGCAGCGACTCTGGCAGCCACATCCTCATCAGACTCCGTGTCAGACTCCGCGGCCACATGCTCGTTGGACTCGGTGTCGGTCTCTGCGATAACAAAGCATTTACAGTTATATCCTACATAAAATGTGCAACCATCTTTACACACCATATCTACAAACAGTAACACAGTATTTACAGAACATGGTTGTGTAGTTGTGTAGAAATGTGGAGAGAGAGAGAGGGAGAAAGAGATAGAGAGACAAAGGGGAAGGGAGAGAGATGAAGAGGGAGAGAGATATATGATTACAGTGATTAGCTCCATGTTCCAGCTTTGACCAGTCACATCAGATAACCAATTTTTTTCAAAGAAAATAACTCTATGACAAGATGCATTGCAATATACAATGAAAGGCATAATGCTAAAACTGTCAAGACACACTCATCTCCCCTATACACACACACACACACACACACACACACACACACACACACACACACACACACACACACACACACACACACACACACACACACACAAACACACACACACACACACACACACACACACACACACACACACACACACACACACACACACACTCACTCACTCACTCACTCACTCACTCACTCACTCACTCACTCACTCACTCACTCACTCACTCACTCACTCACTCACTCACTCACTCACTCACTCACTCACTCACTCACTCACTCACTCACTCACTCACTCACTCACTCACTCACTCACTCACTCACTCACTCACTCACTCACTCACTCACTCACTCACTCACTCACTCACTCACTCACTCACTCACTCACTCATTGGACCACTCCTTCCTCTTGTCCGAGGTCCTGTCGTGTCTGTTTGTGACTGTTCCAGGCCAGACACCACCACCACCTTACGATGCATGATAAGCTATAATAAACAGAAGAATAACGTTAGTTAGTTGGCGAACTAACGTATTTTGGACAGTATACAATACTAATATCCAATATAGACAGTAGCTAAAACGCTCAGCATACATAGCTGTACCGCGGCGCGCACACATGCTAGCTAAACGCATGCATTCTACAAACATTTACAACACACACACACACAATGTGCTGATTTATGATTTATGATTGAATTGATAGGTATATTTACCTGGACTTGGAACCCGATCGTCTTCCATGTCCATGTCGGACGGACCGTCGGACTCGTCGGATGGGCCGGGGAAATAATCGGCCTGAACAGTGTGTTTCCTCGTGCTTCGCCGGCGGGGCGACACGCTCCTAGCAGACGCGGTAGGCCCAGCGCGGCTAGGCCCTGCCACTGCTGGCTCGGCACCCCGTCCAGTGTTGGAAGTCGTAGCAGCAACGAAGGGAAGCTTTGTTTGACGAAACCTATCGTCCGCTCCTGACTTAGTCTTGCATTTCCTCTTCATGATCGAATTGATCAAATGAAGAAGTCCTACTCTCAACTATAAACGACTATAAAAAAATGACTATAAATAACTACTACTAACTAGTACTACTAATTAGCACGACTAAGTACTTCTAAAGTACTGTGACTACTACTACTACAAATAAATACTACAAATACTACACATAAAACAAATAATACTACTACTACTAATAAAATACTATCTTTCAATGCTATAGGCCTATATCTCAATGCTCAATACGGTAATCTCTCTCAATAAACTCAAACTTGCAACACCAACACTCTCAGAGTTCACTGTCATCGTTTAAATACCCCAGTGGCCAAGGTTTGACCTTTAGTATTGACCAATCCTAGCAGAGCTCTATTCATCCTGTCCAATGCATCAGGTAAACCAGCTGTGTTACACACAGTGTTGTGCTAGTTACTGAAAAATAGTAACTCAGTTACTTTACTAGTTACTTCATTTCAAAGTAACTTCGTTACTGTACTAGTTACTTACACCCAAAAGTAATGAGTTACTGTGAAAAGTAACTATTTAGTTATTTAAAAAAAAAAATAAAAAAAAAATATTGCTCCCGAGTCCCATGCCCCAGATAGTATTCAAAATCGGTTGATCAACTTGACAGTTTCCATTCACATCACCGAACTCTGCTAAGCAATGTGGTCTAGATACAAACACAAATCTGACACAAACAAATGTTGTCCCGAGTCGATATAATAAGAAGTGCGGCGGTTGAAGGAACAGCCTTGATGTCGCCGGAGCGTTTCATTATAACCATTATAATTCAAGGGTACTTGAACTGTACTGCTGTACTGTACTGTACCCATTCTGCAATCTGTTAATAAAGTTTTCATTCATTCATGCATTCATACTACGACTATGCTTGCACCTCATGGTACCAAAGCACCTCAAAGGCGCTTAAAACAAAATTACAAACATCACAAAACAAACTGGTCAGACTACTACTTAACTTGACCTGAA
The DNA here is from genome assembly GCF_963971535.1 of Notolepis coatsorum. Taxonomy (NCBI): domain Eukaryota; kingdom Metazoa; phylum Chordata; class Actinopteri; order Aulopiformes; family Paralepididae; genus Notolepis; species Notolepis coatsorum. The sequence goes on from NC_140166.1 coordinate 4,468,209, forward strand.
CCCACCTCACCCCTGCCCACTTTGACAACCTAGGATGGCTTAGAGTAGACGACAGAGTACAGCAACTTGCAATGGGCCTGGTCTACAAGATACACTATACGACCGGGGTACCCATGTACATGTCAAAATACTTCCCAAAGGTCAGTGAATACCACAACCACTACACCAGAGGGAGCTCCACAAATCATGTAAAACCCAGATTCGGCTCAAACAAGGGACTAAACACGTTTCGCAATTATGCCACAACAATGTGGAACGCCCTACCCAAAGCTAGGGGTAACAGTGCTGTATATTTGAATCCCGTATATGTCACAAATGTATCAGTACTAAATACCTATATGTCCCTATGCCATAAATGTCATGTATGTTGTGTATGTCATAAATGTCTATATGAATTGAAAATGGGGGACCCTGATGGAAACAAGACAAACGTCTTTCTCAGGTCTGCATCCCCTTAACAATTGTATGTATTGAGCCGTACTGTATTGTACCCATTCTGCAATCTGTTAAATAAAGTTTTCATTCATTCATTCATTCATTCATTCATTCATTCATTCATTCATTCACCATCTTGCAAGTTGCAACGTTGTTTAAGATATCAATCAAAGCATTGCAACGTTAGAATAGTTAGGATATCAATTGTGCATGAAAGGACTATATTTATATTGTTTGATTAGTATTATGAGATTCCCTGGCAGATTTCGTACAGTCAAAATCCGTTGATCAACTTGAGTTTCAGTTGCACTCACCAAAGTCTGCGGTGGTCGAGATGTAGTAACGTTACGTTAGTCGACTCCAGCAGCGCCTCAAACATGTTCTTTATCTCGTTTCCATGTTGTATATTAATTATCTCTCCAAGTAGTTGCTAAATGGTTTGTTAGTTTGTTACTGCGTTCTTTTTATGTGGATTCATAGCGAGCGTTTGTTTTGTTTACAATAGAGAGGGTCTATTTCTTTCCGTAGCCGCATCTGGTTTGCGCACTTCTTCTGATTGGCCAGTGGCCAGACTCGCCTCGTATCATTCTACGCTGGTGGGGATGAGGATAATAATAATAATAATAATCACTACCGCTCGCTATCAATCTACGCCGTATATAACGCAAATAACGCAGTGACGAACCATTCAGTAACGTAAGTAGCGTTACTGAATTTCAAAAGTAATGCGTTAGAGTACTAGTTGCGGCAAAAAGTAACTTAGTTTCTGTAACGCGTTACTTTGTAACGCGTTAGTCCCAACACTGGTTACACATGTGTTACAAATATAGGGAGAGACTGCCACCAGTGGATTCGATCGGAATTGCATCTCTAATGACCCAAAAATTTGCCAGCGAGGGGCGCACGGGTCTCTAGTATAGGAAAATCGAATAAAAGCAAAAACGACCAAAACCCGACTATATTCGTGATTGGCGTTCAAGCGATGGCGAGTTAACCCGACTATACTCGTGGTTGCCGTTCAATGAGTTAATACACTCCGCAGTTGATTGTACTGTAGCACTATTTTACTCTGTCCATTCTATTTTATTGCACTGCACTGTTGGATAATTTTACTATTCAAATCAAATCAAATTTATTTATAAGGCCCGACAACACACGTTAATGTCCCCATGGGCCGTACATGTCTTCTTTAAACAAGTCAAGAAGAAAACATAACAATAAGTCAAGAACAGAACAAGAACACCATAAGGTCCACATAGAGAGTTCCCATGTTTGTGGTGCTGCAAAAGAGCAGACATGTAGTACCCTGTAGTGCCATGTAGTACCATGTAGTACCCTGTAGTGCCACTATTCTATTCTACTATTTTATTGCACTGCACTATTTTACTCTGTCTATTACTTGTTATTACAGGTTCAAAACTGTCAGGTATTAAACTGTGTTGGTATCAAACAAGAAAGACTGTCAGGCTTTAAAACTGTGTAGGACCCAGGCCTAGAACTGCACCCTGAGAGAGGGAACTGCGGCCTGAGAGGGAGGTTTGCCCTGAGTGGGAGGTTCAAAGGGTCAAAGTGGGTATCAAACAGGAGGGAAGACTGTCAAGTTATAAACTGTGGATACCAAACAGAGAAGGTAAAGACGGGGGTCGGGTAGGGGGTGGGTGGGGGTAACACTGTACACTGTACATTGAAATATTGACAAAGCCATACTTGGTCATTTACTGTACATTGGAGGTGGTTGGGTTAGGACATTTGCAGGGGCCAGTTTCGAATTGCAGTCTCCCGTAGGTGTTCTTTGAAAGTGTTTTTGAAAGTGGGTAGTGATTCACATTCCTTTGGGTAGGGCGTTCCACATTGATGTGGCATAATTGCGAAACGTGTTTAGTCCCTTGTTTGAGCCGAATCTGGGTTTAACATGATTTGTGGAGCTCCCTCTGGTGTTGTGATCGTGGTATTCACTGACCTTCGGGAAGTATTTTGACATGTACATGGGTACCTTGGTCGTGTAGTGTATCTTGTAGACCAGGCCCATTGCAAGTTGCTGTACTCTGTCGTCTACTCTAAGCCATCCTAGGTTGTCAAAGTGGGCAGGGGTGAGGTGGGTTCTAGGAGTCAGGTCAAGCAGTAGTCTGACCAGTTTGTTTTGAGATGTTTGTAATTTTGTTTTTAGTGCCTAAGAGGTGCTTTGGTACCATGAGGTGCAAGCATAGTCGTAGTACCCTTGAATGAGTGCTCCTGCCAGAGTATTCAGGGTATTCTTGTTTACCAGAAAGGAGATCCGGTACAAGAATCGCGTTTGTTGGTTGACTTTTTTTTATTACATTGGATGCCATTTTGTCACAGGAAAGATTAGCCTCTAGGATGGAACCCAGGTAGGTAATTTCATCTTTCCCTGTGACAATATTGTCACCCACTGTAACTGAGAAGTCGTCGGTCTTGCTGAGTTTGTTATTTGAACCGAAGAGAATGGACTCTGTTTTGCCCATGTGTAATGATAGTTTGTTATCGGCGAGCCATATGCAGATTTTGCCTAGTTTCGAGCTGAGGGTTTTTTCAACCTGTAACTTGTTCTTGTCAGAGACCAGCAGGGCTGAGTCATCCGCAAACAGGAACAAGTTGCAGTCACAAGCTGACGACATGTCATTTGCATAAATTAGGAACACTGCAGCACTATTGCACTATTTTACTCTATCTATTTGATCTTACTCTTTTTATTATTCTCTATATAAAACTGAATCAAACCATAAACAAGGTGACCTGTTGGGATGTTAGATCCTAATGTGAAAAACTGTGATTTTACATGTCTGCACTTTATGTGCTCATTTTATGCCTCTCTATTTTCAGTTGTGAAGCACTTTGAGCTGCAGTTTCTGTATGAAAGGTGCTATACAAATAAAGTTCATTATTATATTACTAAAAAGTATCATGGTAGGCAGATGGTAATTTTACCATGGTACCAGCCATTGTATAAATAATTTACCATAGTACTGCCATGGTAAAGGTTGTGTATTGTCATGTACCACCTTTGTACTTAAATATTGCCATGGCACTGTATAATCCAATTTAAACCATGATACCGATGGTAATATCATGGTATTTCCACAATTTCTTGTAACTACCATCATTGTAGTCTGAATCACAGGTTATACAGTAGACTGGGTATAAGCATGCCATTTCAGTCAGAATGATTTTCCCCTTCCTCTATTTTGCAAGGGCACCATCGCTGCATCCTGGGCTTAGCGCTGCCCATGATGATTGTGATTGGTTTAAAGAAACACAAACAAGCAGGGCGGCTAGGTGGTGTAGTGGGCAAGGCACTCGCCACCAGTGTGGAGACGCTAGGATTCGCGTGTTCGAATCCAGCTCTCCACATTGTTTTTCAGTTTGGCTGGTCGTCCGCAGTAATACACATTGGCCGTATTACGGGGAGGGAAAACTGAAGGGTGGGGATCGAACGTTGTGAACAAGCGACTCCTACAAGTCGGTTGGTGCGCCTGCGCAGTAGAATCAGGAAGTGTCAGGGGCAGCGTGAGCCTCCCACGCGTTACTCCTCGACACTGATAGATCGAGCTGCGCAGGTGAAAAGATGCGACTGCTGTTACCTCAAGTACCGGAGGGGACTTGTGCTATGTATGACTTAGTCCACATTGCAGCCGGCTTGTGGGAGGCAAGAAACAGCGTTCGTGACAGGGGAGGGTTGAATTGGATGATACGAAATTGGGATGGGAGAAAATATGGAAAAATGGGAGAAAAAGTGGATAAAAAAAAAAAGAAACACAAACAAGCCAGAGCATTTTTTCACCTATAGTGGAATGCAGTGTTGTAGTCGAGTCACTAAAGTCTCGAGTCCTCAGTGTTCGAGTCCGAGTCACCAAAGAGCCTGAGTCGAGGCAGAGTCGAGTCCCCATTACCCTTGTCTGAGTCCGAACATCTATCTGTACATATCGAACATCTAGCAGTGCTCTTGCTGGAATTTGATGTAACTTAAAATCTTGTGTTTAAGCGAAGCGCACGATTCGGGGCGTCTCTTTAGGCATCTCTTAACAGGCGCCCCCAAAACTGGCCATTTTAGTTTTCGTTTTTGAGGACTGCATACTTTTTTTGCAAACCAAAACACTATACTTTATACTTATAGCACATGCATGAGCCTGGTCTCTTTTGAAAGATGACCTTCTGAAGTTTCTGATACAATAAGGAAAATTCACTTTTAGTGCTAATGAAATAGAGTAACACAGGTCTGAACTTGAGTTATAGAAAAACTTGTTACACATTTTTTCTGTAGTAGTTAGTAGTCCAGAAGTAGTATTTCCCCAGAAATTGGTATGGCTGATACGACACCCTGGGTCCATAGCCTGTGTAGTACATGTCCAAATCTCATACAAATCTGTTCAGCAATGAGTGATTAGGAGCAATTTTGGTAAACTGTGTAGCGTTCCTGGGTTCCTTTTCCTCATAGACTTCAATTCATTCAGTGGTTTTTCTCTTCCTGTTTTCGCTCATGACTTTTCACCTAGATCCCTGATTCGTACATCCCCAGGTGGGGAGATCGCCAAATGATTGACGGAGCTAGAGCCCCGGAAGTCGGTGTTGTATTTGTACTTTGTACTTCGGTGTTGTATTTGTACTGCGGTGCACGCCTCACATATCGGCATGTAACTCGAGAATTGCTGAACGGATCGACAGGCAACAGATAGGGCAGGGGTGGCCAACCAGTCAGAGACTAAGAGCCACAAAAATGACTGTGGTACCACAAAGAGCCACACCATATACCAGCGTCTCTAAACCTTTTTTTTCAGTCACGGCACCCTTCATGTGTTTATAGGTCTCACCCTCTGGCCTCTGAAGTTGCTAATGTCTTTTTTATTTGAGCCTCACAGGGTTAAAAGTACCCTGTGAGACCCACGGTTGCAAAATCACTTTTAGCCATTTAAAAAAAGAATGTTTATAGGGCGGTCAGGTGGCGTAGCGGAGATTGCGCTCGTCACCAACGCAGCTGGGTTCGAGCCCAGCTCTCGGCGTTGCTAGCAGCTTGGCTGGTCGTTCATACTAATACAATTGGCAGTATTAGGGGGTGGGAAGCTGGTGGGTGGGAATCTGGCGTTGTGGACAGCGACGCCTACAGGTCAGGTCTCGGCGCTTGCTCAGCGGGGGCAGGACTTGGTGGAGATAGCGTGCCCTCCCACGCGTTACACTTCACCAATGAGAGTCCTCGCTGCCAAGTGAAAAGACGTCACTGGCAGTCGCCACACGTATCGGAGGAAGCGTGCGGTCGGCTTCGGGACGCCCTTGTACCGACTCGTAGGAGAACATGTATACAGCAGCCAGGTAGGGGAGGGGGGGAATTGGCACAGCGACTAAATTGGGACGGGGAGAACATGCAAATGGACTATTTAAATTGTAAATGTTTATTCTACGTCCTTATGGAATGAGTGACATAAAAAAAAAAGTTAAATAAAAATAAAAAATAAAAAATTATAATTTTATTTTTTTATTTTTTATTTTTATGGGTGGAAGAGCCGCACATTGACGGGCAAAATGCGGCTCGCGAGCCGCGGGTTGGCCATCCCTGAGATAGGGCTTTAATTCGATATATTGTATTAAAGAATATGCACACCCGAGCCGCTAGAGGTTGCCAAAGTGCCCGTGGGAAAATCGTCATCAAGAGGGCCCACGTGTGGGCCGTTGCATGTTAAGAAAAGTACTGAACATGAGGGTATCGACGTTAATCTGCATGTAGGTGGAACACACATGTCTGCCCTTGCACAAAATTAAATAATGTTACGGTATTAATATAGCCATCAATATCTTACGCCAAATTATTAGGACCTATTAACACATTTTTTTATATTTATCAATAATACATTTATTTAGCAATTTACAAGTCTGAGTCCTCGTCTGCACCTTCCGAGTCTGAATGCAGTCAATGCTCGAGTCCAAGTCCAAGTCATCAGTGCTCAAGTCCAAGTCGTGTCATGAGTCCTGGAAATCAGTCTGGACACAGCACTATAGTCTAATGTAGTGTGGAGAGAGGTATGGCTATGCGAGACTGCTCATCATGATACCATGATAGCATGATCATTTCGTATAAGGGTTTTCAACCTTTTGGCCATCCTGCCACACCCTGTTGTGGGGGCGGATTTAGGATTATAGGAGATCCGGGGCTTAGCCCAGATAGGTGCCCGCCTTTTTATTTATTTTTTTGCAGGCAAGGGGTGGTTTGGAGGGGGTCAGGCACGACCCCCTCCACGGCAGATTTCTTTTGAATTTAATTAACCTGTACGTGCAATTTCCTGCAATATAGAGCCTTCAATCTTGACCAATAAAGCTGCTCTTTTCACTATAAAACTTAGATTTATATATTGGGGGGGGATATATCATATTTTTCATATGATCAAAAAGTGGTGGAGCAAGAGCATACCTTTGCTCCCCCAAGTTCAATAGTGGGAGAGCAGAGATGCTCCAAATGCTCTTATGGCCAGGCGTCTATGATTCACTGATACAAAGTAAAATAGTGCAGTGCAATAAAATAGCTAGTAAAATAGAATAAAATAATGCAATAGTGCATTGCAATAAAATAGTTATCATCGTATTTTTTCGGGAGGCCGGTAAGGAGTGCATTACAGTAGTCGAGTTGGCTTGAAATAAAGGCATGGATCTGGTTTTCAGCGTCCTTTTGATTTATAAATGGCCGTACTTTAGCTATGTTTCTAAGGTGGAAGAATTAAGTTTTTGTCAACTTGTTGATTGTGATTTAAAGCTTAGGTCTGAGTCTACCATGACACCAAGACTTAACTCACTCAAATACAGTTAGCAGCTGGATAGACCACAGATGGAAATTAGCTTCTGCTAAATCTGGTGCAAACATATTTTTATGTAACAATGATGAATTGTCAAAAAGAAAAAAGAAAAAAAATTAAATAGATTCGGGGCTTTTCAGAAAACATTCGGGGCTTGAGCCCAAGTAGCCACCCCCTAGCTCCGCCCCTTTCTAAACCTTGAATTTGTCTGGTAAAACAGTGACAGTGGTTTGTAAACCTGGAATTAAAAGGCTACTGTTGCTGGTGGACCAGAAACACATGAGAGAGACATGCATATCTCAAACATGATCGTGTCCTGTAATTGGGTTCATTTTGTAGAGCACAACCATCAAGCAGCAGCAGCAGCCCTGTTTTAAAATGAACAAACATGTCATCTGACCAGATTGGTTGCTAAACAACACAGGTTGGCATCCTGGGAGAGGAGCAATGCTGCACCCCTGGGTCTTATAGGACCCCTGGCTGTGCCATGGGTTGGCCATGTCTGGCCTGCAGAGAAGTGTGACAGAGAGAGGTGACAACCGAGATGCCTTGCCCAAGGACGCACTGTCACCGGGGCACAATGGGATCGGGCCTGAGTGGCCCCTTTAGGCATCAACAGACCCACATCTCCTAGTGGAGCAGCAGAATGAACCTCCCAACAAAGAGGCGGCCAACAAAAGGCCTGTGCTAAATTAGGTATTTAATTCAACAGTCGGTCACAGGGGTAAATTCCTCACAGAATTCAAGAAACATAATAAAGGTAGAAGAAAAGACAGAGAGCACGATCACCTCAGAAATGGACTGGGGTCGGCTAAACGTTCTCGCTACTAAACGAACAGTGAACAATGAAGTGGTCGTGTCTTCAACACATCCAAAGTAGATGTCTTCAACACAGCCAAAGTAGATGTCTTCAACACATCCAAAGTAGATGTCTTCAACACAGCCAAAGTAGATGTCTTCAACACAGCCAAAGTAGATGTCTTCAACACGTGTTACGATAGGGGGGAGAGAAGAACCCAATATGCGGTTTTGACAGACGAGCATCGAAACTGCGGAACTGCGGAATGACAGGAGGAAGGAGACGGTAGTTGCTTTTCTCAAAACGAGGTGTATCTTTTAATACAAGTTCACAGGAGCTATGCAGAAATATATATAACAGACAGGGCCGGACTGGGGAAATAATTCATACCGGGAGATATAGCGCGAAATATATCCCCAGTCAGGCCACTTTTTAAGCGGGGGGTCTGGGGGTCCCCCACCAGGAACATTTTAGTTACAAATACTTAATTTCCTGCATTCTGGTGCATTTTAGTGCATGCAAATCACAAACTAATGAGCCAACAATTGCTTAGTACAATGTACTGTTATGAACCTCAAATAAAACCAAAGGTACATATCATTAAGGAGGGAGACGACACAAGGACTATAACGTTGTTGTACCCATGTACATGTCAAAATACTTCCCAAAGGTCAGTGAATACCACGATCACAACACCAGAGGGAGCTCCACAAATCATGTTAAACCCAGATTCGGCTCAAACAAGGGACTACACACGTTTCGCAATTATGCCACATCAATGTGGAACGCCCTACCCAAAGCTGTAAAGGAATGTGAATCACTACCCACTTTCAAAAACACCTACGGGAGACTGCAATTCGAAACTGGCCCCTACAAATGTCCTAACCTAGTTGTACAGTAAATTACCAAGTATGGCTTTGTCAGTATTCCAATGTACAGTGTACAATGTGTGTGTCCCCCCTACCCAACCCCCCCCCCCCTCACCTCCAATGTACAGCCCCCACGCACCCACCCAACCCCACCCCACCCACCCAACCTCCTCCAATGTACAGTTTCTACGTCAAATGTATATACACTCTTTTTTTGGACACTTTTGTATCACAAACAGTATTTGCAAATCTGATATGTCATAAATGTATAGATGTAGCAGTACTGTCTATCTGTATGTCATGTATGTCTTATATGTTATGATGAATTGAAAATGGGGGACCCTGATGTAAACAAGACGAAAGTCTTTCTCTGGTCTGCATCCCCTTAACAATTGTATGTATTGAGCTGTACTGTACTGTACCCATTCTGCAATCTGTTAATAAACTTTTCTATCAATCAATCAATCAATCAAGCTAACATCCACATGTTTATTTTTCTCACTGACTAACCTGCTGGTCCCTTGACTTTGGGCTTGGTGCAAGAAAACATTTGATAAATGTTCCCGGATTTAGCAGCTACTCCTGATGCAAGGGCCTTTCTTTTGTTTGCTTTCCCCCTCTCTGATCCACCCTTTCTCTTTCTTCCACTGTCCATCTTGACATCAATGTTACTTTCGCTCTATCTCTCTCCCGAGTCCCCACTTCACTACCTGGCTCAGTGTAACCTCGTTCCAAGCTTTATCTCGTGAGAGTGCCATCTCTGCCATTCCATTCGCCGTCTCCGCTGTCAATCAGTTGTATGGCCTGGTCCCGCCTCCACCAATCACATGCGGCAGCACGGCTCCATTTGTGTGTGTGTGAGAATGCTCCGCGAGAGGGAGAGAGTCAGACACTTCTCCAACTCTGTCGCAGACAGTGAAATCCTGGTTGTTCCCCACCCACCTATTATCTAACTATCGCACCGCCGCAACTAGAAACAATGGCGTCTAAGTTCAGTGGCCTGACTGTGGGCAAAAAATATTATAATAACAATAATAATAAAAAAAATAAAAAATAAAAAAATAAGAATTATATAATCTTTTATTTATTTTTGTATCTGTCCAGGTCAGGCCACCGGGAAAACTCTCGGTGCTCCCGATGGCCAGTCCGGGCCTGATAACAGATACAAACAAAACAAAAGGCACAGCCGCGCTGGCGCTAAATACAAACACGGACTGATACACGAAAACAAAGAAGTGGAAATTAACTCAATTACATGTAACCAAACCAAAATGGCCGCCTGCACCCGCCAGATGGCGCCATGGAAGGAGGTAGGGTACTGCAACGGTCACCATTGTTCATATTGTGGCCACTGTTCATATTGTCCTGTCTGGGACCGTTACAGTTAGGGGTGGGAATCACCAGTTTCATCACGATACGATACGATATCAATTCTTTGGACAACGATACGATATTTTCCGATATCACAAAGTCTGCCATGATACAATACGATTCGATTCAGGTGCCTGCGATCGATATGAGACGATATTATATGCCCATTTAACACAATCAGTAACATTTAAATCAACAAAAAAAAGGCAATGGAAATATCATTTGACATTTTTATTTTTGATCTCTTCCAGACATTTAACCCCCTGAAGTCTAAAGTTTCTAGCTCCACCTTCTCAGAATATTCTCTTTTTTTTTTGTTACATAATGTAAAATTACAGATTCATACCTTCAAAATAAGCCATCAATTGTCAAATTTGAGACGATAGTTTTCAATCAATGTCCTATCAAACATTCTGGTAAAATCCTAACAACTTTTCAGTATAGGACTTGAACTAGATCCAAGTTCATTCAGCTATCTGATGAGAGAACTACACTCCCAGAATTCAATGTGATCATTGTCACTAGAACCATTTCACACCTGGAGCAAAGGCCCAGTCATTCCTTTGTTATTCCAGTGAATGGACCCAGCAGGAGGCCTAGCCTAGCGACAAGCGGCCACTACATAGTTGGGTATTGAAAAAATGCTCATATACACATAGAGAATAATAATCAACAAGAAACATCAACTGTATCAATTGTATTGTACAATGAACAACCCTATATATCGCTTTTGGATTACAATAGTAATACAAGGTAATGAACTGATTTCTTTTGATTTCTCTGTTTGAGAGAGAGAGAGAGAGAGAGTGTGTGTGTGTGTGCAGGGGAGTAGCTGGGGGGGGGGGGGGTTTAGGATGATTCCAAGGGCCCAGCAAATGCCCCAAATTTTTTTATAGATTGGGGGCCCCACATTTTTTTAATAGATTGGGGGCCCACAAATTGATTCTTTTCATGGGGCCCAGAATCTCCAGCTACGCCCCTGTGAGCGCACCTTTCTCTAGAGAGCTGTCATCACCGTGATGCGCGCTTGAATGAACTGCGAGATAACTCATAACTCGTACACACACACACTCTGTCTCTGCCAGTTATGTTGATGAAAAGCATGTTAGACTACTTTTAATACATAAATTAACGTTCCGTCGGGTCCCGTGTATTCTAGAGAATGATAATAATAATAATAATAATGCAGGATGCGCTGAAGAAGCATACATAGAAGCAGACTCGACATTAACGTTCCGTCGGGTCCCGTGTATTCTAGAGAATGATAATAATAATAATAATAATAATAATGCAGGACGCGCTGAAGAAGCATACATAGAAGCAGACTCGACACAAGTTTCGTCTCGACGCTGCGTCTCAGCGCACACACACACATACACGCACACCACATTATTCTGCGAAGCAGCTCAGTGTCCCGTGGATATTATTGCAAGAGATAATTCATACATATTATGAAAAGCCGATGCCGATCTGTTGTTTAGAATTTGGATGGGGGGTAGCGAGTCTCTGATACCTCTCACCTCTGCGCAGGGGTCTAACACCTATTCACAGCGCACACGCTTCTCTTGTGTGTGTGCGCGCGTGCGTGTATGTGTGTTTCGTGACGCGCTGTAGTTCTCTCGCAAACGGAAATAATTACAAGCATACCATCTAGCAAGAATTAAACGTATTTACAAGTCGTATTATGTTTAGCAAGTAATGAGACATATATAGTGAATCTCAAAGCACTCGAAATTGTCATTTTTCTATTTTTATCGATTTCTGAAAATATGTACGTTTAGAGCATTTAGAAGACATTCTAATTCTTTTGTTCTCCGCCCACGGGAGCAATACGCCCCGTTGACTCCTAAGCTACCATGAAACCCTTAATAGTTACCGGGTAAGTACTGATACAGACATGGTAATGATAGGGTAGTTACTGGGTAAGTACTGATACAGACATGGTACAGATATGGTAGTTACTGGGTAAGTACTGATAAATACTTGGTAATGATAGGGTAGTTACTGTGTAAGTACTGATAAAAACATGGTAACAATTAGGGATGCCCCGATCACGTTTTTTGCCACCGATACCGATCACCGATCGTCGTGAGCCATATCGGCCGATGCCGATCCGATACCGATCGTTTTTGATTAAAGAATTTTTTATTTAATTTTATATAATTTTTTTTTTTTTTTTTATATTTTTTTATAAAATATATATATTATATAATTAGACTTGTACTTGTATTATCTGCGAGACATCGCCACCACGCAACAAGCTCCACTGTCTGTGTGTACTCTAGTAGCCTCCAGCTACGGCCAGGATTCTCCGGAGCTGCACCTGGGCCCTATACTCGAGTAGCCTCGAGCTACGGCAAGGATTCTCCTGCGCTGCAGATGGACCCTATTGGTATAACGTTACTGTGGTCATATCACATTCAACATGCCCTGTAGACTGCTAGCCGGATATATAACGTTAATACAACGCCTCAGTGAATTATTTAGTTCAATGGAACATTTTGTTTTGAACAGTGAACTAACTTACGCTAACGTGAGCTAACAGCTAACAGCTAACAGGTATCATACACGTCTCTACTAGACTTTGTGGAGCGTTTGTTGATGTCAGGAGCTATCGGTAGCTGGCCGGCTAGATACCGTTCGGTTAGACAATGCCTCATCATGTATTGGACTGGAAGTGAATAGTTGACTGGGTCATTTTGTAATGGTAGCTAAGCTAACGTTAGCTCAGGGAGACGCCGTCCTCCCGTGTCCCGTCCCACTAGACTACTAGACCCGTGTTTACATGCGTGCGGGAGGGGCTGGAGGGATGAGCAGACGCCACACCACCCGGTGTCTGAGACAGAACTCAGCGAATGAGATCGGTTTTGACGATCGGCGAAAATAAAGCATTATCACCGATCACCGATCGCATATTTATACTGATTATCGGCCGATAACGATCGGTGGCCGATCGATCGGGGCATCCCTAGTAACAATGGGGTAGTTACTGGGTAAGTACTGATAAAGACATGGTAACGATAGGGTAGTTACTGGGTAAGTACTGATACAGACATGGTAATGATAGGGTAGTAGTTACTGGGTAAGTACTGATAAAGACTTGGTAATGATAGGGTAGTTATTGGGTAAGTACTGATACAGACATGGTAATGATAGGGTAGTTACTGGGTAAGTACTGATAAAGACATGGTAACGATAGGGTAGTTACTGGGTAAGTACTGATAAAGACATGGTAATGATAGGGTAGTTACTGGGTAAGTACTGATAAAGACTTGGTAATGATAGGGTAGTTATTGGGTAAGTACTGATACAGACATGGTAATGATAGGGTAGTAGTTACTGGGTAAGTACTGATAAAGACATGGTAACGATAGGGTAGTTACTGGGTAAGTACTGATACAGACATGGTAATGATAGGGTAGTTACTGGGTAAGTACTGATACAGACATTGTGATGATAGGGTAGTTACTGGGTAAGTACTGATAAAGACATGGTAATGGGAGTTACTGGGTAAGTACTGATACAGACATAGTAATGATAGGGTAGTTACTGGGTCAAATGTAAACATTCTGGGAAGTGTTGCTATACAGCTGCATAGTTCTTACTGGACATTTCAGTATCTCAGTAGGTACTTTCTAGCTACTGGGACATTATCCTCAAGGACTGTGTAGGTACCTGTATCTATATAGTACATTCTGGTTAGTGTTGCTGGAACAGCTGTGTAGTTCAGACGATCACTGTGAATAACTACCATTAATCCTTAGCATTACTCTGTCGTTGACATGGCCGTTGCATTAGTGATACCCTGTTATTGTTACTAGATGTTACCACCTCCTTTCAACAGCAGCAAATACAGTGGTACTGTTATTCTGATTCAGCTTTTTAGAAGTGAATCCAAGTTAGCGAGTAATGAACTGTGCTTTCTCTTTGACATATTTTCCTGACTTGATGTGAACTGAGTCTATTTCTAACCATGATGTTAAAACAGAAAAGATCCACTGCTACATTGTATACGTTGCAACGACCCCCCGGATCTCACACCCTGATCCTACATGAATGTCTGATCTACTTGTGTCTACTTGTAATGATCAGGCAGAGATGATAAATCTATCAATTTGTTCACAGGGAGCAATTTATTTGTAATTACTTTTTCCAGCAATCCTTTCTTGTGACCAATACTTTTCACTTGGATTGTCTGCATAAATTTGTGATAAGTATTTAGCCTTATAACACAATCTGTATTCAGAGAGCTGCTTCTGTAGATTTCAGGTAAAGAGCGCTGGTTCCGAGGAATAATTCAAACTGGACATCGATGTCAGAGACAATGGCTCTTTCTGGTGGTAGGTTTATTCAACAGCAGGCAAAGCAAGTTCGACAGCATGTACACTGTCCCATCTTGACAGCTACATCCTGTCTCGTTCCTTGTTACATCTGGACAATTTATACAGAGTTGAAATCAACAGCTGAGTCTGGGTACGCCCTCCTATTCAAATCAGCTGGTTCTATGAGACAATCATCACAGGGTGTTTCTGGTGAGTGAGTTAGGGGGTGTGTGTTAATCGAATTAACCTAAAACCAGTTGATCTTGTTTTGGCTGAGACAGGGGTCCTAGTTGGGTGTTTTGATGTGAGTGAGTGAGTGAGTGAGTGAGTGAGTGAGTGAGTGAGTGAGTGAGTGAGTGAGTGAGTGAGTGAGTGAGTGAGTGAGTGAGTGAGTGAGTGAGTGAGTGAGTGAGTGAGTGAGTGAGTGAGTGAGTGAGTGAGTGAGTGAGTGAGTGAGTGAGTGAGTGAGTGAGTGAGTGAGTGAGTGAGTGAGTGAGTGAGTGAGTGAGTGAGTGAGTGAGTGAGTGAGTGAGTGAGTGAGTGAGTGAGTGAGTGAGTGAGTGAGTGAGTGAGAGAGAGTGTGTGTCCCCTGACAGAGTGTGTGTGTCGGTGTGTGTGTGTGTCTCTGTGTGTATATGTGTGTGTGTGGTGTGTCTGTTTGGCTAGTGTGGGTGTCTGTGTGTCTCGGTGTGTATGTGTGTGTGTGGTGTGTTGTGTGTCTGTGGTTAATCAGGTTACCTTCCTGTTTACACCAAAACCCAAATGGTTTTTGTCTGTTGTAAGAGATCTTTTGTGCTTTTGTTTATATTATAATTTACTAGATGATTTCTTCAGTCACCCCAGTTACATTGACTTTTATTTATCTAGCTAGTTTTAACTTAATCTTAAATCAATGGGCTGTCTTCACTAACCCTAATAACCGCTGTTAAGACAGCCACCGCACAGAGACCCTGGGTATGTTGACCTGGCTTCAAACAGTAGTATTGGCTCCAGAGGTGGAAAGGTTTCAATGTCTCTGGCTTCCAGAGACTCTCCTTTTCTGGTTGGACTAACATTAGCATTTTAAGGACCCCTTACGCAAGTTCAAGCCTGCCATCTGACGCTAGGGCCCTGAGGAGAAGTAAAGAGCCCAATTAATAAGCCATAATGGAGGGAGGGAGTCAGTGTTCCTCATACCATCCAAAACACACTGCTGCTGAATCAACACACTTCCACGGACTGGCTGCATGTTAGCCTAGCTTAGCACAATGAATGGAAGCGGACATGACCGGTTAGCCTAGGCATTGTCCAACTAACACCGCTCCCGAAGGCTAACCGGTCATGTCCGCTTCCATTCAATAGAATTTAGTGGCAACAGAACACTGGCAGCAGAAGAGGAAGAGAAGAAGCAAACCAAAGGAAACCCGGACCAAACCGCAGGGCTGCTTCCCTGGAAAGCCTTCACCTGCCTCTGGCCTGATCCTCTGCACAAAGGGCTGCTTTGATGCGGCTGATGCACCGACTTGTAATGAAGACCGCTGACAACATCTCCACACTTCCTGCTATGACATGACACAATGACTGTGTCAACACATCACAACACAAGCACACACACACACACACACACACACACACACACACACACACACACACACACACACACACACACACACACACACACACACACACACACACACACACACACACACACACACACACACACACACACACACACACACTCACTCACTATGAATGCTCTGTTTGAATCCACCAATTATATTATACATACATTTTGTCGTTCAACGTATTTTTAAAGACTTTAAGAACACAAAGGGAATGATCTCACCACAAAGCCTGCCCCTGGCTAAACGTTCATACCACTGTGCTTCTGAGAGGATATTACAGACATTGACTCACACACACAAACACATGGCATGGCAACCCATTACAGCAGAAATGGAGCAGGATCTTACCAGTCTTTGATAAGGTTAGGGCCTGTAATTTTCATGAAACCTCTTGATGATGGATGTACTTCATGAACATGTATGAGGAATGTGTGTTGATTTTTAGTTTTCTACCTCAGACCAACTTGAGGTACAACGTGGGTTGTGAAGTGCTTCCCCCCGCCTCCAATATCACTGACAACATTCCGTTGAGCAAGGCACTTAACACCAGTGGTCTCAAGCACCCAGATATCTCATGCTGGTTCATCGGCTTGCTTCACCTATTGGACTGCTCGTTGTGCCGACTGGCGCACACTGAAATTATTTTACTTATTACATGGCGTTTTAACATTCGCCAAAATGCTTGATTGTGATTGGTCAATAGCGCTCGGTTGCCCCTAACAGCGGCCAATTATTTCTCAATAATTCACCGCTGCTACGGGCAACGCGCAATAATGACCCCTGTTAGGGGCAACAGAGCGCTATTGACCAATCACAATCAAGCATTTTGATCGCAGTCACGAAAGCTAAGCTTTACCATTATGCACAGC
Source organism: Notolepis coatsorum (assembly GCF_963971535.1). Taxonomy (NCBI): domain Eukaryota; kingdom Metazoa; phylum Chordata; class Actinopteri; order Aulopiformes; family Paralepididae; genus Notolepis; species Notolepis coatsorum. The sequence goes on from NC_140166.1 coordinate 4,485,272, forward strand.
TGCACTACATCAGGTGCAATCAAGTCCACACACCTGCCGGCGATGACAGAGGAGCAACAGAACAACTGGGTCTGCATTTGATCTCGTCTTGTCGATGGTGTAAAATGAATTACGTATATTGTTAGTAAGTTAGCCCTGTAATAAGTGGGATAATGTATAGCTATACTCGGTCATTGTCACAAAATAATTGACCTTCACTGCGTTTAGAACGCAGTGTTGGTCAATTATTTTGCGACAAAGACCTCGTAGCTATACATTATCCCTTACTTAATGTACCTATCACTGACCAGGGCATGTCTCCTCCTGCACCTATCACTGACCAGGGCATGTCTCCTCCTGCATGATAGACCTCGTAGCTATACATTATCCCTTACTTAATGTACCTATCACTGACCAGGGCATGTCTCCTCCTGCACCTATCACTGACCAGGGCATGTCTCCTCCTGCACCTATCACTGACCAGGGCATGTCTCCTCCTGCACCTATCACTGACCAGGGCATGTCTCCTCCTGCACCTATCACTGACCAGGGCACACGCCCACCTGTGCAATAAGTAACACCATGCAACTGTGTCCTACTGTAGGTTAACACCATACACCTGTGTCCCACTGTAGGTTAACACCATACACCGGGCCCTCATTTATCAACAGTTCTTAGAAAGTGTTCTACTTTCATTCGTAAGCACAGAATTTATAATGTGTGTACGCACAAAAGAATTGGGATTTATCACACGTGCGCACACAGGTCATACGCACACCTGCAAGTACTCTGTCTTGATAAATATCACTTGATCTACGCTCCACGCTCGTGCACGATTTTAAGTATTTGAATATAGAACCGCCCGTAATTAACCATATATGGCAGGGGTGTCAAACTCATTTTCACAGAGGGCCACATCAGCATTATGGTTGCCCTCAAAGGGCCAAAGACCGTATAAATGTTAATGTAATGTAAAATAAATGTAGCTACACATTTACATATTGTTAAACATGGTGTTTCTGTATTTATTACTTATTCAAGTTATACATATTGCATATTCATTTGCATAAATGTAAAAATATATGTTAGCTTATGTTATTTTAACAAATAATTTTAGTTTATCAGAACCCCATATTACTCCACCAATCAATGATCAAACCATTCAAGTAAATAACAAAGAAGAATATCATCAAATACAAGTTATGACATTAAGTTTGTTCAAAACCTTTTTGTCACAGTCAAGAGGGGCAGAACTAACAACTGTGAGCTGCAAAGAACACGTGGGACAGATGTAGCAGATGTTACAAAAACAAATGGCTGCACACAACCTTGCAGAGGCCATACATCCAACTAATGGAAGATAGTTTAATTAACTTTAATTAACAGATTGCAGAATGGGTACAGTACAGTACAGCTCAATACACACAATTGTTAAGGGGATGCAGACCAGAGAAAGACTTTCGACTTGTTTATATCAGGGTCCCCCATTTTCAATTCGTAATGAAATTGCTATTATGTGTCTGCATGAACACACAACTGTAACTGTACTCAAAAATAACAAAATAAGGGTTGTCTCAGTTCACAACTATATTGGTCAAGTTTTGGGTGGGACTTGTTTGCGTCCCTACAGCTTCTTATTCAATTGAGCGAGATGCTCGGTTATGTCACACAGCCAGTTTGCATCTGACAGTTCAGACAATATTTCTTCAACCCTTTGTTACCTATTCCGCCTGGATCTTTTTTGTATTTTGGGCTGTAAAATTGTCAAAGAATGCCTGAGGAGTAAGTGCTTTTGGCTTTTTTCCTTTGTTACCTCAGATGTTCAACATACATGTATGTGTAAGAATGTGTAATAACTAAGGCTGTCAAAGTTAAAGCTTTATTAACGCATTAACCCACAATTATTTTAACACTGCTATTTTTTAACCCAATATGAATGTAAAAAAAAAAAAAAAAAATTTTTTTTTTTTTTTTTTTTTACCTGAGCTCTTGGGGGGCCACATCAAATGACGTGGCGGGCCGGATTTGGCCCGCGGGCCGTGAGTTTGACACCTATGATATATGGTAATGAACACCCCCATGAAATGTGGAAAAATTTACTAAACCGAGCGAAAGCGTGTTATGGGAGAAATACGTGACAGGTTGACAGACATGTACACGGTGATGTTGGATATTATATCTATTAACTTCCTAAAAGACCATTGCTGCCTGGACACCGCAAAACACTAATATAGACCGTTAACCACTGTTTGCCGTTGCCCGTTGGTGTCATTAATGCATGCTGGAATATGAATGCCTTTCTTCATTTCGTTCTATTAACGTTCGATTAATACCCAGGGATTAAAGTTATCCGTCAATTTTCTACCTGCATGGTTTAATATGATTCGTAGAGGCATACAATCTATTTTGATGTCGGTATTAGGTAGCCTATAAATTATTATTATAATTTTTAATATTAATAATTATTATATTACAATAAAAGACAGCTCCGTCTTTTAATACACACATATATTGTACAGTAACGTCAAATAAACACGTACAGTCCCCGCTGAAATAAAGGTCCTGTTATGTACCATGAGCTTGATCACTCCTGTGTCACTGGGCATGCAGGTGAGGGCTGCTAATTAGCTAATTGCTGCTGATGGCAGGTTAAAACCAGTCCCTGAGACACACATGCACTCTGACTGTAGCTAGAGGAGTGTGTGTACAGAGAGTTGTCACGTTCTCCCATTCTTTGTTCTTTAGTTTGTATCAGTATTTCATTGTTAGAGTAGTCTTTTGGGTTAAACACAGGTTTTGGTGTCTGCTTGCACATAGGTTGCGTCCCTTTGAGCCAGGGTCGTAACAGGTCCTGCATGCATGTACCAGCAGTGATCTAAAGCATAAAAGATAGCCACTTATACTATTCTGAGTAGATAATTCATCTGTATCGCAAAAGAGTCACTGATCTGGTCGGGGCAGGTAGCATTATGTCGGGAAAATCTTTATGAAATAAACAAATGTGAATTAAAGAATTTAAAACAAAGTTTAGCATATTAAATCATTTTATAAGCTTATAGCTTTTTTCGTGCTGATTTGAGAAGGGTCCAGCTGCATAACCGGAGAGCAACGCTCTCAGGGCCAAGATAGCACTTATACTATTTTGAGAGAGACAGCAGAGAGACAGACAGCAGAGAGACAGACAGTGTGTGTGTGAGTGTGTGTGTGTGTGTGTGTGTGTGTGTGTGTGTGTGTGTGTGTGTGTGTGACTACTAGTCTCCTAGTAGAGACCCCCCCCCCCCTCTCCTCTGGACCACCTCCTAGTAGAGACTCACCCCCCCCCCCTCTGGACCACCTCCTAGTAGAGACTGTAGAGGGGGGGGGGGGGGGTGAGTCTCTACTAGGAGGTGGTCCAGAGGGGGGAGGGGGTGAGTCTCTACTAGGAGGTGGTCCAGAGGGGTGGGGGGAGAGTCTCTACTAGGAGGTGGTCCAGAGGGGGGGGGGGTGAGTCTCTACTAGGAGGTGGTCCAGAGGGGGGAGGGGGTGAGTCTCTACTAGGAGGTGGTCCAGAGGGGTGGGGGGAGAGTCTCTACTAGGAGGTGGTCCAGAGGGGGGGCGGGAGTCTCTAGTAGGAGGTGGTCCAGAGAGGGGGGGGGGGGGGGGGGGGTGGGCCTCTACTAGGAGGTGGTCCAGAGGGGGGGGGGGGTGAGTCTCTACTAGGAGGTGGTCCAGAGGGGGGGGGGGGGGGGGTGAGTCTCTACTAGGAGACTAGTAGTCACACACACACACACACACACACACACACACACACACACACACACACACACACACACACACACACACACACACACACACACACACACACACACACACACACACACACACACACACACTGTGGAACAGTGTCTATCTGTCTGTCTGTCTGTCTGCTGTCTGTCTCTCTGCTGTCTGTCTGTCTGTCTGTCTGCTGTCTGTCTCTCTGCTGTCTCTCTCAAAATAGTATAAGTGCTATCTTGGCCCTGAGAGCGTTGCTCTCCGGTTCTGCAGCTGGACGCCCTGGACCCTTCTCAAATAAGCACGGAAAAGGCTCTAAGCTTATAGCTCCAATTTGGGTCCCAAATTGCGGTACAAATCAAGGAGGTGTCTCGGGTAGCGGACTCTAGTTAATATTATGTTCTCTCTGCAATTAGACTGCCCCTCATTCATTCATTCATTCATCCCTATCTGCTATCTCTGAAAACAGTTCCCCGCGAGCGCAGTCAGTGCACCCGATAACGCTATATATAAACCATGCTGCATTCATTCGGAGAGAAAGACCTATTCCAAATGCTATATTTATAGGGTTTGACAATAATTACACTACTGTCGCTATTTTACAATGAACTATAATGAATTACGGGCCATACAGAACACGCCAGTGTTGAAACTAATGCACGGAAGCTTATTTCCGCGTTGCAATATTCATATTCTACCACCGGGCGCCAGGTACGCACGGTCGGAGCTGTGCGTAAATATACGCACAAAGTCAAGCACACGTTCAAATTGATAAGTCCCACACTTTGCTTAGAAATGACCGTACGCACGGGTTACGCACATATCTGTGCTTACGCAACATTGATAAATGAGGGCCCAGTGTGTCCTACTGTAGGTCAACACCATACACCTGTGTCCTACTGTAGGTCAACACCATATACCTGTGTCCTACTGTAGGTCAACACCATACACCTGTGTCCTACTGTAGGTCAACACCATATACCTGTGTCCTACTGTAGGTCAACACCATATACCTGTGTCCTACTGTAGGTCAACACCATACACCTGTGTCCTACTGTAGGTTAACACTATACAACTGTGTCCTACTATAGGTTAATACCATCCTACTGTATGTTAACACCATACCTGTGTCCTACTGTAGGTTAACACCATACACCTGTGTCCTATGTAATACCAGGCACACTGTCTCATTGAAGCTGCATGAATACAGTCAAACCTTAGATTCCATGTTGTCATGCTTGTTCCATTACCTCACCGTTGTAAATGAGGGCTTCTCAAGCCCGTTTATTATAGTCCCACTGCTCTGTTAGCTAGCATGGTGTAAATGAGGGCTTCTCAAGCTGTTTATTATGGCCCCACTGCTCTGTTATAATTATATTTATTATGGCCCCACTGCTAGCATGGTATAAATGATAGCATTGGAAACTTTTGAATGTCTCATAATAATTGCATTTTAAATGTTCCGCCCCATTTCAGGGCTTGAGTATTGGGGACTGTGTGAACTTCTCGTGGCACTGCAACGGTTAAAAGTAATGGCCCATTTCAATGTCATTTGTCATTTCACAAGCATACAATTGGCAGTGTATACCGTATCTATTTGAACTGTGAAAAACGTAATACAAACGTCTATGTTAAATAGTAGTTCAACTCTGCGCTCTAGTGAGTACAATGTTTTCACGGTAGAATCATCAGGTGCTCTTGACAACTGGAACAAGACGGGACCAAAGACCAAAGACCAAAGCAGACTACAAAGAGTGACACGTTCAGCCGAACGCACAATTGGAGGGGGGCTCCCCACCCTCCAGAACATTTACTACAAGCGTTGCAAGGGCAAGGCTAAGAGAATCATTAAAGACTCCAGTCACCCGAACAACTGCCTCTTTGAACTGCTGCGGTCAGGCAAGCGATACAGGAGTCTCAAGGCGAGCACAGAAAGACTCAGAAGAAGCTTCTATCCCCAGGCCATCAGGCTGCTAAACGAACAATGAATGAACACTACACAACAACAACCACCAAACGCACATAGCACACACATCCACACGCACACACTCACTTTAAACAAACACACTGTAGCACCCACTCCACACACTTATAGCACACACCCACTTTAAACAAACACACTGTAGCACCCACTCCCCACACTTTATATTTATGGATGAAGGATTGCACTACAACTCGTACACCTTACTGTAAATTGTACCTAAAATTGTACCTCATCCCATTTCTGCTTTGCACTAGATAGTACTGTACATTAGTACACTGCATAGTATTGTGTATTGTATATTATATGGTAACTCAGAACATTGTACATATGTCTATACCGAACACTGTGACCTCATTTTCTTCTTCTAAATTCATGCTATATTATGTTATTATGTTATTTGATACTATCTTGTCTAGCACAGTCTCTGGAGCGTAACAGTAAGAAGCATTTTGTATGAAAGTATTCTGTACTTCTGTATGACAACTATTAAAGAACTTGAACTTGAACTTGATCCCGGGAAGTATAACCCTGTTACAACCTTTGTGTATCTGTGCCACAATAAAGGCTTTTAAATGTATGTTTTTTAATGCCAGGGATCCCATTTTGTTCTGTATGTAATACCCGTGTTGTGGAAACCCTCTATGTCCCATAGTGTTGCTGGTAGTGTGTTTGCTGTTCTGTAGAACCTTGGGCTACATCATCTCTGCCACTTAATAACAAAAGCAGTTGTTATGAGCGAGGCCTGATTACAGAGTGGGAAGCAGGCAGATTACACAGCCAACAGCTTTATAGGCCAAATGACTCAACAACACACCAGCTGGTACCATTATCAGCCATTGTCACGAAACATTCCAAAAACCAATCTCGCCTCCGGCTGTGCCAACCAACCTCCACCCTCACCTCTGTCTTTCCCACCCAGGTTAGCTAGGCGCTTGGGCGACGGTGGAGGTGTGTGTGTGTGTGTGTGTGTGTGTGTGGGGGGGGGGGGGGTGGGGGTGATAGCGGGTCATATAAAGTATAAGGGAGATTGAAAAATAGGTTCTGACGTTTGAGGGCAAAGTGAAATAACTCAGGCCAAGTCTGCCGGCTGTCGGAACAGATGAAGCCACGGCAGCCCTCGCAACCCCAGAGAGAGAGGGGGGGGGTCGAGCGCAGGCAGCCCTCACAACCCCAGAGAGGGGGGGGGGGTCGAGCGCAGGCAGCCCTCGCAACCCCAGAGAGAGAGGGGGGGGGTCGAGCGCAGGCAGCCCTCACAACCCCAGAGAGAGAGGGGGGGGGTCGAGCGCAGGCAGCCCTCACAACCCCAGAGGGGGGGGGGGGGGGGGTCGAGCACAGGCAGCCCTCACAACCCCAGAGAGAGGAAGGGGGGGGGGGTCGAGCGCAAGTAGATTAGTGTGAAGGAATCGGGTAATAACTTTAACACATGACATCTTACCACTTTCCGTCACATACACAACTTCAAAGGTTGTCGGGGGTCGGGGGGTGGATATTATTGATGGGAGCCATAATTCAGAGCTCCTCTAAAGCAGGTCAGGTTTCATTTGGCCGCAGCAGGGAGAATAGAAAGCAGATGAGAGGTGGCTTCTGATAGAGGCTTCTCTTCGGGGCCCGCAGGCATTGTTGTATTACTCCAGTCCAGGACTCTGGACTGATTTTGAGGACTCTTGACTCGACTTGGACTTGATCACTGATGACTCGGACTTGGACTTGGACTCGAGCATTGACTGCATTCGGACTCAGAAGGTGCAGACGAGGACTTGGACTTGTTAATTGATAAATCTTTTTTATTTATTTTTTTAATGGGCCCTAATCATTTGGCATAATATACTAGTGCATTTGTTTGGCTATTGTGTCACAAAGTAAATAAACTCCCTTTGAAACGATGACCGCTGTGTAATTTATGTTTAATGTAGACCTTTTTGTATTTGTATCTCAGCTCTTTGACTGTTAGAGTGGAGTGGACTCAACCTTGATGACTTGAACTCGGACTAGGGTAATGGAGACTCGACTCTGGCTCTTCTTTGGTGACTCGGACTTGGACTCGGACACTGGGGACTCAAGATTTAGTGACTCGACTACAACACTGCCTGCAGGGAAGTTTTAGCAAAGAGCTTAAAGGAACACGGCAACATTTTAAAAAATTGCTGTTTTCTCCAGAGAGAGACAAGAAGATAGATACCAGTTTCCTCTCTGTGCGTTCAGTAGAAAGCTATCTGGCTGCATGTTAGCCTAGCTTAGCACAATGAATGGAAGCGGACATGGCCGGTTAACCTTCGGGAGAGGTGTTAGTTGGACAATGCCTAGGCTAACCGACCATGTTTGCTTCCATTCATTGTGCTAAGCTAGGCTAACATGCAGCCAGATAGTTTTCTACTGAACGCACAGAGAGGAAACTGGTATCTATCTTCTTGTCTCTCTCTGGAGAAGACGGTAAGCTAATTCATTTAAGGTAAAGGAAGAAGGCAATCAGCAGGAAACTTAATAACGTCCTCACAGAAAACCATGACATTCAACACATCATTGATGAAACTGTCATATTATGCCACAACAATGTGGAACGCCCTACCCACAGCCGTAAAATATTTTGAATCCCTACCCACATTCAAAACCGCTCTCAAAGAGCACCTACGGGAGGCTGCAATTCGAAACTGGCCACCGTAAATGTCCAAACCCCCCCCCACCCACCCACCGCCTCCTAATGGACAGTCTCCTCCCCAACGTATGTATATATTTCCTTCCACCCACCCACAACCTCCTAATGTACAGTCTCCTCCCCATTGTATATATTTTCTGTCAGGATCTCTGGGTAACAGTACTGTATATTTGCATATCGTATATGTCACAAATGTAACAGTACTATATACCTGTATGTCCTGTATGTCCCTATGTCATACATGTCATGATGTCACATATGTTGTGTCTGCTGAAATATCTGCTGAATGACATTCAGAGGCTAAAATGTCAATATGTGTCTAAGACCATAAACACTGCAAAGTTGTTCCTCAGTCAAATAGGCCTTCTCTACTTTTACTGGTATCAGCAATTTTACATCCTGCACTCCATCATTTTAGGTCAACAAAAAACAGAGGTTATGTATATAACTCTGGTTCTATGGACCTTGAATTACTTACTTTTTAATCAATATGTAAGAGATAATCAATGAGTAGGTGTGTGTTAAACTATTTTAAGGCATGGCGTGGAGGTGAAGAACCACCCGATGCACAGCGGAGTGCTTTAACCTCTTAAGCCTTAGCCATATTTTCAGAATACATACCATAATCTTCCATAAGTAAATGGAAGATTGCTCCACTTCTACAAAGTCCATTTGCATATTCTTCGTATCTAGGGACATCTATGGATCTCAGGAAATGTATTCCCAGTGTCTGAAATATTGTGTCTGTTACTAGGCTTGAGTAAATTGTAATGAACCAATTATTCATTTTCACTTTGACGGTGAATAACACCATGCTAACATTGACCAGATGTGAAATCAGCACCTTCTTGAGATCAAGTGTACAACTAATCTAAGCAAATTAATAAAGGGCAGATGATTTACAGGCGGTTTTGTAGATACAGTACTGAATTTTGCCATCCGGACACATGCAATTTGAAATATGAATATAGAATACAGACACTATGTTCCTTATGTACAAATGGTGATGAGGGTACATTTATGCATATGTATTGGGATTGCCCACCGGTTAAGATATTCTGGGAAGAAGTGACCCTGCAATTATCAGAATTCTTATTTCTGAACATACCTGTACACCCCTCTGTATTGCTGTTGAATGATGTTTTTCAGTTTGCAGCCCCTATACAGCTAAAGAGACTAGTTTTATCCGGTCTCACAGCTGCTAAAAAGTTGATAGCATCACGATGGATTCAACCGGATAAAATGTGCCGGAAGGTATGGGTTCTTACCTATCTCGATGTGATTTATCTAGAGATATCTACAGCAAGAATTTTAGGTGTCAGTGAAACCAACATTGCAATCTGGTTAGAAGTGGTGGAGAGAATAAAGGCTAGAGTGCCTGGTTAGAAACGAATGAAAATGGATGGATTATCCAAGTGGGGGTCCTGGGGGGGAGAGCGAGCAGGAGCATATGTATGTATTGTATTGGATAGCAAGTATTGGGTATATATCTCGTAAACTACATTTATATTGATTCAAATGGAATGTATAGTCCTGTGATTTACTTTGGATATTTACTGTTAATGCTTGTGTGTCTAATTGTATGTTATGTTTAAAAAAAAAAAAAAAAAAAAAAAAAATATATATATATATATATATATATATATAGAATACAGAATATCAGGCCTATAAATTACCATATTATGGCAAAGTCACACATCTATGGATCGGGCCAAATATCCTCTTTCCAATGGCAGAGTTCAATCTGGATTTAGTACCACGGCAGCAAAGAGCGTGAATGAAATCTACTGTAAGTACAGTTACTTTTGTATAATGTATAATGCCCTGTGATGCTTTGTTATTCTGATGTGACCTCTCGTATTGTGAGATATTTGAACCCAACTACAGGATAAAGGAAAATAGTCAAGATAGTAATCAAGATTCAAGATTTTATTATAATTTAAAATAAAGTACAAAATAGAGCTGGCTCACAGTATTACATAAAACAAATCTGACCTGTATTAACAATAGCTCAGATTAATCATACCATAAAAGAGTAGAAAAGTAAAAGACCAAACACTATTAAAAATATAAATTATAAGAGACACAGCAGTGTTTATGTAAGAGACACAGAGAGAGAGAGAGAGAGAGAGAGAGAGAGAGAGAGAGAGAGAGAGAGAGAGAGAGAGAGAGACACGGAGAGAGAGAGACAGTGAGAGAGACAGTGAGAGAGAGATAGAGAGACAGACACAGAAACAGAGAGAGAGACAGAGAGAGAGACAGAGATATATACAGAGAGAGAGAGGAGAGAGAGAGGCAGATAGAGAGACAGACAGAGAGAGAGACAGAGGCAGATATAGACAGAGAGAGACAGAGGCAGATAGAGACAGAGAGAGAGACAGATAGAGAGATAGACAGAGAGAGACAGAGGCAGATAGAGACAGAGAGAGAGACAGAGGCAGATAGAGAGACAGACAGAGAGAGAGACAGATGCAGATAGAGAGACAGTTCACAGGCCTTGGTCATCTCTTGGTTGGTTGGTGGGTGATGTCTTGGGCTTTATCAACACATAACTCTCTGATCTTGTGGAAGAGGTAGTTTTGTCTGGCAGAGTCCAGTCCAGGTGGTGGCAGAACAGGAAGATTGGCACTTCTGTAAATCTTGGAAAGTTAAGTAAATATTAGTTATAATACTACGATACTACTATTAGATTAGATTCAAATGTATTGTCATTATACAGCATAAGGAAAAGAAGTTTGGCATCCAACCAAAGTGCAAATCGGATATAAATACAGACAATATAGAGACAATACTACTGGCCAGCAGCGTAACTAGTAAGAGTAGAATATGTACAGATATAGATCACTTTATGGCATGCTTGCTTTACAGAATGTATCGGATCGTAAAATACTTCCTGTTTTTCTGATCCTGTGAATTTGGCCAGTATCGGACCGATAACTATACTGAATATCGGATCGGTGCTATCCCTAGTACAGTATGTACAAGTCTGCATCCTAGAAAACCCTGGCCTCATTTTCTTTCGGCATTTTGTTGGTTTTTAATAAATCAATAAATACATTTTACATGTCTGTTTATCCAACTCTTTCAGGTGTACTTTTTAGGTTTATCTTTGAATCTTAAACTCCATAACACTTTATAATAACACTCAGTTATACGACTTTTATACGGTATTTGTAGATAATGAACTAATCATGACCCAGATAGCAAAACATTTGTGAATCAACGTTGAAATAGGGTTAGGCAGAAATATTGAATCTATGTTGAAGCCTGACATCGAAATTGACTTACATGTTGAATCAACGTTAGGTGTCAACCATAACTGAAACTATATCAATGTTGATTCAACCATCATCTAAATGGTAATCTACATGCCCATTTTAGTTGATTTTATATTGAATCAATGTTAGGCATCAATGTTTATTCAACTAAGTAACTTGTAAAGTTAAGGAATCAATACTGATTAATGTACATTTTACATAAAAATATTGCTGCTGATAAGTATACATCATGACATTACATGTTTTTTTCCTGCTGTTAAACACACTATTGTTGTTAAAAATTCTTATATGACCATATTTCCAAAAATGTGTGAACAAAAATTACAACATGGCTTTAATATAAAAAAAGTTCTCTTTCAAGAGGGTCTCATCATACTTCCACAGTGACCAGTTAATCTTTTACACAAACATTAAATAACAGACCTTATAACAGACCTTTCATTAACAATACTATATATAGCCACTGTCAAGTTTGTTCTTATTTTCCCCACTTGAAGGGCTCAGGCAACATGATCAAGGATGGATATAACTCTGTGACTTCTTTGACCTTTGTTTGTCATTTAATTGGTTGACAAATGGTTGTCACAATAGCAGTCACAAAAGCAGGTTATAAACCTGAAAGGGTATGAAAGGAAATGTTTCAACATCAACATAAATACATGGGCTATAATAATACCATAAATTATAGTTAACATTAATACATTTAGCCTATATTATCAATTCATTCAAATAAACAATTACCAAATGCATTTATTAAGAACATTCATTCAGCATTTACCAATACATTTGACATTTTGTATTTTTTTTACTTTGAAAATAGTTGCAAGGAGTACATTTGATCATTTAGGGGACATTTAAATTGTACCATTTGTTTTGGATAAATAATATACATTTTGAGTCAATAAAATATATTTGGCTCTCTTTTCTCCTAAAGAGTTCGACACCTCCCACTTAAGTTCCTGATCGCTTGGCTTGATCAGAAACGTACTTCACATCAGAGATTGACCCCTCTTAACGACACCCTTTTTTTTCTTTTTCTTTTATATATATATATATTTTTTTTAATGTCTTTTTTTTCTTTTTTTTATGAGTGTGTATAGACGAGCAAGCATAGTCCAAAGTCAGCTACGTTTCTTGGCAGGTGTGTGTGGTGCCAAGATCGATGTGGGAATGGGGTATGAATGCACTTAGTCTTCTTGTATGACGAGTGTGTGTAGTTGAGCAAGCATAGTCCAAAGTCAGCTACGTCTCTTGGCAGATGTGTGTGGTGCCAAGATCGATGGGGCATGGGGTATGAATGCTCTTAGTCTTCTTGTATGACGAGTGTGTGTAGTTGAGCAAGCATAGTCCAAAGTCAGCTACGTCTCTTGGCAGATGTGTGTGGTGCCAAGATCGATGGGGCATGGGGTATGAATGCTCTTAGTCTTCATGTATGTGCGGAGTGTGGGGTATGGTGGTAGCGCATGGCGTCCACCAACCAGCCGACGGGGGGGGGGGTTAGGGATGGTGACCAGATCCAAGGGCTTGGGCGATGAACTGGGCGAGGGGTGTGGGCAGGGAACTGCATCAGGGCGGCTCGGGCAGATGAGTTTGGTCCTCCACAGGGAGGAGGACCACCAATCTACTTACGTCTCTCCTGATGATGGTCGTGGGCAGTGGAGAGCTCGCCTTCTTCTGTCCACCTGCAGGGGAGATGATGAGGCCGGCACATGTCTTGATATCAGCGTCCCTGACGATCCCTTTTCTGTCTGGGTATACTGACAAGATTCTTCCCAGACGGAACTGGCCTCTCAACGCGTTCTGGTCGGCGATCCAGACAAGATCCCCGACCTTGACGTTCTGCTCTGTCCGATGCCATTTGTTGCATACAAACAGATTTGGGCCAGCTAGCTCACTCCATTTTGCCCAGAATCTGTCCACCCCGATTTGAATCGCTCTCAGTCGGCGCCAGGGATGGGTGCACAGGTAGAGTCCACTTGTATCACCTACCACGGAGGCACGGCCCAGGATGAGGGAGTTAGGCGTTAAATACTCGACTACATCCTCTTGGCTTTGGGCTCTAGCGTCAATAGGGCGTTGATTTGTCAGGTTGGCCGCCTGGTAGACCAGGGTTTGAAGTTCTACCCACGTGAGCGCCTCTGTTGCGTTTCTGAGGTTGGTGAGCGCTCTTTTCAAAAGCTTCACTGCAGCCTCCGCTGCCCCATTCCGATGGGGAGCATCTGCACTGCAGGGTGGAACTTCCACTCCCATTCAGTCCCATTCTTGGCCTTTTCTTCATGCGCTTCTCTGACCAGTAGGAAAGTGACAGTAGTGTCACGGAACTCAACACCGTCTTGGGCCACGAGAGCCAAATCCTGAAAAGCTGCTGCTCTTTCTTTTGCAGATTGGGCCTGCTTCCCACTTTGCTGTTCCGGGAGCCTGGCCGTTGCCACCCAGCCAGGTTTCCACTGCTCGTCTGGTCCAGGCGACAATTCCGCACAACTTTGCGTCGCTCTGGCCTGACAGCTGTTTGGACTGGTCTCTCTGCAGAGAATGCTTTCCTTTGGAGTCCTTTGATTTGATCAGCAACAGAATCTTGCTGGCGGTCTTCATGGGCCAGTCTGATTCAGGTGAGGCAAGGCCGATGGGATCATAGAAACCAGCGATCTGGCTTAACAGCATGCGCCGGGTGAGAGGGTTGAGTGTGCTGCTCCTGATCTCCTCCTCCCGTAGATCCAGCCCTGTTCTCATCTTCCCTCGCTTCTTTGAGAAGTTTATCGATGTCAGAACACAGAGCTTGTCTGTTTCGGGTTCGTATCCAACCCCCACCGCCTTATTCTCCTCGTCCTGCATCTGGTTGGGGAGAATCAGGGTTCTGGGCGAGGTTGAGCGGCTTCTATTGGGGTCAGTGGAGTCCTCACTCCTCCCACTTTGACCCGTCCAGACCCACGGTTTGAGAGAGAAGCCACCAGCTCTCAGGATATTTTCCACTCCTTTGGTCGTCTCAATCAGAGGAGTGTTGCTGTGTTTGTCTGCCAGCACATAGGTGAGGCAGTCCTTTATTTTCTCGAGGTCCCTTTCTTCTCCAAGGGTCATCTCTTTGCCTCCTGGGGGACACTTGCTGCACTTGCAGCTCCCGCACTTCGGATCACAAGCCGCTCCGATGCTGTCCCACTTGAACCACTCTAACAACTCCTTGTTGGTGGCAGTGGTGTTGCTGAGGACCACATCCTTTCTTGCTAGGTCTTCAGTCAGGCCTCTTGAGTCCACAAGGACCTCCTTGTACATCCTTGAGGATGTTTTCATGGATCTTGCGAAGTGAATGTCGGAATGGTGCATGGTTAGATCGACCATTTCAAAGAGGTCAGTGTGTGTTCCGCTGACAGTCTTCCCCAGTGGTCCATCCCAGAGGACTAGATCTTAGGGCTGGGCGATAAGGCCTAAATATGATATCACGATATTTTCTGACCTTTCGGCGATACACAATACACATCACGATGTTTTTCTTTTTTCCCCCCAAACAATTCATTATGAGGCTTACCAAGACAGTATTTGAGTTTGCAAGCTAACATTAAAGACAAAATAAAATACCCATGCATTTAGCATTTTTATATTATATATTAGATTTAGATTATATATTGCATATATTTAGCAATGAGATATTATATGATTTAGATATGAAATATGATGAATTGAAAATGGGGGACCCTGATGTAAACAAGACAAAAGTCTTTCTCTGGTCTGCATCCCCTTAACAATTGTGTGTATTGAGCTGTACTGTACCCATTCTGCAATATGTTAATAAAGTTTTAAATCAATCAAATCAATCAATCAATAGCATTTTTATGAAACTACTGTATATTTGTATGTCTCTAAATGTTTTGATGAATTGAAAATGGAGGACCCTTATGTAAAAAAGCCAAAAGTCTTTTTCTGGTCTTCATCCTCCAGTCCACTGTTGTTGTATTGAGTTGTACTGTACCCATTCTGCAATCTGTTAATAAAGTTTTCATTCATTCAGACGGCAAACAGAATTGCTTGCACCCGCCCTGCTGTTCTTAGCACCAATCGGCAAGCGCATATTCATGTTTTACTTCCGCTTTTGTCCGCCATTGATTTTGACGAGAGCTCAATAAAATCAACAACGTTAGCTCCCCGCCGCCGACGTTTAGCTTTTAGCTCCGCAGGATGACTAAACGAGGCATAATGATTTTACTGCAACAAATGTTATAATAAAAGCCTTTCCATACATCTGTCTGATTGAAAACTTTATTAACAGACCGCAGAATGGGCACAACTTACTCAGCACAGGCTGAGATATGAACCAAGTAATGCTTGCTATCTATCTAGGTTGCTATGTTCGGGTAAATACGCTGATGTTATTGAACGTGTAACTATATAACGTTAATGCCACAAAACGAATGCATTTGTTAATCATAAGTAGTAACTTTGATGCAGTGTGTGGGTTCAAAAGTTTAAACGTGTGGACCAGATTGACGCGACACAATCCTCTTGGTCAAAACATCACGATATCCACGATACGTTTAAAAAGTGTATCGTTAATGAACTGTACCCGATATTTATATAATATCGTCATATCGCCCAGCCCTACTAGATCTCCCTGCATTTTGACTGGCTGTGGGACCAATCGACCTTCCCTGTGGCTAATCAGGAGGTCGATACTTTCAGGACGGACCAGGTCTTCCGTGGCGACGTCAGGAAAGATTTTCCGCAGCTGTTGCGGAGTGACAGACTGGCTTATCTCTGCAATGCTCTCCAGGCCATAGCAGAGCAGTTTGTGTTCTGCCACGGTCCCCTTGGAGGTTTTCACCCTCAGCCGTAGGGTATACCGCTTGGTTGTCACTGTCTTTTCCATCCCTCCAATACCGTGGACAATCAGCTTGATGTTCACACCAGTCAGTCCGAGGCGTTTGGCCGCATCGTTCGCGATGTAATTGGTATCCGATGCGAGGTCGATGAGGGCACCAATCAACTGTCCAGAATTTGTTGTTACTTCCAGCAACATCATAAACACTGGGTATTCCTGTTCAACGCCAGTATTGGTGCACATTGTAGTCGAGGCTCTGTTAGAAAATGCCTTTCTGACCTCTGCCCTTATGTTTTCCGGGACTTTAGAAAGGGCCTCTTCTTGGATGCTGGTCAGGCCTAGGCCTTTCTTCTCCACCTTTGAGCCACCTTGCCCCTCACAGCCGCTCTCCTTCCTCTGAGTAGTGGGCCTTGGGCAGAGCAGGTAGTTGTGTGGCGGTTCCTCTTTCCTACAGCCTGATTTGCTGCAGAGGTACCCTTGGTTACAGCGGCCATCTCTTGGGTAGATGCTCAAGCACCGATAGCATGTGCCATGAGCCCTTAGATGAGCTTTTTTCTTCACCAGGTCCAACTCTTTGAAGGTTCTGCATGCAAAGAGCTTGCCAGGGTGCGCCTCATCGCCGCAGCAGGTGCAGGAGTTTAACTGCTGCTTTGTCTGAGGACCTCTTTGGCCTGAAGTGGCTCTGGAAAAGGATCTTCTCACTCCCTTATCCGGTTTGTCATCCAGGATTTTCTCCGAGGAGTTCTTCTCTCCAGGTCTTGCTTCTAGCTGGTCAAGCTCCTCCAGGATTGCCTCCTGCTTTTTTAGGAATTGAAGCAAGCACTCAAAGTGGTCCTGGGGAACAAACCCGTTGGCGGGCTCATTTTTGTGAGCAATCCATTCCTTCTTTAGGGAGCTAGGCAGTTTGCTTTCTAGGGACTGAGCAACCAAACGGTTCTTTATAACGTCTTCTTCTCCCAAAATCAGGAGATTATCTAGAGCCCTCTCCACTGTCTGGATCAGTTCAATAGCCTTCCTTGGGTTGTTTCCCTTCACGGGGGGTAGGCCCTGGACCTCACTTGCGATCAGCTGGACGATCCTAGCTTTATTCCCATACCTGTTGGCAAGGCGATTAAACATGTCCTCTGCAGACTTGCAGCTAGATAGGACTAGGTCCCTTTTCACCTTCTCACTCAGGCCTGCAAGAAGGTGGAACCTTGTCACTCCAAAAGTCCTCTGCGGGTTCCCAAGCAGCTCGAGCTCCTCCCACTCCGCCTTCCACCGCTAATAATCGACCATGTCCCCAGAAAATGTGGGGAGGCGTGCTCTCTCGAGGGGAAACTGGACTCTGGGTTGCATATAAGGAAGGACGCCTTGTGGAGCATTTGGGTACCCTAGCGGTGTGCATGCGACATTTGGTGCAGCGCTGGTCCCAGCCAGAGACTGGATACTGGCTCCAGAACTTCTTGGAAGTGGCCCCGACGGACCGAGCAGGTCTACATGACCTGCAGCGATTTCCTTCTTGACACTGGGAGGCTCACTGAGAGAGAGAGGTTGATCATCTTTACTGGATCCAGGCAGATATGGATTGGCTGGCACTTCAGCCTTTAACCTCTCCTCTTCCTCTTCCTCCTCCTCATTCTGGCTCCAAGCAAAGCCCTTTCGTGACTTCAGGTGCATCCGCCACCATTTCCGCTCCCAGTCACTCTGTAAGTCTCTTAGCCCGTCTTCTTGCTTTTTAAGCTCCTTTGTCTTGGTGCTGGAGACAAGACCTTCCCAAGCAGCCATTTTCTGCCCGAACCTGTGGATCTTCTCGCCCAGGCTCTCCCTCTGCACATCAAAGTCCTCCGCCAGTAACTCCTTCAAATCCAGCGCTTCTAATTCAGCCCACTTCTTTTCCACTTTCGCGGCATCCAATTTGATGTCATCTTCAGCGAATCTGGACCATACTGCTTCTTCAGTGAGTGTAAGCATTTCTTCATATCGGGTTGAGCACTTCGTTGTTTTCGCTTTTATGCTCTCGACTTCCTCTATCACCTTGGGATCGTCGTTTTCTTCTGCCTCCACTTCGAGAGCATCGACGTATTCAGCCCCTGTGTCGCTGACCCTACCAAAGTCCACAACAAGGCCATTTAGCTCATCAATGAGATTCCTCTCCTTGAGCAGGTGAATCGTAAGAGCCATCCTGTTGGTCCTCTTACTGAAGGCAGTCTGCGCGCCTGAGCGCTTTCCCTTTAGGGATTCCAGCACAGCTGAATCCATCCTCCTTTCTTAGAGCTGCCCAAGGTTTCTTCCGACACTGGCAGGGGGCCTGTTGGACCTTTCCCTCCCTCTGTGGCGCTCCTCTTCCAGGCAACACTCTTCGGGGCAGACTCAGCTGGACGCTTGGGCCCTTGGTTTATAACTGTCAAGTTTGTTCTTATTTTCCCCACTTGAAGGGCTCAAGCAACGTAATCAAGGATGGATATAACTCTGTGACTTCTTTGACCTTTGTTTGTCATTTAATTGGTTGACAAATGGTTGTCACAATAGCAGTCACAATAGCAGCTTATAAACCTGAAAGGGTATGAAAGGAAATGTTTCAACATCAACATAAATACATGGGCTATAATAATACCATAAATACATAAATACATTTAGCCTATTATCAATTCATTCAAATAAACAATTACCAAATGCATTTTCATTAAGAACATTCATTCAGCATTTACCAATACATTTGACATTTTGTATTATTCTTATTTATTATTATATATATATATATATATATATATACCATATAACCTATATTATATATATATTAGTGCTGTCAGGCGATTAAAAAAATTAATCTAATTAATTACAGGATTTGTAATTAATTAATCTAATTAATCGCATTTTAATCGCATAACCATTTTATGCCTGATATTCTATATTTTATAATCATATTTCAAATTGCATGTGTCCGGATGGCAGAATTCAGTACTGTATCTACAAAACCTTCTGTTTAATCATCTTCCATCTATTAATTTGCTTAGATTTTTCAGGTCTGGTCAATTTGAGCATGGTGTTAGTCACAGTCAAAGATACAAAAAAATGTATTGATATTCTCATTTGGTTCATTACAATTTACTCAAAATAAAATTTTCATTCAATCAATCACCGCGCAGATTGATTGATTGAATGAAAATGTTATTAACAGATTGCAGAATGGGTACAATACAGTACGGCACACAATTGTTAAGGGGATGCAGACCAGAGAAAGACTTTCGTCTTGTTTACATCAGGGTCCCCCATTTTTTATTCATAATGAATTGTAAGTAAGGGTGCAACTTGCACCGTGCAATCCATTCTTTGTGGATCTAGCCCACAGTATTTCTGACACTGGGAATACATTCCCTGAGATTCATAGATGTCCCTAGAATCAGATACCAAGAACATGCAAATGGACCATATTAAAAAAGAAAAAAGTCTGTAAATGTGTATTCTACATTCTTATGGAATGAATGAGATACAAAAAAAAATTATTAAAAAAAAAATAAAACTTTTTTTTTGTAATTAATTTTGAGTTAATTTTCATAACGCGATAATTTGCTGTGTAATTAATTAATCTAATTAACGCGATAAACTGACAGCCCTAATATATATATATATATATATATATATATATATATATATATATATATATATATATATATATATATATATATATATATATATATATATATATTTATCTATTTATTTATTATTTATATATATATATATATATATATATATATATATATATATTTATTTATTATTTATTATTTATTATTTATTAATATATATATATATATATATATATACCCCATACCATATATAACATATATTATATATATATATATAAATTATTTATTCATTACACCAATCAACATTGTTCTTTAAACTTAACCATGTCATGAATGTCATGCATCAAAATGTTCAAACAATATATTCAAACTGTTGTAATGCCAGACATTACAGGCCTACAGAAACACCATTTCCCAGGGTGCACTGGGGCCGCATGTCAAACATTCATGTTGATCAGAGCTCACATGCTACAAACATTTCATGTTGAGCAGAGCTAACATGCTAGTTAATATGCTAGGGAGCTAACAGCTAACATAAGCAAAGCACATGAACAGAGCAAGCAGAGCACATAATCATAAAGCAAGCAGAGCACATAATCAAGCAGGGCACATGCACATTAAGCAAGCAGGGAAGGTAAATGTAAACATACCATTGGGTCATCACGTTCCAGGGCCCCGTTCCCCGTACCTGGTTCAACTAAGTCGATCAAGATGTCATTATCCAGATTCAGTTAACCCGATGTTTGAAGCCGGGATTTTCCTGTTCCTCGAAGGTGGATTCAGTCTCGTTAACTCGATTCAGACTTGAGACCCAGGCTAAATGCGCGCGGCCGCTTCAGTTGAAAAGCCAGCACGTATCGATGGCAGAGATCCTGATTCTCTAACGGCATTGATTGATTAATTGATTTAAAACTTTATTGACAGATTGCAATACGGCTCAATCGCCTCGCCGACAAGTTAAATGCGTTATCTAGGCTAATTTTAAGTCCCTCATTACCTCAATCAATCAGATTATATTTCTTTAAACTTGCCTGCTGGATTGAATAATCAAATGAGATCTTGCTAGCGAAAATAATTAGTTAAACTGTTATACATAATTACGATACGGCTCTCTTACCCATTGATTGATGTGTGGTCGATCATTTACTTATCTCCACTGTGGTCTAACGGGTTGTTCTTTTGACTTTCACGCAGACGACCGGGGTTCGAAACCCTAGTCTTTTCCTTATTTTTGCAATATAGGAATAATTCAATTTGGTGCACGTTGAGAGCTATATAAAGAATGACATCCTCAATGCATGTAGATTTATAATATTTTAACTTAAAACCAGGCTACTTTGGCGTATAATCATTAATATTATATTCAAAAAAATTATATTGGAAACACGGGGTTTCAAACACCGGTCGCTGGGTTGGCAGGGTTGAGCACTACCGCTGCGCCACTGTGCCAGATGGGATAAATTCATTGTTTATACATTAATGAACGAGAGACCCGTGTTTAGAATATTCTTTATTTTGAATGAAGTTTTATTTCTTTATCCTCATTCATTAATGTGACGTCAACGGCTCATTCAATTTCTCAAATCCGTCAAACAGCGCATCTCATCAGACATCTTAATCCCAGTTACAATTAAAATAACCACAAAGTCATAATGTGTACATCGCACCGAGCGAGCGCCACGGTATATATAACGTGCATTATTTAGGACAAAGTGAATTTAGTATCAGCATTTTGGGTCTATTTTACATTTCAAAAGCCCCCTCTGGAAGAATGGAGCACAAAAACGTAATTCAGAATGGTATAATGCAGATCGTAGACTGTGGGAATAATTTCAGGAAACGGGCTGTCACTTCTTTGCGGGGGCGTGGCGATGGTTGATCCGGCTAACTTGAACCTAAACCCTGCTTTCGACCAGGCTCAAACTTTTGGATCTGTTGTCATGGTGATTTGGAAAATCCAGGTACGGGGAGCCGGAAAGTCCGGCTTAAGTCAGACTTCACCGAAAGTTATCCGGCTAACTCAGTTATCCAGGTACGGGGAACGGGGCCCTGGTCTGATTGCAGCTAACTCTGAGCACAATGAACTGACTCAATGACTGACTGAATGAGCTGGGGTTTTAATGCAAGTCCTCTGGGCTGCCCCCATAGATGCCAGATGGTAAACCAGTCAAGACCTCCCATGCTGCCTGCATAGATGCCTGAATTATTCTCTTTTTACCCCTAAAGTTCATTTAATTTCAATTTACTTTGAAAATAGTTGCAAGGAGTACATTTGATCATTTAGGGGACATTTAAATTGTACCATTTGTTTTGGATAAATAATATATGTAATTTTGAGTCAATAAAATACATTTGGCTCTCTTTTCTCCTAAAGAGTTTGACAGCCACTGCCAGAATAGTGACACGCATTCATGCACAACGAAGACAAGATTGCGTTGTCTCAATCATTTTAACTATACATTTATGAGCTCAAAGTATGAGCTCACTGACTGAAATGTCCAACAAAAAGCATCAATTGTCAAATAATATTGATCACATTAACTAGACTAGATGTTTTTGAGGAAATTAGAAAGGGAACAACAACTTAACCCTTGTGTCTGATCAGATTCTTATTTGTTTGATAACTTTGCAGTGATTATGTTTGTAGCCAATATAATATGTGGCATAATCTTTTAATTATCTTGTATTTTTTTTTACTCTCTTTCATAAATTGTTTATTCAACTTCAGCCTGATCATAACCACCACATATTGTTTTTTTTTGTCATATTTAACAACTCTTTTCAGAAAAGTGGGAGTATTTCATTACAAAAAAAATATAAAAAATGGTTATGATCAGGGCTGAAGTTGAATAAAATATTTATGGAAAAGAAAGTGGGAAATTATTTCAACATAATCTTTTTATGGAGTTTTTCAATTTAGTCCCCTAATAAGAGTATAATACTTTAGTTTTCAGACACAAGGGTTAAATAACAATGGCAGAGGATTTGAATTTAAACACAGTGGAGCTCAGATGATCTACAGTTGTCCACGACTTATCCTCCAAGGCATCTGCTATATAATAATCTTCAGATTTACTTAAGTGTTATTAGTAGGTTACAGCAGTAAGCATTAGTTTGCTCAGTCAATTATGGCCAATTCGTTTTATATTGTTTAATACAGTTAAATAAATAGATAAATGAAAAGCAATTTTTTTTGTATCCCCCCCCCCCCACTGTACCGAATATAATACCGAACCGTGACTTCAAAACCGAGGTACGTACCGAACCATGGATTTTGTGTACCGTTACACCCCTAATGTTTCTATAACTCTCTCCCATACCCTTAACACCAACCGCTGAAGTGCCCTTGAGCAAGGCACTAAACCCCCAACTGCTCCAGTGGAGTTGCTCAGTGGCCAACAGTGTCAGACTGTGGTTGTATTGGGCAGCTCCCAGGTGTGAATGGAACTCTGTGAATGTGAAGCAGGGCGTAGCTGAAAAAGAGCATCCGTGCTCAGCGAACCTACCCTGGGTAAATAAAGGTTAAAATAAAAAATTTAAAAATTAAAACACTGCAAGAACAGGCTGAAGCAGCAAGTCATTCAAGTAGATGCCGTCCATGGAAGAACAGTGTCCATGAGGGTAATTCCTTGTACTGTATTGTAAGATCCTGATCAAACTGG
The DNA here is from genome assembly GCF_963971535.1 of Notolepis coatsorum. Taxonomy (NCBI): domain Eukaryota; kingdom Metazoa; phylum Chordata; class Actinopteri; order Aulopiformes; family Paralepididae; genus Notolepis; species Notolepis coatsorum. Next base: position 4,508,954 of record NC_140166.1, read on the forward strand.
CCAGTATCACGTCTTCATCTGTTTTGGCTCTCCATCCAATTCCTCTGCGTTGTGTCATTTTAATGGTCCTGACGTCTCTCCGACACTGGCTGATAAGATCCTTATCTCCCCCGTTAGTGCAATCCATAAACCATACTAATTCTCCACCTCCGTAAGAATTCGACACTTCGACACCTTGAAATACCTTATGAGGAAAAGCGTTGTTTTATTGCTATAAACAGAACCTCATAATCAGATGTTATCAAATTGTATCGTCCTTGAAGAGTCTATTCTAATGATCTTTCGGTGTGTTCATCTATCGTCCTTTTGTTATTCAGTCCAATAGTGTTCAGGCCTGGTCTTTAGCCTAACCCTCCTCGCGTTAGCCGGAGCTAATGATGATGTGGCATTCTCCCCCCCCCCCCTCCTCTCTGTGATGAGAGGAGAGAGTGTCCTCTGTGTGATCTCAGTCCTACTCGCTCTTGGTCAGATTCTAGTCTGCCTTACACCCGGAAACACCGTTCGACTTATAGATCCTCGCTGTAGCAACGATAGCCCACCCCTTTCTGGTTGTCATGTGCCGCGTTGTCATGACAACTGCGTTAATAACCTTTCACACCATTAAACGTTTCATTCACTGTTGCATTAAAGAGGTCACCCCTCTCCCTCCTGCTCTGGGAGACACTCTCTTATCTCAGATGTTCTTACAAGGAATGTCAACAAACACCCTGCTCAGTGTGGTGCTCACTCGCTCTGAACCAACCTCTGCTAAGCCAAACACATTTCTGCCCTCTCTGACCTGGCACCGTTAGATGCTACCATCTTCCCCCAATCTATACATCACATACATTGAAAAAGCACCCCAAATCTCTCAGTATGAACCAGGGAAACAGTGTGTGCTGGGGTACCCTAAGTTTGACTCTGGTTCGCTTGACTTAAGTTTGGGTCACTTCGGTTCCTTGAGATGCCTCCCTCCCGGTCTGGCGCATAACGAAGCCACTTCTTGACAGTTTCGCTGTAGTCCTGGTCGGTCAGCTTGGGGTCAAACTGTCGAGCAGCAGCTGATAGACACAAAAATAAAAAAGTGAGGAAGAGAGGTGAGATGATGTAAGAGCACCCCTCACTTCACACGAGTGTGATTTTTTTAATCACTCAATTACTCACCCTGTAGGTCTACAGTAACAAGCTACAGTCAGCATCCAGTTAGACTGGACAGGAAAGAGAAGCAATCGCCTAGCCTGACACCATCTAGGCAATACAATGTGTATCCATGCACCTCTAAAGCTCACCAATTACGTTGTCCATTTCTTATAGGTTGCACTTTCATCACTTTATTCCAACATAACACTTTTTTAAAGTGTTTGCAACAGCATAATTATATTCTGAATCACCAGCAGACAGTCATGCTTCACTACCTAAACTTAACCTATGAAGTAGTTTGCAGGGGAGGAAGCTCACCAAACATGCAGGCTTGTAGTGTTGTGTGCTTGAATGGCTTCTTGCTTTCTGAACAATGCTTGTCTTTCTTTCCAGCCCAGTTGAACCCACTGGCCAGGGCGTTGGTCATAGCAGTTTTCAACATCAGTCTGATCAGGTTCTCTGAATTGGTGCCTCCTACCAAAGCCAGGCGAGAAATCTAAATCAGAGAGAAGAAAATGAAGGCCCTGCGTTAGAAACAGCATAACATTTATTTTATGAACACAGAGCAACCAACTTGTTTATACACACACTTTATGCATGCACTGATATTCCAGCCCATGCCAGTCGTTAGGTTTAACCACATTAACCCTCCTGTCCATATGTAAACGGTATATTTGAACAATTTCAAAACGTTTCATAAATAGCAGATATACAAGCTCTAACACGTTTTGAACTAGAAAGTGCTAAACACATTTATGACTTTAATCCAGCCTATATAGGTATATAGATGTGCCTGTCATTTTTGGCTGTTTGTTCACCCTCCCCTACTACTAAACACATTTTTCCCCTGAACAAGACCACACTGAAATGATCTACATTTGATAAATGAATGCAGTTTAATAAATTACCATCTTTTGATGGACTGATTGCTCCATCAGTAATGATTCTGCCTCATTGAAGTCTTGTTCACTGGCGATTGGCAGCTGGAAGGGGAGCATAGTGGTTGTGGTGGCCACCCCGTGTCCCCTGGTCCCACCCGATATGTTGCCCTCAGCCAACTCGGTCTTGATGAACTGCACATCTCTGGACAGATCCTTCACCACCACCTAATTCAGCAAGCATTGAATTCATCTTCTGGATGGTAAGGTCTTCAGAAGAAGAGTTAAAATCATTAAGTGAGAAATAAAAATAAGCAGCAAATCACACAAGGAATTACACCATGTCCAATAGACTTGCCTTTCATAAGCTGCCCGTCATCGCCGGCCATCTGTCTACGCTGTGAAACACCAGATGGGGTGTTGTAGTGCCCTGAGCTGTATCCTGACATCCCTGTAGAAACAAAATCATAGTTATATATTTCACTATAGTTTGACTGCATTGGATCAAACTGGTGGTAGTTCCCTCTAAAATGGCATACCATTTTGTGCATGTTGTGGGAGACCAGGGGGACTGTTGTATTGCCCCGAGCTGCATCCCGACATCCCTGTAGAAACAAATCATTATATTTAAAAATAAATACAAAATCTGACTTGTCAGTCAAACTAACATACATGTCATAATGACTAACACCGGTTCTTGACAGGCAGCAAGCGAGCGAACTGGAGACGAAATCGTGCACGACACTGTCCTGATATGACGCAGCGCGTGTCCGAGTGTGTCTGTGTGTGTGTTACCTGGAACAGGGGGCAAAGCAGCCTGCGATTCTCGACCAATAAAAAGTGTTTAGGTGCGGGACTTGGCCGCGTAATCGCTCAACTAGAGACACAGCGAGCGAATATTTGAGGGGTGAACGACATCGCTGCTCAGTTCACTGTCGCTCGCGGCAGGTCAGGATAGTCTGATTGAAACGAATACATTTTAATCACTTTTTCTCGCTCGCTCGCTCGCTCGCATCGCTCTATTGGCGCTTTTCCACTGCATGGTACCTACTCTACTCTACTCTACTCTACTCTACTCTACTCTACTCTACTCTACTCGGTATTTTCGGTTTTCCATTACCAAAGTACCTGGTACCAGGTACTTTTTCGGTACTTTTTGGGTACTTTTTTAGTCCCTGCTCTGTCGTGGTTCCAAGCGGGTAGAACTGATACTAGAAAAGTCACGTGAAACACTGCAGACCACTGATTGGTCAGAAGAGAGGCGCGTCACTCATTGGAGAGTCTGAACCTGGTCTGAACGAAAACAGAAAGCCGCCATCTTTAATGTCTCGCATAGGATTTCATTATGGTTGCAGCAGGCACAAGTTCAATAAACAAACGATACAGTCACTGTGTATTCTGCCTCATTTATTGATTAAACAAAACCGACATCAACACAATTTGCCACCGAGCGGAGAGTTTAGTCTCGCAAAAAGATCGCTGACTTGTTAAAGCTTATGTTGTGCTAATGTTGTGCTAGCGTTTTAGCATGGCTATCGTACATAGCGTGATAAATATAACTCGCTATTGATTGTTTGTATGAGTAACGTTAATGCTAGTAGAATAGACACAACGTGAGGTAATCACCATCCATTTTAAACCGGTTATTACCTAATGCTAACGTTAGCAAATAGACGCGACTGGTAACGTTACAGCTTGTTAGCCTAATGCTAACGTTAACGTTAGCATAGACAGCCTAGCTAACGTTAACGCTTGTAGAATAGACACAATGAGAGGTAACGTTAGCGTTAGCAGAATAGACACAACGAGAGTCTCGTTAATGTTGTTATTGATTGATTGATTGAAAACTGTGTTTTACTCTGGCTTGCGCCTACTAGCTCACGGACATAGCTATACTGGAGCTCTCACAGAGCTATGGAGCTCTCAGCTGTACACCAGCAGCCCCGCCTCCCCACACAGAGACAAACTGAGTACTTTATTCTAGTACCTGCAGTGGAAAAGGAACGAAGTACCAGGTACCTAAAGCGAGTAGAGTAGAGTAGAGTAGAGTAGAGTAGGTACCATGCAGTGGAAAAGCGCCATATGTCAGGAATGGGTGTAAGGAGTTGTATCCCCGTCTCTCAAAACACTGTTACTGAAAGAGTACAGTATCATACCACTACTTGCACTTTGTTGATCTTGCAGCTGCTGGACATGTGAGGCCTGCTGGAGCTGGTGGTACTTTTGCCACCAGCTCCAGCAGTACGATTGCCGGTAGTTGCTAGTAACCAGATCTACAAAGGGGAAATGTAAAATAAGTTGCGACTCAAACATGGTGGAAATTGTGCTCAATATAAAAGCATTAGGTACAACTACACATTTTTATTGTGACATTGCTTGCAAGTTGTGAAGGCTTTGAATTTTTGTAGTGAGCTGGCATGCATACATTGTAAACATGTATTCTGTTGCATGCATGATGCCAGCGAGCTCCTGCCAGCAAGCTCCTCACAAGAACACAGATATGGGTTCACTTACTGTTATTTGGATCAGGAGTCTGCAACAAATCTAAATAGCTGTAGATCATGCCACCATCCAAAGAATCTAAAAAAGGTAAGCCAGGGTGAGAATTGAAGATGCTACAAATCATGTTTAAACAGTCATCTAGTTGGCATTTTAACATTCATAGCAACATACCATTCATTGTAGGCTCTTGGCCTAGTGGTCACACAGCTGGAGGCTTGCCGGATCTTAGCGCCTTACGAGACCGGCTCGATTTTGGGGTCTGTCCTACAACATATTTTAGTTGGCATGTTATTCACAATGTATATATTTTGGGCCAACTATAGAATAACTGCAAGAAACGCAGAAGTCCAATCAAATTAAAATGCTCAATTTGTCGGTACATGGTCAGACTAATTTGTTTAACTGTTCATTTCCAAAGTGCCTATATAAAATAAATGCATTGCATCAATACCTGGGAAACCCACATCAGGTGCTTTGGCAAAACGTTTTCTTTTGGCGTCGCCACTCGAGTGGTCATCAGAGTCCGAGTGCACATACTGCTGATTTGGCCTAAAAAAATTTATATATATACACACATGTAATAAATGTAGTTATGATACTACGCTTATTAGTCAAGGCTAAAGTATGAATACATAGGCCCTCAGGCCACTGTGTGTTATCCTTTTAGCACTACTTGCAACTACAACAGCAGTGCAATTATTTACAACACCCTAGGGCGAGTTGTCCCTTTAACAAAGTGAACACTGTACCTGGATCTTCTTTTCTGGCGGCGATCTCCTTCGTCCTCAGATTCAATTTCAGAGGTTGGACACATAGTTGAGGTGTACTTGGTCTCTCGTTTTTTGGCCTCATCATGGGTCTCTGGAAAGAGCAGAGAGAAAATGACAATTAACATATCTGCAGTCCACAAAAAAATATATATAACACCTCTTATCATATGTCATCGTGCATCGTCACAATTTGCGTCCTCACTTTTTGTGTATGTGTTGCACGAATTACTCACCACACGTAGTAAGCTCACGTACATCCTTATAGGTGATCCATTTATCATCTGGTTGCAGTCCATCTCGAAGGGCTTTTGTGAGCTTTATGTGTTTAGGGGGCCATAACACAGTCTGGTCTTTAGCATTAAACCAGCTCTCTAGAACTAGTGCTGTCCCACCATTTGGGAACTGTACAACTGACCACAGCACCACCTCACCATTCATCTTCAAAGGGCTGAAATGAGAATTTACGGTACTCATAATGATCTCTCCTTACAAGCCATTCCCATACCGTCCTACAAAGCCAAAGTGCACTACACACATTGCATTTTAGTGAACTAGGCTAGATGTCTGCCCCACTTCCAGTGATGAAGTTAAGCTAGGCTAACGGTAAAGGGCGTTCCCTAAGCCCAATGCATGCAGAGAGACAAAAAAGGTATGTATCTTCTTGTCCAACTCCAGGGAAGATGTTAAATAAGCTAATTTCACAAAATGTTGGAGTTTTCCTTTAAGCCTTTCAATTGGCCAGCCAAACATGTTATCTGTGTACATGTGATATTGTACTAATTGTGTATTTATTAATGAGGTAAGTTATGCCCCGAAATCCGACGTTAGAGTCAGTGTGTCAATATAGTTACTACAGCCTGTTTCAGCTGCTGAGGTCAGGCAGACGCCTGCAAATCCCAGCTACTAGGACAGAGCGGCTTAGGCTCAGCTTCTTCCCCCAGGCCATCAGAGCCATGAACAATGTACATTGAGTGCTCAGAACATTGAACTGTCCACACACAAGCACACATGAACACACACACGACACGCACACTGTGCACGCTCACACACGAGCAGCCACTTAACACTTTAACATGAGCGGGCACACACTCATGTCGCACACACGCACACTTATGGCCAAAGGAAAGGACACTTTAAATTAGAATAACAGGAACAGTGTATTGCACTACCAAAGCTAACTAGCATGTCACACATGCGCTGTAAATAACTATGTACAGATACCGAGATGTCACTCCATGTTACCTGCTACCTGTTACTGCACAATGTTGTTTCTTCTTTTGATTCTATTATATGTACCACTGTATTGCACATCGTTGCGGGCAAGACCACCCGCATTTCATTGTATACCTGTATGCCGTGACAATTAAAACTCTTGACTTGACTTGACTTGACTTGTAGGGCAGTATGGTTATGCTGTTGAATGAAGTAGTGGTATTGCAATGGCACCATCTCCGTCTGGAGCGAGAAGACATTTGCGCTTGATATAGCCAAGTTTACCTATCCCTATATCTTCTTGCAAGCCACTGACCTTGTATGTACCAATGTATGATGATTCACAGGGATACATGTAGTATGGCTGTTTGTGTCTGTACTTTCTGTAAATTATATATACCTCTTCCTCTGATTTAAGAATATTCTCTACTAATGCAAATCCATCTCCAACCTCAATACAATTGTCTCCTTTCTTTGTGGACAAAGTAAACCGATGAGTGGAGACCTTCCTGTACTGTTGTGAAGAAGTAAACTGTGGGGGGACAGGCCCATCAGTGTGAATATTACGCAAAATTGGATCATCGGTGGGACATGGGGATCCAACATGTGGAATTTCAGACAACCTTTTCACTACCTGTTGTAGAGGCTGATGTGGCTTGCGTAGAAGATGCTTAATTTGTCCAAGATAGTTCTCAAAAGGGAATCCTGAGATATTATCTAGAGTGCCAAACTTCCTGTATTCCTCAGCCAAATGCATAAGCTGGTGTACATTGTACACAATTTCATCTTTTCCATACACTGTCCCAAAGTGTTCAACAAAAGAAACCATCAACTTGTGCGCAAAGGCCAACATTTCCTCAGAAATACTAGGGGACAGCAACAAGTACATTCCAACAGAAAACAACATGAAGTTGTCATACAGCTCACTGGGGAGGGAATCCTTCAAAACAACAGGACCCCAATACAACATGAAGGATCGCAACTCAGTAGCTTTCCAGCGATCTAACTCTGACAGTTCCCTTGGTTTACGGTTAAATTCACAAGGCATGTAGGAACGTAGCTTTAGCAGTTTACCTGAAATGGCTTGTACAGTTTTGGAAGGGGCCCTTGTTGCCAAATTCTTCCCCTTTAACCATATATTAAGCAGTTTCCTTGTAACTCCGAGACAACAGAGATGCATGTAATAAGTTGGAAACATAGAAACCATCTTAACTAAACCTGTTAAAGGGCTCGTCCCATTGTGATGTGCCTCATCAACCATGTCTGAGAAACTGGAGTCTGTCCTAAGTCTGACTTTTGTTTCAGGATATGTCATTTTATTTCTCCATACACCCTCCTGAAAACACTTGTCACAACCAGAATAGCCATTAAATGCCTTGGTCTGCTTAATATACGCTCTAGCCGGGGCATCACAAATGAAAGAAGAAATCTGTACATCAAATTGCTTGTCATTATAAATAATGCCATTAGACAGTACATTCTGAAGATCTTTGACAAACTGCTCTAGGTACTCAAAAACACTCTTTGGCTTGCTTAGACCACAAAAAATGCCAACAACAAATGGGGACTTTGTGTAGTCACATTTGAGACTTCCAAGTATGGGCCAAAACTGAAGTTTAGAACTTTTGAATAAAGGTAAACCATCTATATTAAACTGTAAATTAAGAGTTGTCAGAGTTGCCGGTAAAATCAAACATGCCAACCGTGAAAGCACCCCTTTGACTAAACCAAAATGATAGTATTCTCCCTATTCAATCTTAGTGGTAGGCACATGTTTTTGTGTTCCTAGCAATGTTCTTCCATCTTTAGGAAGGGTGGGGTGAAACATCTTCAAAATGGACAGCAAAGATGATAGTGCAACCAGAGAGACTGAATAGGATGTTGCCCAATATTTTTAACGTGTCATGAGGAAATCTTCATTATGCTCATCACTGTCAAAGACATGTTCAGGTTCAATTTCGTCATCCCCAGCTATACTTTCAAAATGTGCATTTGACTCACCTGGTGAGTCAATATTTTCACTTTGATCACTGATAGTTAGTGGTCTGTTTAGTGGCAAGTCTGATCTAGTTGTTAAATCTAGTGGCAAGTCTGTCTTTGGAAAATCTAGCAGGCACTCAGTAGAGGCTGTGACAGGATCTGTGTTCTCTAAAGAGTGATGGTTTGTCCTTGAATTAGCAGCAACAATTAACTTATAATCAGTGAGGATAGCCTGCTCTGTCTCTCTCAGTAATTTGTTGACTCTACGTCTTTTAGCCCGAGAATAAGATGACATAGTGATGAGGTGCTGTAGTCAATGTAATGGTACATAAATTGTGCTATTTACTTGGCTAGAACAGGTCTTTGCTTCAATTGCTGCAACGTGCGGTTAAGCTTAGGCACTCTTTCAAAGTTGGTTAAGGTTAGAGTTTGTCTTAGAGCAGGGCGATAGAACGCCAGGTAGTTTGCAGGCTGTTTGACGAGGAAATGGGCAAAGACACAGCTCTTCACAGTACTTGTTGGTTAACAACAAGCTATATATGGATGCAGTGTGGACAACTGGACATGCATGGACAATGGACATCAACACAGTCTGGACAGTGGAGTGGATATACTTTATCAAGCCCTTCTGCCTGCTGGACCACTGTGCGTTTCAACTTAACAAGGTATAGTTGCGATCTCTCTCTCTCTCTCTCTCTTTCTCTCGCTCTCTCTCTCGCTCTCTCTCTCTCTCTCGCTCTCGCTCTCGCTCTCTCTCTCTCGCTCTCTCGCTCGCTCTCTCTCTCTCTCTCTCTCTCTCTCTCTCTCTCTCTCTCTCTCTCTCTCTCTCTCTCTCTCTCTCTCTCTCTCTCTTCTCTCTCTCTCTCTCTCTCTCTCTCTCTCTCTCTCTCTCTCTCTCTCTCTCTCTCTCTCTCTCTCTCTCTCTCTCTCTCTCTCTCTCTCTCTCTCTGATTGTGTAGGGCATATTGGAAGCGTGGCTGCATTTGACTGACTGTGATCATATTGATTGATGGCAATGGTGATAAATATTAAATAATGCGTGGTACATGTTTGCAAAATGTTTGGTATAGCGCCCCCCATGGAGAAGAATGTACGGGCCGCCACTGGCTGGGACGTACCATATCTGTTTAAATTGGGGGGGCATTCGGATCGGTCCAACTTAATGACGACAAACAGCATACGTTGAACAGCATACGTTGATTCAACATTTATTAGATATTGGCATTTCAATCATTAAAATGCAACCACAAAACAATATTGATTCAATGACATGTTTTCAACATTGGTCAATTGGTTCATCGGTTAATGGGTGATCCACCATCAATCATTGACCTTAACCAAAAATCAAGCATTTTGACCATAAATCAACATTGAATTAACACCTTTTGCTATCTGGGGAACAAACCATTTATATACATTCGTAAAATTATTAAATCATTAATAACTATATTTGTATAACATTTACAAATTAGTTCTACATTATTTATAACTCATTATCAACATTGTTTGTACTTTGTTAACATAATTCGGCTATAGGGCGACAATAATGTGGTCAAGATGCATTGTTTCTATCTTGAGCCCAAACTGGCATGGTTTATTTATTCACATGTTCAGCAGCAGTTACTATAGGTCTTCTCTTACTGAGAGACATGGGAGAGAGAAGGAAGTGGGAGGGGAGGATACATTCTCTTTTTATACTCGCCACAAGGTGGTGTACCTGAGTGGCTCCGCCTAGAGCACCCTCTAGTGGAAACAGGCATATATGCAACTAGACAGTTACTGGTGGAGACAGTTATATATACAGGTAAACAGTCACTAGTGCAAACAGCCATATGTACAGTTAGACAGTTACTAACAATCCTACACAGAACCTCTGATCTCAACACTCCCACTTAGGTTTGTATTAGCACACTGGCTGACATCTTGGAAAAACATTTTACAAAGGAAATAATATAATAAAAAAAAAACATCAACAGAACATGGCAGTCAATATCTACACACCAAACATGGCCTCTGCAAATCTCTTCAATTTCAATTTGGAGGCAGGTTTCGTCATAGCGTCTGCTACCATGTCGTCCGTGGGACAATACATCAGTGTCATCCTTTCTTCTCTGATGACAGATTTAATGAAATGATATTTTATATCGACATGTTTACATCTCTGCCGACACACAGGGTTTCTAGCAATCGCAATGGTTCCCTGGTTGTCCTCATAAACAACAGTCTTCTTATATAGGTATCCATCCCTTTGAGCAGTTGTTCCAGGTAAATACACTCCTGTATGGTCATAGCTAGAGCCATATATTCGGCTTCACAAGTTGATAAAGCCACGGTGGGCTGTTTCTTTGTTTTCCACAAAACCAATGAGCTGTCTGCGTTCAAACTCACACAATATCCGGTGGTACTCCTTCTATCAGTGGTGTCAGCTGCCCAGTCTGCATCACTGTAGGCTTTAAGCCCTAGGCCCTCGCTGCTCTTTCTGAAACACAGTTGTCTGTCTGCTGTACCCTTAAAATAACGAAAAAATTCCCTCTTTGATTGAATACACCCATTTTCCTCCCACTGTCTGTCTGTTCTCTGGTAACTTGGTTAGTGAAGGTGTGGTTGTCCTCTAGGGACCTCATCTCCTCGTCCATCGCTCTCTCCCATTTACTTGCTTCAGGGGACACTATGGCCTCTTTAAAGGTATGAGGGACCCCACTATTCCCCCTTAGCAGTAATCAACGGTGATGGGTGTACTGTCCTCCTCGTCACTCCCTTTCCGGGCATAGTCTGTCAGATACTTTGGGGGTTTGTGTTCCCTTGAGGGATACCTCCCACTGCTTGGGGCACTTGACGTCACCCTCGGGTGCTCCTCGTCATCGTCCTCTGGGGGTTGCTGACTGTCTGCCTGCACGACCGTACTAAGTACACTGGGTTGATGTGTCTCTGTTTCTACACACCTTACTCTGGAGTCCAGCTCTGGCTCCTCTGTCTGTGTCTCGCCCTCACATGTTGTCTTTGTGACAAACTTGACTAGCCTATGTTTCTGCACTATCCCTTTACCGGGATAATAAACCAGGAAAGCGGGGCTTCCCTTGTCGTGCCCTACAAAGAGCCCTTTTACACACCTGGACCCTCATGTATCAACCTGACGTACGCACAATTATGTGCTTAAGCCGTGCGTACGACCATTCCTAAGCAAGGTGTGGGATTTATCTATTTGAACTTGTGCTTGACTTTGTGCATATATTTAAGCACAGGTCGGACCATGCGTAGGTGGCGCCGGTGGTAGAATATTTTCACAACGCGGAAATAAGCACTGACTGTGCTCTGCGTAACTCAACTCGTTATTATTTTGCGCATATATTGCAGAAATACAGGAACGTTTTGATTATATTTAAAAGGCTTTGCCATTGTTAAACGTAATAAGTGGAACCCCGAAGCTGTAAGCAGAATACAAGTCATATGAACACCCACGATATAAAAACGCATTGCAATTAGAACAGACAGAGGTTATTTGTTGAGTGTATGTGTATACAAAACCCTTGCAATAAATGTGTCTTATGAATGAAAAGCATACATGCTCTGGACACTGGATATCGTGTGGGTGATATTACAGAATTTCACCTATTTAGTTTTACAATGTCAAAGCCTAAATCAAAACGTTCCCGTATTTCTGCAATCTATGCGCAAAATAATAACGAGTTGAGTTCTAACAAAGAACGTATTACATGCTGGTAGGCTGATAGAGTAAACTATGATATGAATATGAATATGATATGATCATATAAATACTGGTCCGTCCGCGAGGATATCGAGGACTCGGATAGCCATTAAGCCATTTGAGAATATAGGCGGCCTATAGCCTATACATATTATTTAATGTTTTCATAAGCGTAAAGATACAACAGCTAGATTAATGATCAAGTTAGTTTACTGTATGCAGGCTTCGCAGGGCTGTGTGTTATATATGCGCAAGTTACTGTTGCATAATGTAGGCTGGCTGCTATTATATGTAATTCATAGGCTACCTAATACCAACAACAAAATGGATTGTATCATATGCCTCTACACACATTATATTATACACATCATATTATATCTTGGTTCGGCAGCGCCTCTGTGAACAATCTCTCAGAGTTTGCTCCATCAATAAACGCGCATTTTGGCTGATAATGTGCCGGTGGCCGGAGTCTCATTCAGGCCTAATTGTATTTAATTCAATTGTAATGTTATTACTGGGGTATCTAAAACATCACAATGTAGATCAGGGTTATCCACTGAAGCCATAATGACTCTGATCAGAACCACAGGCTCATGACGAGCGCACACAATAGGCATTGTAGAGCGCAGAGTTGGCGTGCTGAAATTGATTACAGTGCTTAATGTCGGGTCATCTCTTGTCATTTATTTCTGTCAATGTGCTGGTTCTGTAGCAGGACTGGGTCAAGTTTCAAGTTTCAAGTTTCTTTAATAGTTGTCATACAGAAGTACAGAATACTTTTGTACAAAATGCTTCTTACTGTTGCGCTCCAGAGACTGTGCATGACAAGATAAGTATGAAATAAAAACATAGTAAAAATAGTAAAAATTAGAAGTAAAAAAAGAGGTCACAGTGTTCAGTTTAGACATATGTACAATGTTCGTAGACGTAGTTACCATACAATATACAATACTGTGCAGTGTACTAATATACAATACTATATAGTGCAAGGCATAAATGGACGAGGTGCAGTTTAGGTACAATTCACAGTAGGTGTACGAGTTGTAGTGCAAATCCTTTATCAATAAATATAAAGTGTAAGTGTGTTTGTGTGATCTAAAGTGTGGAGAGTGGGTGCTGCAGTGTGTTGTTTGTTTGAGTGAGTGTGTGCGTGTGGGTGTGTGTGCTGTGTGCATTTGATGGTTGTTGCATAGTGATTATTGTTCGTTTAGCGATTATTGTTCGTTTAGCAGCCTGATGGCCTGGGGATAGAAGCTCCTTCTGAGTCTTTCTGTGCTCGCCATAAGACTCCGGTATCGCTTGCCTGACGGCAGCAGTTCAAAGAGGCTCCCGGCGCACCGAAGATTATACGTTCAAGTTCGGTTGGACCTCTGTGATCAATGTCGCTCGAGTGAAGTCTCTCAGAGTTCGCTTGGGTTAGTCCACTTTTCCACATTTCATGGGGGTGTGCCATTACCGTATATGGTTAATCGGGGCGGTTCTGGTATGCAAATACGTGAAAGTGTGCACGAGCCTCGGCGTAGGACCAAGGTGATATTTATCATGACAGGTGTGCGTAGGACCTGTGTACGCACGTGTGATGAATCCATTTTTTTTTGTGCGTGCACACATTCTAAATTCTGTGCTTAAGTATGGAAATAGAACATTTTCTACGTCACGTTGATGAATGAGGGCCCTGGACTCTAGCTTTCCTCTGTCCTGCAGGTACGCATAACACTCTGATCCAAATCGGTGCTTTCTGGCTAGATTACACTACTTTCCTGTCAGTGCTGTATATGGGGTGGTGCCCGTGTGCTTATTGAAGCACCTGTTTCTGGTGTAAGCGGCTTCTTGTACCGCATAGTGCCATAGGCTTTTAGGTAAGTTACTGCCTACTAGCTTACACCTAGCCATCTCGAAAAGAGTGCGCCATTCTCTCTCTGCCACTCTGTTCTGGTGTGGGGAATATGGACATGACGTCTCGTGTCTTATCCTGTTCTTCCTCAACAGTGAAACTCTCTGTTTGTGAATTCGGTCCCGTTGTCGGACCTCAAACATCTTACTGTACCATAAGGGGCTATGTCTGCCAGGAATTTTTCCGTGGCCTGTAGTGTGTCACTTTTTGCTTTAAGAAAGTAAACAAACACTGCCCCTGTGTATACGTCTGTAAAAGACTGTACATATCTAAAGCCTCCTATGGACTCGTTCCTTACTGGACCGGCAAGGTCTGTGTTAACCAACACAAGTGGTACTTTTACTTTTTCTGTGGGATTCCTGTTTCTCGATTGAGCAAACTTCCCCTTTATGCACACGACACATTCTTTATCAGGTCTACGCTTTTCACCTTCAATGTGCATGCCCTCTGTCACTGTTTGCAGTTTCAGTAAATCCTCGTAATTACAATGACCCATAATCTCATGCCATGTCTGAATATCGTGGCTGGCGGTTACTTTACACATATTATTGTCATTACACTTTTCAGGTAATACATTCTCTGATACACTTCTATGTCAAATTGTATACCGTTGAGCTCTACAAGAAAATTTTTACCTTCCATGAAGGACACTCTGGCCCCGTTCGCAGTAGCAGCTATTACAGAGAATAGTCCTTGTGGGAACGATGGCACATAGAGAGCGTTCCTTAACGTCACTGTACGCCGGCGCCCCCCGCTGTCCGTGAGGTATACCTGTGCGTCCCCTTTTCCTCTCGCCAACCCGTGGATGCGCCTTCCGTCTGCCAGCTCCATGCTGTGTCCCTCCGGGCGGAAAGTTCTGTCAAAGTTCTTGAACAGACTCCTGTCGTTGATGACGTGGGACGACGCACCTGTGTCCACGATCAGTCCCTTCCTTTGGACCTGTTGCAGCTGTGTTGGCCTGATGACATACGCCGTCTGCGCCCTGGGGATGAAGTCCTCTCGTTCCGCTACTCTCCAGTTGTCGCCTCGATCCGTCTCACGCCGACCATCGCCGCCATCTTGTCCATGCGCGCGTTGCGCGCCCTGGTCGCGTTTCATCATGCATGCTCTGCTTGCATGCTGCGTGGATCTGCAGGGGCCACACCAGACAGTCCTCATGCAGTTACTTCTCCGATGGCCTTTCTCTCCGCATCGCCAACACGCCTGCTCCGTCTTGGTCCTGGTCCTCTTCCTTGGCGTCGCTCGGGCCTTTAGCGCCCTCTCTCCCGCCTCCGTGGCGGCGGGTTGGGTATCTTCTGAGGCCTCGAAGTTCCTTAACTTAGCCTTGAACTGTCGCAACGTCATGTCCGTTGAACCGTGTGTTACCAGGAGTGTGAACGGTTTGTACAGCTCCGGTAGTCCTCTCATTATCATCGCCATCATTAGCCCGTCGCTTGGTGCTTCTCCGGCACCCCTCAATGGCGTCGTGATCCGCTCCGCTTTGTTGACGTATTCGGTCACAGTCTCGGTTGGTCCCTTCCTCAGGGTCGTCAGTGCTATGTAGAGGGCCATGACTCGGGGTCTCCCTCGCCCGATGAAATGCTCTCTCAATACCGCCAGGCTTTCTCGGCCTCTGTCTTTAGTGTCGCGGAATATCAGCCCCAAGCTGGTGTCGTCGAGCATCGGCGCTAACTCACAGTACGCGCTTGCGTTATGCTGGTCGTCTAGGGCTTGCTCTTCCGCCGTCAGTTCTCCCGTGGGGGCCGCCAGGATCGTCTCCTTCAGCCCCGTACCGTGCATGTAGCATAGCATGCGCTCTTCCCAGAGTTCATAGTTCTCTGCTTTTCCATTGAATGGTGGCCCTTTGTTCCTCCCTCTGGCCGCCACGCGTTCTAAAATGTGGTTCTCCCCCTCGCCTCCGTTGTGTTCAGCGGGCGCCACGCGTTCTGAGGTGGGGTTCTCCCCCTCGCCTCCGTTGTGTTCAGCATGCTCCGTCTCCCCCGGTGCCGCCTCCTCGGGGCTCTTGGTTGCTGCCTTCCAGCGACTCCCGGCTGCTGCCTTCTTGACTCTCCTGTGAGTCTTCTTGCCTTTCATGTTCACCGTTGGTGGTAGGCGTAGCTTTAGTTCTCGTTGGCCTAGGCGTCTAGCCGCGCGGTGCTCCCGGCGCTAACCTAGCCTGTACTTCAGCTAATCTTGCTACCCTTATTATTTCGCCCCAGCGTTTACCTGGGCCCATAACCTGTTAACAGAATTCGGCTATAGGGCGACAATAATGTGGTCAAGATGCATGGTTTCTATCTTGAGCCCAAACTGGCGTGGTTTATATATATGCAACTAGACAGTTACTGGTGGAGACATATATACAGGTAAACAGTCACTAGTGCAAACAGCCATATGTACAGTTAGACAGTTACTAACAATCCTACACAGAACCTCTGATCTCAACATACTTGATTTGTTCATCATTAAATAATGTTGTTTAATGTGTAGTAACACATTTGTAGATGCTTTGAAAAATGGATATGAAAAAACGAATATAATGTACCTCCATTTATTTGTTCATGTTCAACAAATGATTTCTTAAGACATCCATAAAACGTCTATAAATCATTTGCAGATGCTATTGTGTGCCCTAATCTAAAGTGAAGCCTATTCATCATTAACAAATGTCTAATAGTTTGTTTATTTGTTGACTTTTTCATCACCTGTTACAAATGTTGTAAACAGCTTTCGGATACACCCTTCTTTGTGACATCCAACAGTGACAGAATTAGGACTATAGATAAATGCAATTTTATTAACATATTAAATAACATAGTGTAATGTGGGGGGCACTATAGGACCCAGGAGTACCCTGGCCAGGTATTGCCAGAGTATGTAGAGGAAGTATCACGCAAGTGAGACTTGACTTCACGTTTGTTGCCGTCTGTTTGAATGGAAGCACGATATACATTAGCAGAGCCAAGTTATTCATGCTGCCCCACGCTTTTAAGGTATGAGCAGGCTAAACACCTTTTTTGTTGGTAAATCTATTCCATCATTTCCGACCTACAACTCTTATAATTTGTGTAGACGTACTTGATGTGGTGGGCGCTAACGTTACATTTGAATGATGTGTTAGTTCCTATGTGTGCTCAGTATATTGCGTTATGTGATGATGACACGAGGGTAATAATTATTTTTATTTTCAGGCTGTATCGGCGCGGTGTGTGCACATGTATTTTATATGTTAATAAAATTGCATTTATCTATAGTCCTAATTCTGTCACTGTTACAACATTTGTAACAGATGATGAAAAAGTGAACAAATAATTAACTGTATTAGACATTTGTTAATGATGAATAGGCTTCACTTTAGATTAGGGAACACAATAGCATCTGTAAATGATTTATAGATGTTTTATGAATGTCTTAACAAATCATTTGTTGAACATGAACAAATAAATGGAGGTACAGTATAGTTGATTTTTCATATCCATTTTTCAAAGCATCTACAAATGTGTTACTACACATTAAACAACATTATTTAATGATGAACAAATCAAATACAAACAATGGTGATAATGATGTAGATAAATTATGTAGAACTAATTTGTAAATGTTATACAAATAGTTATAAATTATTTAATAATAATTTACGAATGTATATAAATGGTTTGTTCATGATTAGTTCATTATCTACGAATACCTTATAAAGGTCTTATAACTGAGTGTTATTATAAAGTGTTACCCAAACTCCATAGCTATTGTCATTAAAATGTTCAGCTCATGTGTGACATCATACATCCCAGAAGGCTAAGGAAGATTGTATGTCCATAAATAGACAGTAGACTATACATATCACTCTCATACATTCAGTACTATGTACATCAAACAATAGACAGTAGACTATACATATCCTTCTATACATTAGTATTATGAATATCCAACAATAGACAGTAGACTATACATCACTGTCCACGTGTTCAGAGATATTAACGTACACCTGCTGCCTATAGAGACATTTTATATAGAGACGTCCTATACAATCAAAGATCCTTTCATGGCTACTATATAAAGGTTTTGCAGCTGGAGTTCCTATTGCTTTCTGTAATCATGTTGTTTTTGATGGAATGTCTGAGTCTTTGGTCACCAGCGAGGGGGATATTGAGAGTGATGGAAGAGTGCATGGGGTACAGATGCTTCTCTTTAGAACGTGGCCCAGTTCAGACGAGACGCTAAGGTAGACGCTAAACAGCATGCAGAGCCCCCCCCCCCCCCTCCTCCCTCTCTCTCTACATCTCAATGTATAGCTGTAGGCGAAATATAGCTTCAAAGATTACTGTCAAAATTGATTTTTGTTGGGGGGTGGGGGGCGGTGGACGGCGGGCGAAGAACAAACAAGACTAAGAGAGGAACAGTCCTGCTAGCGCCCCCTAAAGGCTGTGCTGCTTTCTACTGGACCAACCAAATGACTGGCCGACCGAGTGTCACCCATGTTCTCACTGGCGTTCTCGTGTCTCTCTTTGTGAAAGCCCTATTTCCCCCTGAGGTCATGAATATCCACATCAAATCACACGTTTTGTGACTGTATAGGAGCGGGAGTGGTTCTTGTATAGTAAATAGATGGATATAGCAAGATAGCATAAGGATATATAGTATAACTGTATATTGTATAGTATAGTATTGTATAGTAGTGTACATAAGACCCAGTGCCTCATCCGCTAACACTGTATTGCACTATCGCAGGACCTTAGCATGTCTTTTACCATGTTCTTTGTAAACTTTATGTACATTATACCTGTTATGGCTTATTCTTATTACTTGTATTATTGCACAATCGCTGCAGGCATGACCACCCGCATTTCACTGTATGCTTGTATGCCGTGACAAATACAACTCTTGACTTGACTTGACTTGTATGACTAACAGGTCAGGATTTATGTTCATTTGAAAGATCTGATGGTGGTGCAAGAGGAAAGATCATGAGGTCACCAAAATCTTTACGTTTAAAGATCATGAGGTCACCAAAATCTTTTTACGTTTAAAGATCATGAGGTCACCAAAATCTTTACGTTTAAAGATCATGAGGTCACCAAAATCTTTACATTTAAAGATCATGAGATCATTAAAATTATTATGTTTGAAGATCATGAAAATCAATTACTATTTTGGAAATTGAAAAGCCTTACTTTGGGGGGGGGGGGGGGGGGGGGGTAATGCAATTAGAATAACGCGGTCAACACTGTCCACCTATTTGACGTGGCCTCACTCTGGTCCACCTGTTTGAGGTAGTCTCACCCTGGTCCTGTTTGAGGTGGTCTCACCCTGGTCCTGTTTGAAGTGGTCTCACCCTGGTCCTGTTTGAGGTGGTATCACACTGGTCCACCTGTTTGAGATGGTCTCACCCTGGTCTTGTTTGAAGTGGTCTCACCCTGGTCCTGTTTGAGGTGGTCTCACCCAGGTCCACCTGTTTGAGGTGGTCTCACCCTGGTCCTGTTTGAGGTGGTCTCACCCAGGTCCAGCTGTTTGAGGTGATCTGACCCTGGTCCTGTTTGAGGTGGTCTTTGTATTGGAAATGGAAAAGTAGCATGTTATAACTTAATCAAATCAAATAAAATGTATTTGTAAGGCCCGATAACACACGTTAATGGGCCGTACACGTCTTCTTTAAACAAGTCAAGAAGAAACATCACAATAAGTCAAGAACAAAACAAGAACTCCATAAGGTCCAAATAATTTTTTAAATAAATGCAACACTCCCAGACATACCCCACGCGAAGGTAAGGAAAAACTCACTAAAACCTAGCAATAGGAAAAAATGCACCACAGGCAATGTGGAGGAGAGAAACCTTAGAAGGGCCATTCAAGGGGGGATCTCCCTTCTTATATGTCGGTAGGGCTGTCCCCGACTAATGATTTGGATGGTCGACTATGATTGGCCAAAATTTGCCGTTAGTCGACTATTGGCCAATTTTTTTTAATATATATATATATATATATATATTTTTTTTTTTTACTTTTTTTTTTTTAAATGTATCATTCCATTTGGGCTGTGGGGGTGCTTAATGTCTCAAGAAGTCGACTGAAGGCTTCTTGTCCTCTGCAAAAGCATGCAATTGGTCCACTGATGGATACATCGTTAGGTTATGACTATAACCAAGTTCTGTCAACACTTAGTGAACGCTCAGCGTTCATTGCATATATCTCGCTTCAGCATATATACACTGAATAATTTCACAAATGTACCTTTAAATGCCAGCATTCATCTGGCCACACCCCCATCCGCTTACCTATATAAGCAGGGGTGGTGCCACACACTCATCTCCTTCCCAACAAATTTCATCACAATGAATGAATGAAAAATCAAGGGCCTGCAGCGTCGTCTAAACGCTGAGCGTTCACTAAGTGTTGACAGAACTTGGTTATAGTCATAACCTAACGTTCTGTTCCACACTAGCTCACGCTCAGCGTTCATTGCATAATAGGAGCTGAGCGGGAGCTAGAAGCTCGACAAATGTACCCTGCTGAGGCCCCCCACAACCATCAGACCAGGGAGGGCCGAGCCCCCCCGACCCACCCTAATGGAGGGCACCCCCCCTATTGGTGGCTTCACGGGAGGACGACGAACCCGACCGTGCGAAGAGGCACTCAAGCAACTCAACGCACAGGGTGAGCAGACCGTGGCTTGACCCCACGACTACACACACGCACAACCCGCATGCCACCCGGGAACGAACGGAGGGAAACAACCTCGTTACTGCCCCCAGAATCACGGGGTCAAGGGCAAACCCAACCCCGTGGCAAGGCCGTAGCAGCGGAGCGTGAAGGAAGACCCAGACCCACCAAAAGGACTGGACTCCCTGGAATGGGGGCCCGGAGAAGTCCATGATGCCAGCATCAAGACCCCACCAGGTGGGCACGTAGTGCCCCGCCCCCCACATCGCCAGCGTATTCGGACAAAAACCCCTCAGCCGAGCGGGCCCTGTCCCCCCAATAGTACACCGCCTGGCACACTGACCCTGCAACAGGCAGTCAGCATGGCCGTAAGCACACAAAAAAGGTTAACCAACGGAAGCAGGCAGCGCACCGGGGAAAAACCAGGCAACAGGCTATTAACCCAAGCTTGGAGACTGCGGACGAGACAGGCGCCAGAGGGGACAGCTGAACACAGCCGCCCCGGTGGAAGGAGCGGAAGCTGGCGGTGTTGCATGACCAAGCCTCCATTCAAAAACCCCCACCCAGAGGGGTTGAGGCAGATAAGGCTGACACGATTGGCAGATGTCATGAACATGCAGGGGCACCCTCAACCGGTGAACCCGAGAGTTGACACTGCTCCAACACACCAGGGAATCAACCACCTTGGCGTTACCCAATGCGGTGGTTGTTCCTATAACCCCTCAAGAAAAAACTCCAAAACACACCTGCGGGTACACACCGGCTATACCGCAGTACAAGTGTTTCAGTTTTCAAAAAAGGGTTAACCCAGGCCTACGGGTCGACGAAACATTACCTCGGACCGGGCCTGGCGATACGGGAAGCACAGGGTCACCAGAGGAGGTCAAAGACCACCCCGACAGGCCCCTCTTCGCCATGCGTGAGAGAGGAGCAAAAAATTATGGAGAACCAGCCCCTAAGCACACCGTACTTGGTATTCCCAGGCGGTCTCCCAACCAAGTACTAACCAGGACCAACCTGTGTAGCGGCCAAGATCCGACGAGATCGAGCGTGTACAGGTTGGCATGGCCGTAAGCCATTACGACAGTGCTGAGTAAAAACGTACCCAACCAGGGTCTCCATAGCGCTTAACCCTGTGACACCCGGACCGACCTGGCATTTTTCCCCCTGAAAAAAGCCCAAGTCCCTCAGGGTACCAGAACAGCAGATCTGCATCCCCGGCGGACAACGGGTTCAACTGATCCGGACCAGCGTGACCAGAACCAGTCCCGTGCCTTAACCACGCCGACATGCCTACTCCAGGAGAAAGGGCAGATATGCGTGTCGATCTTAACATGAAAAGAAGGCGCCACCCAGACGTTCGGGCGAACCGCGCCTGGTGGCCCACCCCAAGGGCGCGAGACCCCTCTACATACGTTCAGATCCATTCCGTCATCATCCCCCAGACATGAACGAGAATCCGTCGATAACCAACCCAGGTCGTGGGATGTGGTCGTCGGAAGAGGAAAAACCCCCATCTCAGTCGCTTTATAAAAACGCCGTTTTAACCACAAGCAACCAAGGCGTGCCAGTCAGTCGCCTGTTTACAGCGAGCTAGCACTATACGTGCGTCGGGACACACCCCCATCAATGAACAGGCTATTTAGACCTGTCATTGAATCCCCAAGGCGCCCAGGGGAACGACAAGAGGGGTGTGACACTTCCTAACTCCAACACTTTTTGAATAGAAAAGAAGGAAGCATCAACAGTATGTATCCCAGTCTACACAGCCGGGGGTAAAATTTTTTCACATTTTTACATCCCACCACCCTCCCATAGGAAGGAGACGGGGATCCCCAGAGAGACTTCCCACGCGAGCTGTACAGATTGAAAAGAATATATTGCACCTTGAGCCATGTAAAAAATTGGTTTTAGGGCTCTCCGGGGAAGAGGCACTGAACCCATACACACTCAATAATCGAATTGAATCGAATACATATACAATAGAATAGGACACCTTCTAGAGGGTCCACTCACTTTGACAATCTGAGGAGGAAGGCTCTGTACTCTGATGGAGGCTCCCTCACATGGAAGGAGGAGTCCGAACTCACAGACGGCCCGAATAGGCGCTTGGTGAGGAGGAGCCCTGACCACCCCCCTGAAACAGATCCATCACATGGACCTGAACAGCACACGGAAGTCCTACCAACAGAGACGCGCACGGTGACGTACTCTATGGCGGGGGAATTTCTGCGGTGCACACGCCCAATATTCCAGGCCGTGGTACCAGGAAACTCCCCCCCCCCCCCCCCCTCCCCCCCCCGTAACGTGCCGAACCGCAACGTGACGGGAACCTTGAAGGACAGAGGGTGTACCCCTGACCGACAGAAACAAGGGGGAGAGGAAAAGTTACCAGTTCACCCCTTTACGACCCCACACCCATGATACGATGTAATGACAAAAAGAGAATATGACACAGTCATAGTCATGAAGCGTTTGACAGCTCCACACAGCGCATGAGCTAACCTGCTATCTGATTTTTACTAAGGAAAAAACACAGAATAGAGAGGGCTCTAAGAGCCCCGGTCCAACATACACATGTGCTTCTGTGGCCAGTCCAACCCAGTTGTAGGTCACATGACACACACAACCCATCATCACCTACAAAAAATGGAAAAAACACTCTACAGAGGAACGCCGTTTTTCATAATGAGAGAATACATAATTCTCGATTAGTATCGGCCACAGGCCTTGCTAAGCACACACGACAGCGACCATGAGAAGCTCGTTCAGCCACAGACTCATCCCCCCCCGACACTCAACTAACCGCCTCGGACAGTCCTTCATACCAGCGGCCATCAGGCTCCACAACAGTGGGCAGCGACTAGCAGCCTCCAGGCCCCACAACAGGGGGCAGCGACAGCGACTGCTACCAGACATTGACCTGGGACTTATAGGAACCCAAGGGGGACAAAGTAGACTACCCTGGTACTTTGATTAATGTATACTCAGTAGATAGTAAATTATAACACTACCTCATGCATACTGCACCTCATGTGACACTGTGAATAATGTGAATATTCCTCAGCTAGTCAGATAGTAAATTATATTGACCATATTGATCAAATTGTTTACACTGCCTGTGTTGTCTTTTACTACCTGTATACTGTGTTGTTTTACTACCTGTACCCCTCCCCCCCTCCCCCCCATGCTGCTATGATGCCTGAATTTCCCCAAGGGGATCAATAAAGGAATGTCTTATCTTATCTTATCTTAAACAATCTTTTCTTTTAGGAAAATAAAGTTTCTCCAGCAGTTTTAGCACAACCTCAGCAATCAAGCTAAGGGTTACATCGCATCCCTACCACACAAAAGACACAAAGTAGTGCAACATGTCTGACAGGAGGATGAAAAAGTCCCCAGGGAACCGGGGGGAAACACAATCCTCTTATTTTACCCTTAATACGGCCAGTTAAAACAGGAAAACCTGTTAATATGTGAACACTGTTCATTGTCATCACAGGCTGAGAAAAGAACATTCTTTTACTCACTTGTCACTAAGCATAGCTTCATAGGTTAGTTACCTGTTGGGAAAGTTCACTTTCTACATGAACTAGTTCAGTTCATAGTTCATAATTCAAAATGTTGAACTAAAGTTCATGGTTTCAAAAATGAACTAATTTAGTTCTTTTTAGTTCTTTTTTAATTATTTTTTTTATTATAGATTTTTCACGTACAGTTACTTACATTACAAAAACACACATTGGGACAAGGAGGGGGTCCTCCAGTTCATCTCTATGCCATCATCCACACCATAAGCAAGCAAAAACAAATCAAAAAGAAAAACAAGCAAAAAGGAAAGCAGACCAATACAGGCACTGTACAGTATTGCACTTGCCTCGAGCGCATTCACATGTAGACATACATATATTTATTTTTTCCTATCCTAGGTCTGTCCATACAATGGGGCACTGGGCCTTTAGAAGGATCCGATACATTTCAGCAGGAAAATAGTCTAATAGTGGGGCCCACACATCCTGAAAGGAAGCGTTGTTGACTCTATGCATTGCACAGTGTCTTTCATGGGGTAGGAGCACACCGAAGATCCCTCTATACCACATTTGTAAAAATGGAGGCTTATCCTTAATCCAGTTTATCAGAATGCATTTCCGGGCTGAAAGTAGAAGTTTATCAAATAGTTTGAATTGTAAACTCTTTTAAATGCATACGCCGACGTGACGTCTAGAGGTAGAGTCTGACTCCGACTGAGCGAGTGCTGCTGCTGCTGCAGCTCTCGGCTTCTAATCTGCGCGCATATTCCTGTTCCTCTGCTTGTTGTGAGGAGGAGTCTGATGACGTAGCAGGGGGTGACAGGCTGGTTGCCAGATCGGGTGGTTTTACGCATAATATTTAAGCCTGTTTACAGTGTTTTAACTGAGTTTTCGGCTGAAATGCATTATGAAATATGGCACATCTTTGAACGCCGTTATAATAGAGTGCTGAGAATGAACGCACTTTTGAACTCCGTTACACAGGGCTGAGAACGAACGCGTTCTCAATTACGTTCATTTAGCGGATATACAGTACGTTCAGTTCAAGTTCGCCCAAAATACGAACGCGTTCATGAACGATCGTTCATTGAACGCGTTCAGGTACATCACTGGTTGTGAGTACACGGTACATACTGTATAAACACACATGATGTTTCTCACACAACAACCAGATCATTTTCACATCTATAACAACCCGATTTGCACGGAGAAGCTAACTGCCAGTGACAAAGACAGTTCACACATAACTCGCGTCGTATCCTAAATGCATTGCAGCAACACACGTTTTGGGAAAACATCGTTATTCACAAAACATTTAGAAAGGTAAAACCAGAAGACGTGTTATAAGGTCTGGTCAAACCTTGTCCTACCCGGAACGTAGATCAGCGAAGTGCAGTCTCAAGACACCGTAGGAACACAGCCGTCCTGTGTTGTTCGATCCGGGCAGCGTCGCCGCTCTACCCGTCGCAACGGTCCCTTTGTTGACGCAATCCTTGCCGTCCTGGCTCAGGGCAGGGTCGACGAACATCCCCTGTCAAAGACGACGTCGTAGTCAAGAGTGTAAAACATGTTACAATCAAAGCACGTACAACAGAGTAGCATTAAGCTAACGGCCGCTCCAACCGTCGGTCGCTATTACCCCTGCTCGCGAGACGCCGAGCGAACGGCGCACGCGACCAGAGGGGAGCTCACGGCGGCACGCGAGTAGCAGAAGCTACCTCGCGCTGGCCTTGTCCGATAGCAGCAAGCTAACGTTTCCTAGTGATCACAACAGCTAGCGCCGCAGCTAACAGCTGACCGGCTAACCGTAAGCTAAGCAGCTATCACTTGAACTTGTACACAATGACATAACACTCACCCAGACAGGCCGTCGTTCTGAAACCCTCCTCACTTTTTAAGAGAAAAGAGAAACAAGATGTCAACACAGCTTTACAACGGTGATTTTACCAACACCCGACGGAATCAGCACAATACCAAACTGGCCTGTGTAGCTGACTTGAACATGGATCTTCCGCTAACGAACATCCATGCACATATCTCCTCGTGAAGGAATACTCTCATTTGGATATGAAAGAAGGGGCTACACGGTGACAGGGAGATACCCACTCGTCCAGAAAACACAGGGATCACCAGTGTTAATGGTCGCGGCCCACTAGTTAAAACTACAATGGTCTTCAGACCAAGGTCTTCTAGGTGGCTGAACAAAGGACCCTAGCCTGGGGCCGGTTTCCATAAACATTGTCAAGTAGCCCCCATAGCACTAACAGACAAGTGAAGCCCGCCAGCAACAGTACTCACCCAACCTGAAACCCACCGCTTCTCACAACAGCGGCGCGTCCGACAGTTCAGCTGTGACCTGACAGGTTTCACCCCAACAAACACAGCAAGGAACTGCAGTTGAGAAGCATGCAGCGGCGTGCTCCCAATACGAAAACCGGTGGAGGGTTTTTAGAATGATCACCATCTTACAGACACTCCAGTGACGAAGACAACATTGCCGTATTTTCTCGAAAATAGTGAGAGAGAAAATAAAGATATGATGTCAACGTATCTCCTTGTTCTTCCTTTCCTTGTAAACAATATTTTTCTCCACGTCAAGTGGGCATATGAGCAACACGTTGCTTGTGATGAAATTTGAGAAGGAGATGAGTGTGTGGCACCACCCCTGCTTATATAGGTAAGCGGATGGGGGTGTGGCCAGATGAATGCTGGCATTTAAAGGTACATTTGTGAAATTATTCAGTGTATATATGCTGAAGCGAGATATATGCAATGAACGCTGAGCGTGAGCTAGTGTGGAACAGAACTTGATATTTGTCTAGTCTAGTGTGTTCATTAGATGGGTGAAATCCTCTTTCAGTGCCTCTGTGCCTGTTTTCGTAGGCAGTTAGCCTCTGGTATGCGTGCCATTAGCGTTAGCCACGCTTCTAGGCCTCTTTTCTTTTGGAAAGAATGATAAAAAAAATATAAAAAAAAATATATATAAATATATATATATATATATATTTTTTTTTATTAAGAGGTTGGCCAGTCGACTATGGCTCCTTTCGACCGATTAGTCGACTAATCGACTAATAGGGGTCAGCCCTAGATGTCGGTGATAGTAGTGTTGCAGTAAAAACAGGCGAACAGTTGGATAAGCATGCACTCATGTGTGTAGTGAAACACAGATGAGTGCATGCGATAGCAACTGAACATTTTGAAAAATTAAAGATAGAGCTGATAGCGATAGCAACTGAACATTTTGAAAGATTAAAGATAGAGCTGATAGCGGATCTATTTGAGGCACAGGGGCGGCGCAAAGAGGGTCACATCCTCCCGGTCTTAATCACAGGACGTTCAACACTCCGGTCATCACTCCGAGACAGCCGGAGACAGAGAGACAGTGGGCGGCGCAGAGAGGGTCGCACTCTCCCGGTCATCATCACTGGACGTCCAACACTCCGGTCATCACTACGAGACAGCCGGAGGCAGGGAACAGGGGGGCACGCAGAGAGGGTCGCATCCTCCCAGTCTTCATCACGGGACATCCAACACTCCGGTCATCACTCCGGGACAGCCACTCACAGGGAGACAGGGAGACAGGACAGGCATTAGACAGCTTGCGTGATTGTGATGGGCGGACATAGCAATAGATACAAGTGGTAAGCATATATGTGAATAGAATACTGTAGATATATGAAGTAAGCATATTAATTGAATAGAATAGAAGTACTTAACCCAGCAATGAAACCACGTTGACAGACCACGGACAGAAGATGGTAAGAAGCTGATCCATGGCCTCGGTGGTGCACGTGGAACAGTCACTGCAATCTTGGCCAAGACCCCGAGACATCCACCACCACTTATAACGCAAGATAACTCATCCAGACCTGGACAATAGGAATGTCTTACAGTAGCATGTTATAACTTAAGATAACGTAAGATAACTAGACCTGGACAATAGGAAAGTCTTAATCAGACTTAATCAGTTCCCCAGCGTCTCCATCAACATAATACATAAAGAAGCCTTGTCACGATGTGTGGGTGTAATAGGACCCAATAGCAGACAAGTAGAGATGGGCAGCAAGTCCAAGGGTTTTTAATGGAAAAACAAGACTAATAACAGAACAAGGGAACAGAACTAATTAAACAAAACCTCTCAGTGACAACTGGAAGAGGAGGAAAAAAAGAAGAGGTAAACACAATCACAAACTCTACTACTAACATCTAACATGGGGAACACTTACTTGAAATATGTAACTAGTAGTGCTGGCAGGCGATTAAAAAAATTAATCTAATTAATTACAGGATTTGTAATTAATTAATCTAATTAATCGCATTTTAATCGCATAACCATTTTATGCCTGATATTCTATATTCTATAATCATATTTCAAATTGCATGTGTCCGGATGGCAGAATTCAGTACTGTATCTACAAAATCATCTTCCATCTATTAATTTGCTTAGATTTTTCAGGTCTGGTCAATTCGAGCATGGTGTTATTCACAGTCAAAGATAATAAAAAAATGTATTGATATTCTCATTTGGTTCATTACAATTTACTCAAAATAAAAATGTGCATTCAATCAATCACCGCGCAGATTGATTGATTGAAAATGTTATTAACAGATTGCAGAATGGGTACAATACAGTACGGCACACAATTGTTAAGGGGATGCAGACCAGAGAAAGACTTTCATCTTGTTTACATCAGGGTCCCCCATTTTTTATTCATAATGAATTGTAAGTAAGGGTGCCACTTGCTCCGTGCAATCCATTCTTTGTGGATCTAGCCCACAGTATTTCTGACACTGGGAATACATTCCCTGAGATTCATAGATGTCACTAGAATCAGATACCAAGAACATGCAAATGGACCATATTAAAAAAAAAAAAATGAGTCTGTAAATGTGTATTCTACATTCTTATGGAATGAATGAGATACAAAAAAAAAA
Source organism: Notolepis coatsorum (assembly GCF_963971535.1). NCBI lineage: Eukaryota > Metazoa > Chordata > Actinopteri > Aulopiformes > Paralepididae > Notolepis > Notolepis coatsorum. Next base: position 4,538,119 of record NC_140166.1, read on the forward strand.
TTATATATAAAAAAAAAAAAAAATTGTAATTAATTTTGAGTTAATTTTCATAACGCGATAATTTGCTGTGTAATTAATTAATCTAATTAACGCGATAAACTGACAGCCCTAGTAACTAGAAACATGGAACGTGCAACATCAACAGAGTAACAGAGACAATGGACCGACACAGAGAACAGGAAACAAAGAACTCAAATTCACATGAACAAATGACAAACGAGAAACACCTGGGATGATTACAACTGGAGACACCTGGGACTGGAAGGGGAAACAGACTGAGAAGAACTACAAGAAAACAACACAAGGAACTACAACTATGGAAGACAACCAACACCAGACACTGGGACAAATCAAGCAGACTACAAACACTAAACTGTGAACCATTAACCTCGTTCCCAGTTAGGGTTGGGCATCGTTTGGATTTGAACCGGTTCCTATTAGAACCGGTTCTCGTGCCCAATCTTATTCCCAGTTATATTATCATACTGGCAATCGCGTCTCGCTCTGCCATATTGAGATAACTCTTATCTCCTAGCACTTAATGTGCTCACGAAACAAACAAATGCACTCACATGCACGTGACCAGGCCACGCCCCTGCGTCTCCCTATATGACGCCGGAAATGGTCACGCTCCACTTTCCTCTTTTTGTTTCCAACACGGAAGTAGCAGTGCACTCCGTGAACTAGTTGTTATGAAACGCAGGGAGAAATTACACAATGTTGGGTATTCGCCAGAAGTTCACCAGCCCCTGGAATCTTTTCGGCACATCCTAAACAGCGCAACGGGCCTGTCCTGGGTTTCCTCGTCTCGTGACAGCGGACCGAGGGATGTCGCACGGCGGTTAGCAGTCGAGCTAAGTCATGCACAGGTAGGGCCTGCGCTATCAGGCATTGATACTAGCATGAATAATACTGCTCGTTGTCCCGTGAGACAACGAGTGATGTATTGGCGCGAGGGGCAGGATATTTGGGAAAAAATGGTCGTCATGACTCTTTTTTGGGTGTTTTTCCAACTATCCTAGAGCGTGCGGCTAATGCTAATGCTACAATGCTGGGATGCCATTCCCTTGTTCCCCGCCGAGGGCTGTCTTCCCTCCTCTTAACCATTCAGGCTGATGGTCAATCGCTGTCTAATGTTGGGGGTTTAACGGGGGCTTGTTTACCATTTACATGGGTGGATGGGCGGAGGCTCAGGGCAGGTGTGCTTTTTGTGAATCTATGAATTGAAAATGGGGGTCCCTGGTGTGGACAGGACTGGTGTTTTTCTCTGGTCTGCATCCCCTTGACAATTGTGTGTATGGGCTAGCCCATTCTGCAATATGTTAATAGAGTTTTCGTTCATTTATTCATTATCCCTTCATGGGTGCACACCACAGTGGAGGTTGTTGCATGCCTACTAGTGAGGTAGTGCTTCACTAATAGTAGACTTTTGGTCTGCAGCCACCACTGGTGTTCTGTGATTAGTGAAGCAGGTGGCATCAGTCTTTTGCCTCTGACATGGTGGAACGGTGTCCTGCCCGGCCGACGCCATGAGGCCGGGGTATAGAATTAGCAGCGACTGGCAACATTGTTCAATTTGCTGTTTTTTCTGTCAAAAATGGTGTCAGGTGGTGGGGCCTTAGGGCCAGCCGACATCAAAACATCACGCAAGGTTTTGAGGTTATTCAGCTTTTAACCTAGCCGCAAACTATAACCGCAGGAAGGGCTAGGATGCTGTCAACGCTTGTTCACAGTCATCTTTGGTTGGGACAGTCTCCCCTTGAGGAGGAGAGAAGGCTTCCCCTCCTCAGGGCTCCCCTCTCCGCAGAGGGACTCCCCTCTGTCCCCAGGAGCGCGGGCGGTATTTGACCTAGGCCCCACACCGCGCAGCCAGAGGTGAGGGCACGGCCTCGCCAGCGGCAGCGGCGAGGCCCCCGACTAGCGGCCATGTTTCCCCCGCCTGAGGTACCCTGGGCACAAAGACAACAGGTGATCACAAGGCCGACAGCCTCGGCGGCCGAGGGATCGGCTACATTAGATGAGCAGCCCTAAAAAAACGTCGCCGTCTAGCTGTGTCTAGCACGCTCTCCGGTCACTCCCCCCCCCAACACCAGCAGGATACAGGCTCTGATTTGTTCCCTTTGGCTGCGGGCCGCGTGTTTTCAGTGAAGCGCAAGCGGCCCCACGTTTTGCTTCTGATGGGGACAGGGGCTGACACCCAGTTGTTAGCTAGGCCTGGGTCTGCCTGTGAGAATGCTGTGCTGTCAAGCGGCTCCTACGCCACACGTTCTGCGTCTGTGTTTGGTGAGCCTGGTGTTGTGTCTGTCGACGGAAAAGGTTGTCAGCAGGGGAACTCGAGGCCCAGGAGGTCGCAGTGTGAGTTCCCCCAGCCCCGCCCTTGCCAGGGCGGGTATCACGTTAGTGCCTCCCCCGACCGGAAGACCGGCGGTGGTCAGTCAGGCACACGTGGTTTGGGTGGTAGTAATATCACTACAGGGCTACAGTGTGTAGGAACCCACCCTATGTCAGACCCCTACTGGACCTGTCCCATGGAAGGTTCAGAATGTTGACCGTCTCCCACCTGTTAGGCGCTGTCAGGTGGGGGACTGATTCACCTCCATAGACCTGTAGGATGCGTATTCGCATCCCGATCTTCCATCCTAGAACATACCTACGCTTCCTTTGCAGGGCTTAGCATACGAGTACCAGAGGCTGCCGTTCGGCTACTCTCTGGATCCCCGCATCTTCACCAAGTGCGTGGAGACCGCGCTGGGGCCTCTGCATCGTCAGGGGTTACACATTTTATTCTACCCTGGAAGACGTTCTGGTCCTCTGCCAGTCAGGGAAGGTCGTCAGTTCTCATACAAGGCAGGTGGTGGAATTCCTCACCTGCCTGGGTTTTGCTGTAGACTGGAAGTAGAGTACTCCTCTTCCCAGTCAACGGGTGGAGTAGTTGGGCTTTTTCTAAACTCAAGGTCTATATGGGCATCCCTCTCAGAGCGGCGGCGAGTGGGTGGTTCTTGGCGGGTGGTTCCTAGGACTGTTACGGCGCTGTCCGTGATGCGCCTGCTCGTATGATGGCATCTGCTCACTCTGTGGTCCCTCTTGGCCTCCTCTTCATGAGGTGGTTTTTTCCTGTATGGAAATGGCGTGGTGAGAGACAAGTGGAAGCGGCTGAAGGTTCCCATGTCAGTACTGGGGGACCTCGTCCTCTGGGGAGCCCTCACCAGCGGGGTCCCCGTGGGCAGCAGGCTGTCACACGTCACGGTCTTCACCGACGCCTCCCTCATGGGATGGGGGGGGACATGTCGGGCCAACGCAGTAGGGGGCAGCTGGCAAGACCATGCTGCCCGGTCTGCGCTACATTCAATGTGTTGGAATTGAAGGCAGTCCTTCTGGTCCTCAAACGGCTCGGCCACCTTGTAGTGGGCAAGCATGTTTTGATCAGGACGGACAACACAACGTCAGTGTCGTATATTGACAGACAGGGAGGAGTGCGCTCCCCCCGTCTGCACCGGGTGGCGGTCGGGCTCTGACTATGGGTGTTTCTCCATCTGCGCAGCCTGAGGGCTTTCCACATCCCCGGCAGGGAGAATGTGGGTGCAGATGTGATGTCGCGGGGCGGTCCCCACCCTGACGAGTGGGGACTACGTCCAGACATAGTCGGACAGGTCTGGGACCGATTCCGTGGCGGCCCGGGATTCTGTACGCATTCCCCCCCATACACCTGATAGCTCAGCTGTTGGGGCAGGTACGTCGGGAGCGCGGGACTTGATCCTGGTCGCGCCGGGCCGGGGCTCGGCTGTGTGGTCCCCGGCCCTGATTCAGCTCTTGGTGGCCCCGCCGTGGCCTGTTCCGTGGTCACCGCGGGCCCTCTCTCAGGCACGCGGAACTCTGTTCTGCCTCCTGTTCTGGGGCAGCCTCTAGGCTTGGCTGCTGAAAGTGTGAATCTGGTGGGGATGCGTCTTGACTCTTCTGTGGTTGACGCTATCCGGAACGCGCACGCGCCGTCCACGACCGCGGCTTACGCTGGGAAGTGGCGTATGGTCGAGTGTGGGGGCAGAACATTGTTCAGCCACCCTCTCATGAAACGTTCCTGCTTGGCGCTCGGCATCTCAAGCCTGTGGAACGTTATCTGTCTCCGAGTGGGACCTCCAACTGGTCCTGGGCCGGGTGTCGGAGGCCCCGTTTGAGCCTCTTGAGCAGGCGCCATTGGATCGGCTGTCTTTAAGACCGCGTTCCTTTTGGCCATCACCTCCGCTAAGCGCGTGGGTGAGCTGTGTGCTCTCTCGGTGCGGCCTGAGTGCCTGTCTATTCGGCCGATAGCGGTGCGACTCTGAGGCCTAATCCAGTCTTCATGCCAAAGAATATCCGGAGCTCTTTTTGCTCTAGGGATATTGTGGTTCAGGCATTCGTCCACCTCCTCACGCTAATGAGTTGGAGGCGGGCCTTCACCTGGCATGTCCTGTCCGTGCACTGGGGGTTTACCTCAGTCGGACTCGGGCTCTCAGGGCTTCCGTTCAACTGTTTGTTTGTTACTGTGGCCCTTGCGTGGATGAGGCGCTGTCCAAGCAGCACCTGTCACATTGGTTGTGCGAGGGCGTTGCCCTTTGCTACACGTTGGCTGGACAGGTCCCCCCTCGGGCTGCTGCCCTGTTAGGGGGGGCCTCTGTGGAGGACATCTGTGCTGCGGCCTCCTGGTCCTCCCCGGGTCCCTTCGTTAAGTTTTACCTCGTGGACATGACTGGGGGTTCTGTCTCCCAGGCGGTTCTGAGGTCTGGGACCTCTCCTGCATCCCACCATTTGGTGGGCTAGCAGGGGTGTGTGCCACGGGGTGCTGTGTCACACGTGGTCCCGCCTGTGCTGTGCGTTTTCAGGGGTGCCTGGTTCCCCCTTTTTTCGCACTTTGGTGGAGTTGACTGCCTCCCCCCCCTTCGTTAGGACGGGCGGGTGGACGGGACTCCCCTCCTCCCTGGCTGGGGCTTACGGGCCCTCAAGGGGTACACTTGTCGGGCCACGCGTCCGCTCTGCCCCTTATCTCAATATGGCAGAGCGAGACGCGATTGCCAGTATGATAATATAACGAAAGGTTATCCTATAACCTAGTTATATGAATACTGGCTGAGCTCTTAGCGCCCTGAGGTCCCTTGGATGGTTTTTCCGTGTATGGAAATCGTTCTGAGGAAGGTGGAGCGTGACCATTTCCGGCATCATATAGGGAGACGCAGGGGTGTGGCCTGGTCACGTGCATGTGAGTGCATTTGTTTGTTTCGTGAGCACATTAAGTGCTAGGAGATAAGAGTTATCTCAATATGGCAGAACGAGACGCTCAGCCAGTATTCATATAACTAGGTTATACGATAACCTTTCATTTGATCTCCTCCGTGATATAAAGACTGGTAAAGCACTACAGCCGAAAGTGTGAATTTCCGGTGTATGTACTTCCCCTGGAAGCTGCCTCCGAACGGACCAAACTTTTCCCGAATCCTGTCGGCAAACAAGCTAGAACGTCCCGGTCATGTAGTAAATTCTTCAGGCAAAGCCGTTGCAGTGGCTTAAATGAGGAAATATTGTGCACTTCACACGTTTCTATAATTGTTTTGTCGAAACCGGAAAGCCTGTAGCCGGTACTTCCTGTACTTCCGTTTTCACACTTTAGGAGGCATGGCTTTACCAGCCTAGAACCTAATACAAGACAGAAACACTAGACTAACAGGGGAACATGAAGGAGAGTGAGAGAGAGAGAGGTCAAAAGAGAGAAAAGAGAAAAAACACAAAGAGACAGAGAGACAAGGAACACACATGGACAGGGAGAGGTAGAACAGGGGAGAACAGTCCATGGATGGGTGGAACGTCACAAGCCTGTTGGTTCTAATGATCCTTGGTTAGTGTTACACCTCACGTGGCTCATCAGCGTTGAATAACAGGAAGCCCATTGTCCCGTTCCTAAATGACCTCTTCAGAACCAGTGACCTTTTAGGGCAAAAGAGTCATGGCCAAAACCGGCTAATAGCTCTTTAGTGAGTCCAGATGTTATAGCCGTCCACCATTACCTGAAGTCACTCCACAGAGTAATTGGCCACAAAATGTATAGATGTAGTGTTTAACAAAAGCACAACATCAATCATGCTCATACATACATGAAATCATACATGATTTAAATGTGATGCTTAAAAGTTGCACCTTGCAATACTGCCTATGTGGCTATATTGAATTGCATAGGCTAGATTTTATGAAATTACTTCAATGAAATGTGAATATGATAATGATAATGGGTTCTGCCAGATGTCTCTCCTGCACTAGCACAGAGCTAGACACTGGCACAGAGCTAGACACTGGCACAGAGCTAGACACTAGCACAGAGCTAGACACTGGCACAGAGCTAAACACTGGCACAGAGCTAGACACTGGCACAGAGCTAAACACTGGCACAGAGCTAGACACTAGCACAGAGCTAGACACTGGCACAGAGCTAAACACTGGCACAGAGCTGAACAAACTGAATAAGCTGGCGAAGAAGGCTAGCTCTGTAGTGGGAGTCAAACTGGTAAAACTAAAGGTGGTGGCCGAGAGGAGGATGAGGAAAAAGCTGGGTGCTATATTGGAAAACCCCTCCCACCCCCTATATGAGGAGCTAGCGGAGATGAGGAGCACATTCAGCCATAGCCTTATCCCCCCAAAACACACCACAAACCACCTCGGCCGGTCCTTCGTGCCAGTAGCCATCAGGCTCCACAACCATGGGCACAGACTGGAATAACTGCAGCTAATGGCTGGTGAACTTGAGAACTGTTAGTACTGTCTAACCCTTAATAATAAACACTGCACGGACTCTGGTGCAGTGTGTTTCTACAGTTTGGAGGTTCTCAATGACCGAGAATAGGCGGCTTTCAACAGTACACTGTAGGCACCATTGACTTTAAACTATCAATCTTATACTGTAGGCAGGCACCATTGACTTTTAAACTATCAACATTATACTGTAGGCACCATTGGACCTCATGATCAAAAGGGTGCGTAACTATCTTCATAACTATATTCGTAACTATCTTCGTAAGAAGTTTGTACAAACAAATTTACGGAAATCCTCCTCCGGATGCCTGAACGTGTTTGTAAGTGGGAAACATGTTCTTCGCTGAATGAACGTCACTCATTCTTAAACTGGAAGCGCATTCTCGTCGTACACTTGAATTTGCATACAGACACGCCCCAACAGCTCCTTATAAGGAGAGGCTAAGCGTTGAACCTCGAGTTGTGCTGACCCCTATGGGGGAAATATTCAACAGGTAGTGCGAAAGCAATTAGCAACTGATCAAAATTAGATACCAAATGTATTATCATAATACAGCACAAGTACAATACAACGAAAATAAGTTTGGCATCCAACCAGAGTGCAAATGTAACAGTAAAGTGCAATAGTATACAATGCACAGGTGATTAAACTGGTTAAAGGCTTCATTTGGGAGAAAGCCTTGGTGATTGTGTTCACTTCGATTCTACAGATATCCTCAGAATCAAATAATTATAATAATAATAATAAATACGACAATATTTGTATCATTAACAATTATGTTTTACATTTATAGTCATGACTCAACGAGGCATCGTGAGCATTAAGTAAGTAAAGAAATAAGAACTAAAACCAATCACGCAGATATAGTAGCTATAGTGGAATATACTATTAATATTCCATATAATAGTTTTATTTATTTCTTACATTGCTTCAAGTTCAAGTTCAAGTTCAAGTTCTTTAATAGTTGTCATACAGAAGTACAGAATACTTTCATACAAAATGCGTCTTACTGTTACGCTCCAGAGACTGTGCTAGACAAGATAGTATCAAATAACATAATAACATAATATAGCATGAATTTAGAAGAAGAAAATGAGGTCACAGTGTTCGGTATAGACATATGTACAATGTTCTGAGTTACCATATAATATACAATACACAATACTATGCAGTGTACTAATGTACAGTACTATCTAGTGCAAAGCAGAAATGGGATGAGGTACAATTTTAGGTACAATTTACAGTAAGGTGTACGAGTTGTAGTGCAATCCTTCATCCATAAATATAAAGTGTGGGGAGTGGGTGCTACAGTGTGTTTGTTTAAAGTGGGTGTGTGCTATAAGTGTGTGGAGTGGGTGCTACAGTGTGTTTGTTTAAAGTGAGTGTGTGCGTGTGGATGTGTGTGCTATGTGCGTTTGGTGGTTGTTGTTGTGTAGTGTTCATTCATTGTTCGTTTAGCAGCCTGATGGCCTGGGGATAGAAGCTTCTTCTGAGTCTTTCTGTGCTCGCCTTGAGACTCCTGTATCGCTTGCCTGACCGCAGCAGTTCAAAGAGGCAGTTGTTCGGGTGACTGGAGTCTTTAATGATTCTCTTAGCCTTGCCCTTGCAACGCTTGTAGTAAATGTTCTGGAGGGTGGGGAGCCCCCCTCCAATTGTGCGTTCGGCTGAACGTGTCACTCTTTGTAGTCTGCTTTGGTCTTGTGCAGTGCTATTCCCAAACCAGGAGGTGATGTTGCCGGTCAAGATGCTCTCTATTGTACATGAATAGAAGTTCTTAAGGATCTTCTGGCTGACTTGGAACTTCCTTAGGCGCCTGAGGAAGTAGAGGCATTGTCGTGCCTTCTTCACAACACTGTTAATGTGTGTGGTCCATGTCAAGTCCTCGGATATGTAGGCTCCGAGGTACTTAAAGCTGTTGACTCTCTCAACCGGTGCCCCGTCGATGCTGAGGGGGCTGTAGTCCTTGACCCCCGACCTCCTGCTTAGTGTGCACATTGTAAGAGCCAGTGGAGAAAAATTCCACTGTGCATCTTACTGTTCACGAGTTGAACCCACACAAATGACAACAGACACAAAGGACAAGTTTAACGAATTACATATAAATCTATAGCTTATTAGCTGCCTGATGCAGGAAGCTTGGTGAGGATAAATACGGTACTGTATATGTGCGTAATGAATCCTTCCAGCAACAGTAGGCTTCTATTATTCTAATGACTTGCTTTATTAGAAGATTGCGGATATGCGCTGCCCTATAGTAAGTAGTAAGTCATACTGTAGAACATGACATCTTAGCATGACATCTTATTTAGTAGTGTCAATACGGAGCGCACTTGGCTCTCAAGGCCACTGCAGCGCATATCCGCAATCTCCTGTGAATGTGCGTGTTTCAAGTTTCTTTATTAGTTGTCATACAGAAATACAGAATACTTTGCATGTGTGCGTCTGTGTTTGCGTGTGTGCGTATGTGTGTGTGTGTGCGCTGAGAGAAGGCAGCCAGGTGCCCAGGAGCGCTCAGCTCCGTATGTATTCTCACCAAGCCGCCTGCATCAGGATGCTGGATAATTTTAACTCCTTAAGCCAGAGCGGTCCGGTACCGGTACGAAATTAATAGCACGTCATAAATAGATCAATACAGTTGCGTTTCTTTTTCAAATGGAACCAAGAGTAAAGACCCTAACCCTATGAAAACAGCAGTCAAAGGCTGCGTCCCATTCCTCCCCTTGGCCCTACGGCTTGGCCCTACCCCTTGGCCCTACCCCTCGAGTCACCCTTCAGAGCGGAGCCACAAGGGGTAAATTGCACTACGAAATGGGACAGCGCTAGCACTCAGTTGCCGACAGTGTAATGACGCAACTCACCCACACGCCGACTGTTTACATTACTTACAGGCAGCTTACATCAGAAGGACCATGAAGCTTGCTCGGCATACCATGTAAAATATAACGAATGTCTTCAGTGTTTATGCTTGTATATAAAAAGGTTTTTGGTATCAAACTCTTGACATTTTGTGTTGTTATTTTGTAGCACAAGTTTAATCAAATGTTAGTCAGGTTCTTTATATTCATACAGTATGTCAGTCAAATAGAAAATGAATGGGTGAGACTATAATAAAGCATAACAGTAGTACTACATGGTATTGCAGGGTATTACATGGCAGTATAGCGTACTACATGATACAACAGAATATGACCGTGGTAGTACAGGGTACAACATGGTATTGCAGGTTAATACAGAGTACTGCAGTGTCTTACATGGTACTGGCGGAAAGAAATCGAATCTACGAATTCCAATCTGGCTTCAGAACATCCCACTCCACTGACACATGCCTTCTCTATTTGAACGACCACATCAAACAAGAGGTGGACGCGGGCAAATACTGCGGCATGGTCATGCTGGACCTACAAAAGGCCTTCGACACTGTCAATCACTCCATTCTGATTGACAAGCTAAAAGCAATTGGTTTTGATAGTCTATCAGTGAGCTGGATGCAATCCTACCTGGAGGGGAGAGAACAAATGGTGGAGGTAAACGGTAAACTCTATCCTTCCCCCTCACAGTGAGCTGTGGTGTTCCACAAGGAAGCATACTAGGACCGCTACTGTTCCTAATTTATGCAAATGACATGTCGTCAGCTTGTGACTGCAACTTGTTCTTGTTCGCGGACGACTCAGCCCTGCTGGTCTCTGACAAGAACAAGTTACAGGTTGAAAAAACCCTCAGCTCAGAACTCGGCATAATCATTACACCTGGGTAAAACAGAGTCCATTCTCTTTGGATCAAATAACAAACTCAGCAAGACCGACGGCTTCTCAGTTACAGTGGGTGACAATATTGTCACAAGGAAATTAAATTACATACCTGGGTTCCATCCTAAGGCAAATCTTTCCTGTGACAAAATGGCATCCAATGTAATAAAAAAAGTCAACCAACGAACTAGATTCTTGTACCGGATCTCCTCTCTGGTAAACAAGAATACCCTGAAGACGCTGGCAGGAGCACTCATTCAAGGGTACTATGGCTATGCTTGCACCTCATGGTACCAAAGCACCTCAAAGGCGCTAAAAACAAGATTACAAACATCTCAAAACAAACTGGTCAGACTACTGCTTGACCTGACTCCTAGAACCCACCTCACCCCTGCCCACTTTGACTAGCTAGGATGGCTTAGAGTAGACGACAGAGTACAGCAACTTGCAATGGGCCTGGTCTACAAGATACACTACACCACACAGGTACCCATGTACATGTCGAAATACTTCCCAAAGGTCAGTGAATACCACGCCCACAACACCAGAGGGAGTTCCACAAATCATGTGCAACCCAGATTTGGCACAAACAAGGGACTAAACACATTGTGCAATTATGCCACAACAATGTGGAACGCCCTACCCACAGCCGTAAAAATGTGTGAATCCTTACACTGTAAGATTTTTCACCGTAAAGTCACAATAAATTACACACAATAACTTACTGAAAATCCCATATTAACTCTGAAGAACTGGTCCTCTGCGAAACGCTCGTTGTACAAGTATCGCAGAAAAAATTCAAAGGTACTCACAGTTGCATGAGGGTTTCGGACAGAGAAACGCAATGGTTTGAAAGCTTGGCGTTGCTAATAAACATTTTAAATATTATTTTATAAACTGCTGGTCAACACTGCTCAAAACGGCTTTAGCTGACTGATGCACCTTGTACAACGAGCGTTTCGCCAGTTCTTCAGAGTTAATTATGGGATTTTATTGTCAAAAGACAGAATTATATTACAAATAATTATATTCTTATTCTTGAAATGGTAAATAGCTGTTTTCTTTTTTTTACAATTTGTGCACATTTTACCCATAGGAAAATCCCATATTAACTCTGAAGAATTGGTCCTCTGCGAAACGCTCGTTGTACAAGTATCGCAGAAAAAATTCAAAGGTACTCACAGTTGCATGAGGGTTTCGGACAGAGAAACGCAATGGTTTGAAAGCTCGGCGTTGCTAATAAACATTTTAAATATTATTTTATAAACTGCTGGTCAACACTGCTCAAAACGGCTTTAGCTGACTGATGCACCTTGTACAACGAGCGTTTCGCCAGTTCTTCAGTGTTAATTATGGGATTTTATTGTCAAAAGACAGAATTATATTACAAATAATTATATTCTTATTCTTGAAATGGTAAATAGCTGTTTTCTTTAAAAAAGAAATTGTGCACATTTTACCCATAGGAAAATCCCATATTAACTCTGAAGAACTGGTCCTCTGCGAAACGCTCGTTGTACAAGTATCGCAGAGAAAATTCAAAGGTACTCACAGTTGCATGAGGGTTTCGGACAGAGAAACGCAATGGTTTGAAAGCTCGGCGTTGCTAATAAACATTTTAAATATTATTTTATAAACTGCTGGTCAACACTGCTCAAAACGGCTTTAGCTGACTGATACGCCTTGTACAACGAGCGTTTCGCCAGTTCTTCAGAGTTAATTATGGGATTTTATCGTCAAAAGTCAGGATTATATAACAAAGAATTATATTCTTATTCTTGAAATGGTAAATGGCTGTTTTCTTTTTTTTTTACAATTTGTGCACATTTTACCCATAGGAAAATCCCATATTAACTCTGAAGAACTGGTCCTCTGCGAAACGCTCGTTGTACAAGTATCGCAGAAAAAATTCAAAGGTACTCACAGTTGCATGAGGGTTTCGGACAGAGAAACGCAATGGTTTGAAAGCTTGGCGTTGCTAATAAACATTTTAAATATTATTTTATAAACTGCTGGTCAACACTGCTCAAAACGGCTTTAGCTGACTGATGCACCTTGTACAACGAGCGTTTCGCCAGTTCTTCAGAGTTAATTATGGGATTTTATTGTCAAAAGACAGAATTATATTACAAATAATTATATTCTTATTCTTGAAATGGTAAATAGCTGTTTTCTTTTAAAAAAAATTGTGCACATTTTACCCATAGGAAAATCCCATATTAACTCTGAAGAACTGGTCCTCTGCGAAACGCTCGTTGTACAAGTATCGCAGAGAAAATTCAAAGGTACTCACAGTTGCATGAGGGTTTCGGACAGAGAAACGCAATGGTTTGAAAGCTCGGCGTTGCTAATAAACATTTTAAATATTATTTTATAAACTGCTGGTCAACACTGCTCAAAACGGCTTTAGCTGACTGATACGCCTTGTACAACGAGCGTTTCGCCAGTTCTTCAGAGTTAATTATGGGATTTTATCGTCAAAAGACAGAATTATATAACAAAGAATTATATTCTTATTCTTGAAATGGTAAATGGCTGTTTCTTTTTTTTTTTTTTACAATTTGTGCACATTTTACCCATAGGAAAATCCCATATTAACTATGAAGAACTGGTCCTCTGCGAAACGCTCGTTGTACAAGTATCGCAGAGAAAATTCAAAGGTACTCACAGTTGCATGAGGGTTTCGGACAGAGAAACGCAATGGTTTGAAAGCTCGGCGTTGCTAATAAACATTTTAAATATTATTTTATAAACTGCTGGTCAACACTGCTCAAAACGGCTTTAGCTGACTGATACGCCTTGTACAACGAGCGTTTCGCCAGTTCTTCAGAGTTAATTATGGGATTTTATCGTCAAAAGACAGAATTATATAACAAAGAATTATATTCTTATTCTTGAAATGCTAAATGGCTGTTTTTTTTTATTTTTTTTTTACAATTTGTGCACATTTTACCCATAGGAAAATCCCATATTAACTATGAAGAACTGGTCCTCTGCGAAACGCTCGTTGTACAAGTATCGCAGAGAAAATTCAAAGGTACTCACAGTTGCATGAGGGTTTCGGACAGAGAAACGAAATGGTTTGAAAGCTCGGCGTTGCTAATAAACATTTTAAATATTATTTTATAAACTGCTGGTCAACACTGCTCAAAACAGCTTAAGCTGACTGATACGCCTTGTACAACGAGCGTTTCGCCAGTTCTTCAGAGTTAATTATGGGATTTTATCGTCAAAAGACAGAATTATATTACAAAGAATTATATTCTTATTCTTGAAATGGTAAATGGTTGTTTTCTTTTTTTACAATTTGTGCACATTTTACCCATAGGAAAATCCCACATTAACTATGAAGAACTGGTCCTCTGCGAAACGCTTGTTGTACAAGTATCGCAGAGAAAATTCAAAGGTACTCACAGTTGCATGAGGGTTTCGGACAGAGAAACGCAATGGTTTGAAAGCTTGGCGTTGCTAATAAACATTTTAAATATTCTTTTATAAACTGCTGGTCAACACTGCTCAAAACGGCTTTAGCTGACTGATGCACCTTGTACAACGAGCGTTTCGCCAGTTCTTCAATGTTAATTATGGGATTTTATTGTCAAAAGACAGAATTATATTACAAATAATTATATTCTTATTCTTGAAATGGTAAATAGCTGTTTTCTTTTAAAAAAAAAATTGCACATTTTACCCATAGGAAAATCCCATATTAACTCTGAAGAACTGGTCCTCTGCGAAACGCTCGTTGTACAAGTATCGCAGAGAAAATTCAAAGGTACTCACAGTTGCATGAGGGTTTCGGACAGAGAAACGCAATGGTTTGAAAGCTCGGCGTTGCTAATAAACATTTTAAATATTATTTTATAAACTGCTGGTCAACACTGCTCAAAACGGCTTTAGCTGACTGATACGCCTTGTACAACGAGCGTTTCGCCAGTTCTTCAGAGTTAATTATGGGATTTTATCGTCAAAAGACAGAATTATATAACAAAGAATTATATTCTTATTCTTGAAATGGTAAATGGCTGTTTCTTTTTTTTTTTTTTACAATTTGTGCACATTTTACCCATAGGAAAAAAATCCCATATTAACTATGAAGAACTGGTCCTCTGCGAAACGCTCGTTGTACAAGTATCGCAGAGAAAATTCAAAGGTACTCACAGTTGCATGAGGGTTTCGGACAGAGAAACGCAATGGTTTGAAAGCTCGGCGTTGCTAATAAACATTTTAAATATTATTTTATAAACTGCTGGTCAACACTGCTCAAAACGGCTTTAGCTGACTGATACGCCTTGTACAACGAGCGTTTCGCCAGTTCTTCAGAGTTAATTATGGGATTTTATCGTCAAAAGTCAGGATTATATAACAAAGAATTATATTCTTATTCTTGAAATGGTAAATGGCTGTTTTCTTTTTTTTTTTTTTACAATTTGTGCACATTTTACCCATAGGAAAATCCCATATTAACTCTGAAGAACTGGTCCTCTGCGAAACGCTCGTTGTACAAGTATCGCAGAAAAAATTCAAAGGTACTCACAGTTGCATGAGGGTTTCGGACAGAGAAACGCAATGGTTTGAAAGCTTGGCGTTGCTAATAAACATTTTAAATATTATTTTATAAACTGCTGGTCAACACTGCTCAAAACGGCTTTAGCTGACTGATGCACCTTGTACAACGAGCGTTTCGCCAGTTCTTCAGAGTTAATTATGGGATTTTATTGTCAAAAGACAGAATTATATTACAAATAATTATATTCTTATTCTTGAAATGGTAAATAGCTGTTTTCTTTAAAAAAAAATTTTGCACATTTTACCCATAGGAAAATCCCATATTAACTCTGAAGAACTGGTCCTCTGCGAAACGCTCGTTGTACAAGTATCGCAGAGAAAATTCAAAGGTACTCACAGTTGCATGAGGGTTTCGGACAGAGAAACGCAATGGTTTGAAAGCTCGGCGTTGCTAATAAACATTTTAAATATTATTTTATAAACTGCTGGTCAACACTGCTCAAAACGGCTTTAGCTGACTGATACGCCTTGTACAACGAGCGTTTCGCCAGTTCTTCAGAGTTAATTATGGGATTTTATCGTCAAAAGACAGAATTAAATAACAAAGAATTATATTCTTATTCTTGAAATGGTAAATGGCTGTTTCTTCAATTTGTGCACATTTTACCCATAGGAAAATCCCATATTAACTATGAAGAACTGGTCCTCTGCGAAACGCTCGTTGTACAAGTATCGCAGAGAAAATTCAAAGGTACTCACAGTTGCATGAGGGTTTCGGACAGAGAAACGCAATGGTTTGAAAGCTCGGCGTTGCTAATAAACATTTTAAATATTATTTTATAAACTGCTGGTCAACACTGCTCAAAACGGCTTTAGCTGACTGATACGCCTTGTACAACGAGCGTTTCGCCAGTTCTTCAGAGTTAATTATGGGATTTTATCGTCAAAAGACAGAATTATATAACAAAGAATTATATTCTTATTCTTGAAATCGTAAATGGCTGTTTTCTTTTTTTTTTTTTTTACAATTTGTGCACATTTTACCCATAGGAAAATCCCATATTAACTATGAAGAACTGGTCCTCTGCGAAACGCTTGTTGTACAAGTATCGCAGAGAAAATTCAAAGGTACTCACAGTTGCATGAGGGTTTCGGACAGAGAAACGCAATGGTTTGAAAGCTTGGCGTTGCTAATAAACATTTTAAATATTCTTTTATAAACTGCTGGTCAACACTGCTCAAAACGGCTTTAGCTGACTGATGCACCTTGTACAACGAGCGTTTCGCCAGTTCTTCAGAGTTAATTATGGGATTTTATTGTCAAAAGACAGAATTATATTACAAATAATTATATTCTTATTCTTGAAATGGTAAATAGCTGTTTTCTTTTTTTTACAATTTGTGCACATTTTACCCATAGGAAAATCCCATATTAACTCTGAAGAATTGGTCCTCTGCGAAACGCTCGTTGTACAAGTATCGCAGAAAAAATTCAAAGGTACTCACAGTTGCATGAGGGTTTCGGACAGAGAAACGCAATGGTTTGAAAGCTCGGCGTTGCTAATAAACATTTTAAATATTATTTTATAAACTGCTGGTCAACACTGCTCAAAACGGCTTTAGCTGACTGATGCACCTTGTACAACGAGCGTTTCGCCAGTTCTTCAGTGTTAATTATGGGATTTTATTGTCAAAAGACAGAATTATATTACAAATAATTATATTCTTATTCTTGAAATGGTAAATGGCTGTTTTCTTTTTCTTTTTTTTACAATTTGTGCACATTTTACCCATAGGAAAATCCCATATTAACTCTGAAGAACTGGTCCTCTGCGAAACGCTCGTTGTACAAGTATCGCAGAGAAAATTCAAAGGTACTCACAGTTGCATGAGGGTTTCGGACAGAGAAACGCAATGGTTTGAAAGCTCGGCGTTGCTAATAAAAATGTATATATTATTTTATAAACTGCTGGTCAACACTGCTCAAAACAGCTTTAGCTGACTGATACGCCTTGTACAACGAGCGTTTCGCCAGTTCTTCAGAGTTAATTATGGGATTTTATCGTCAAAAGACAGAATTATATTACAAAGAATTATATTCTTATTCTTGAAATGGTAAATGGTTGTTTTCTTTTTTTACAATTTGTGCACATTTTACCCATAGGAAAATCCCATATTAACTATGAAGAACTGGTCCTCTGCGAAACGCTTGTTGTACAAGTATCGCAGAGAAAATTCAAAGGTACTCACAGTTGCATGAGGGTTTCGGACAGAGAAACGCAATGGTTTGAAAGCTTGGCGTTGCTAATAAACATTTTAAATATTCTTTTATAAACTGCTGGTCAACACTGCTCAAAACGGCTTTAGCTGACTGATGCACCTTGTACAACGAGCGTTTCGCCAGTTCTTCAGAGTTAATTATGGGATTTTATTGTCAAAAGACAGAATTATATTACAAATAATTATATTCTTATTCTTGAAATGGTAAATAGCTGTTTTCTTTTTTTTTTTTACAATTTGTGCACATTTTACCCATAGGAAAATCCCATATTAACTCTGAAGAATTGGTCCTCTGCGAAACGCTCGTTGTACAAGTATCGCAGAAAAAATTCAAAGGTACTCACAGTTGCATGAGGGTTTCGGACAGAGAAACGCAATGGTTTGAAAGCTCGGCGTTGCTAATAAACATTTTAAATATTATTTTATAAACTGCTGGTCAACACTGCTCAAAACGGCTTTAGCTGACTGATGCACCTTGTACAACGAGCGTTTCGCCAGTTCTTCAGTGTTAATTATGGGATTTTATTGTCAAAAGACAGAATTATATTACAAATAATTATATTCTTATTCTTGAAATGGTAAATAGCTGTTTTCTTTAAAAAAAAATTGTGCACATTTTACCCATAGGAAAATCCCATATTAACTCTGAAGAACTGGTCCTCTGCGAAACGCTCGTTGTACAAGTATCGCAGAGAAAATTCAAAGGTACTCACAGTTGCATGAGGGTTTCGGACAGAGAAACGCAATGGTTTGAAAGCTCGGCGTTGCTAATAAACATTTTAAATATTATTTTATAAACTGCTGGTCAACACTGCTCAAAACGGCTTTAGCTGACTGATACGCCTTGTACAACGAGCGTTTCGCCAGTTCTTCAGAGTTAATTATGGGATTTTATCGTCAAAAGTCAGGATTATATAACAAAGAATTATATTCTTATTCTTGAAATGGTAAATGGCTGTTTTCTTTTTTTTTTACAATTTGTGCACATTTTACCCATAGGAAAATCCCATATTAACTCTGAAGAACTGGTCCTCTGCGAAACGCTCGTTGTACAAGTATCGCAGAAAAAATTCAAAGGTACTCACAGTTGCAGGAGGGTTTCGGACAGAGAAACGCAATGGTTTGAAAGCTTGGCGTTGCTAATAAACATTTTAAATATTATTTTATAAACTGCTGGTCAACACTGCTCAAAACGGCTTTAGCTGACTGATGCACCTTGTACAACGAGCGTTTCGCCAGTTCTTCAGAGTTAATTATGGGATTTTATTGTCAAAAGACAGAATTATATTACAAATAATTATATTCTTATTCTTGAAATGGTAAATAGCTGTTTTCTTTAAAAAAAAATTGTGCACATTTTACCCATAGGAAAATCCCATATTAACTCTGAAGAACTGGTCCTCTGCGAAACGCTCGTTGTACAAGTATCGCAGAGAAAATTCAAAGGTACTCACAGTTGCATGAGGGTTTCGGACAGAGAAACGCAATGGTTTGAAAGCTCGGCGTTGCTAATAAACATTTTAAATATTATTTTATAAACTGCTGGTCAACACTGCTCAAAACGGCTTTAGCTGACTGATACGCCTTGTACAACGAGCGTTTCGCCAGTTCTTCAGAGTTAATTATGGGATTTTATCGTCAAAAGACAGAATTATATAACAAAGAATTATATTCTTATTCTTGAAATGGTAAATGGCTGTTTCTTTTTTTTTTACAATTTGTGCACATTTTACCCATAGGAAAATCCCATATTAACTATGAAGAACTGGTCCTCTGCGAAACGCTCGTTGTACAAGTATCGCAGAGAAAATTCAAAGGTACTCACAGTTGCATGAGAGTTTCGGACAGAGAAACGAAATGGTTTGAAAGCTCGGCGTTGCTAATAAACATTTTAAATATTATTTTATAAACTGCTGGTCAACACTGCTCAAAACAGCTTTAGCTGACTGATACGCCTTGTACAACGAGCGTTTCGCCAGTTCTTCAGAGTTAATTATGGGATTTTATCGTCAAAAGACAGAATTATATTACAAAGAATTATATTCTTATTCTTGAAATGGTAAATGGCTGTTTTCTTTTTCTTTTTTTTTACAATTTGTGCACATTTTACCCATAGGAAAATCCCATATTAACTCTGAAGAACTGGTCCTCTGCGAAACGCTCGTTGTACAAGTATCGCAGAGAAAATTCAAAGGTACTCACAGTTGCATGAGGGTTTCGGACAGAGAAACGCAATGGTTTGAAAGCTCGGCGTTGCTAATAAAAATGTATATATTATTTTATAAACTGCTGGTCAACACTGCTCAAAACAGCTTTAGCTGACTGATACGCCTTGTACAACGAGCGTTTCGCCAGTTCTTCAGAGTTAATTATGGGATTTTATCGTCAAAAGACAGAATTATATTACAAAGAATTATATTCTTATTCTTGAAATGGTAAATGGTTGTTTTCTTTTTTTACAATTTGTGCACATTTTACCCATAGGAAAATCCCATATTAACTATGAAGAACTGGTCCTCTGCGAAACGCTTGTTGTACAAGTATCGCAGAGAAAATTCAAAGGTACTCACAGTTGCATGAGGGTTTCGGACAGAGAAACGCAATGGTTTGAAAGCTTGGCGTTGCTAATAAACATTTTAAATATTCTTTTATAAACTGCTGGTCAACACTGCTCAAAACGGCTTTAGCTGACTGATGCACCTTGTACAACGAGCGTTTCGCCAGTTCTTCAGAGTTAATTATGGGATTTTATTGTCAAAAGACAGAATTATATTACAAATAATTATATTCTTATTCTTGAAATGGTAAATAGCTGTTTTCTTTTTTTTTTTTACAATTTGTGCACATTTTACCCATAGGAAAATCCCATATTAACTCTGAAGAATTGGTCCTCTGCGAAACGCTCGTTGTACAAGTATCGCAGAAAAAATTCAAAGGTACTCACAGTTGCATGAGGGTTTCGGACAGAGAAACGCAATGGTTTGAAAGCTCGGCGTTGCTAATAAACATTTTAAATATTATTTTATAAACTGCTGGTCAACACTGCTCAAAACGGCTTTAGCTGACTGATGCACCTTGTACAACGAGCGTTTCGCCAGTTCTTCAGTGTTAATTATGGGATTTTATTGTCAAAAGACAGAATTATATTACAAATAATTATATTCTTATTCTTGAAATGGTAAATAGCTGTTTTCTTTAAAAAAAAAATTTGCACATTTTACCCATAGGAAAATCCCATATTAACTCTGAAGAACTGGTCCTCTGCGAAACGCTCGTTGTACAAGTATCGCAGAGAAAATTCAAAGGTACTCACAGTTGCATGAGGGTTTCGGACAGAGAAACGCAATGGTTTGAAAGCTCGGCGTTGCTAATAAACATTTTAAATATTATTTTATAAACTGCTGGTCAACACTGCTCAAAACGGCTTTAGCTGACTGATACGCCTTGTACAACGAGCGTTTCGCCAGTTCTTCAGAGTTAATTATGGGATTTTATCGTCAAAAGTCAGGATTATATAACAAAGAATTATATTCTTATTCTTGAAATGGTAAATGGCTGTTTTCTTTTTTTTTACAATTTGTGCACATTTTACCCATAGGAAAATCCCATATTAACTCTGAAGAACTGGTCCTCTGCGAAACGCTCGTTGTACAAGTATCGCAGAAAAAATTCAAAGGTACTCACAGTTGCAGGAGGGTTTCGGACAGAGAAACGCAATGGTTTGAAAGCTTGGCGTTGCTAATAAACATTTTAAATATTATTTTATAAACTGCTGGTCAACACTGCTCAAAACGGCTTTAGCTGACTGATGCACCTTGTACAACGAGCGTTTCGCCAGTTCTTCAGTGTTAATTATGGGATTTTATTGTCAAAAGACAGAATTATATTACAAATAATTATATTCTTATTCTTGAAATGGTAAATAGCTGTTTTCTTTAAAAAAAAATTGTGCACATTTTACCCATAGGAAAATCCCATATTAACTCTGAAGAACTGGTCCTCTGCGAAACGCTCGTTGTACAAGTATCGCAGAGAAAATTCAAAGGTACTCACAGTTGCATGAGGGTTTCGGACAGAGAAACGCAATGGTTTGAAAGCTCGGCGTTGCTAATAAACATTTTAAATATTATTTTATAAACTGCTGGTCAACACTGCTCAAAACGGCTTTAGCTGACTGATACGCCTTGTACAACGAGCGTTTCGCCAGTTCTTCAGAGTTAATTATGGGATTTTATCGTCAAAAGTCAGGATTATATAACAAAGAATTATATTCTTATTCTTGAAATGGTAAATGGCTGTTTTCTTTTTTTTTTACAATTTGTGCACATTTTACCCATAGGAAAATCCCATATTAACTCTGAAGAACTGGTCCTCTGCGAAACGCTCGTTGTACAAGTATCGCAGAAAAAATTCAAAGGTACTCACAGTTGCAGGAGGGTTTCGGACAGAGAAACGCAATGGTTTGAAAGCTTGGCGTTGCTAATAAACATTTTAAATATTATTTTATAAACTGCTGGTCAACACTGCTCAAAACGGCTTTAGCTGACTGATGCACCTTGTACAACGAGCGTTTCGCCAGTTCTTCAGAGTTAATTATGGGATTTTATTGTCAAAAGACAGAATTATATTACAAATAATTATATTCTTATTCTTGAAATGGTAAATAGCTGTTTTCTTTAAAAAAAAATTGTGCACATTTTACCCATAGGAAAATCCCATATTAACTCTGAAGAACTGGTCCTCTGCGAAACGCTCGTTGTACAAGTATCGCAGAGAAAATTCAAAGGTACTCACAGTTGCATGAGGGTTTCGGACAGAGAAACGCAATGGTTTGAAAGCTCGGCGTTGCTAATAAACATTTTAAATATTATTTTATAAACTGCTGGTCAACACTGCTCAAAACGGCTTTAGCTGACTGATACGCCTTGTACAACGAGCGTTTCGCCAGTTCTTCAGAGTTAATTATGGGATTTTATCGTCAAAAGACAGAATTATATAACAAAGAATTATATTCTTATTCTTGAAATGGTAAATGGCTGTTTCTTTTTTTTTTACAATTTGTGCACATTTTACCCATAGGAAAATCCCATATTAACTATGAAGAACTGGTCCTCTGCGAAACGCTCGTTGTACAAGTATCGCAGAGAAAATTCAAAGGTACTCACAGTTGCATGAGGGTTTCGGACAGAGAAACGAAATGGTTTGAAAGCTCGGCGTTGCTAATAAACATTTTAAATATTATTTTATAAACTGCTGGTCAACACTGCTCAAAACAGCTTTAGCTGACTGATACGCCTTGTACAACGAGCGTTTCGCCAGTTCTTCAGAGTTAATTATGGGATTTTATCGTCAAAAGACAGAATTATATTACAAAGAATTATATTCTTATTCTTGAAATGGTAAATGGCTGTTTTCTTTTTCTTTTTTTTTACAATTTGTGCACATTTTACCCATAGGAAAATCCCATATTAACTCTGAAGAACTGGTCCTCTGCGAAACGCTCGTTGTACAAGTATCGCAGAGAAAATTCAAAGGTACTCACAGTTGCATGAGGGTTTCGGACAGAGAAACGCAATGGTTTGAAAGCTCGGCGTTGCTAATAAAAATGTATATATTATTTTATAAACTGCTGGTCAACACTGCTCAAAACAGCTTTAGCTGACTGATACGCCTTGTACAACGAGCGTTTCGCCAGTTCTTCAGAGTTAATTATGGGATTTTATCGTCAAAAGACAGAATTATATTACAAAGAATTATATTCTTATTCTTGAAATGGTAAATGGTTGTTTTCTTTTTTTACAATTTGTGCACATTTTACCCATAGGAAAATCCCATATTAACTATGAAGAACTGGTCCTCTGCGAAACGCTTGTTGTACAAGTATCGCAGAGAAAATTCAAAGGTACTCACAGTTGCATGAGGGTTTCGGACAGAGAAACGCAATGGTTTGAAAGCTTGGCGTTGCTAATAAACATTTTAAATATTCTTTTATAAACTGCTGGTCAACACTGCTCAAAACGGCTTTAGCTGACTGATGCACCTTGTACAACGAGCGTTTCGCCAGTTCTTCAGAGTTAATTATGGGATTTTATTGTCAAAAGACAGAATTATATTACAAATAATTATATTCTTATTCTTGAAATGGTAAATAGCTGTTTTCTTTTTTTTTTTTACAATTTGTGCACATTTTACCCATAGGAAAATCCCATATTAACTCTGAAGAATTGGTCCTCTGCGAAACGCTCGTTGTACAAGTATCGCAGAAAAAATTCAAAGGTACTCACAGTTGCATGAGGGTTTCGGACAGAGAAACGCAATGGTTTGAAAGCTCGGCGTTGCTAATAAACATTTTAAATATTATTTTATAAACTGCTGGTCAACACTGCTCAAAACGGCTTTAGCTGACTGATGCACCTTGTACAACGAGCGTTTCGCCAGTTCTTCAGTGTTAATTATGGGATTTTATTGTCAAAAGACAGAATTATATTACAAATAATTATATTCTTATTCTTGAAATGGTAAATAGCTGTTTTCTTTAAAAAAAAAATTTGCACATTTTACCCATAGGAAAATCCCATATTAACTCTGAAGAACTGGTCCTCTGCGAAACGCTCGTTGTACAAGTATCGCAGAGAAAATTCAAAGGTACTCACAGTTGCATGAGGGTTTCGGACAGAGAAACGCAATGGTTTGAAAGCTCGGCGTTGCTAATAAACATTTTAAATATTATTTTATAAACTGCTGGTCAACACTGCTCAAAACGGCTTTAGCTGACTGATACGCCTTGTACAACGAGCGTTTCGCCAGTTCTTCAGAGTTAATTATGGGATTTTATCGTCAAAAGTCAGGATTATATAACAAAGAATTATATTCTTATTCTTGAAATGGTAAATGGCTGTTTTCTTTTTTTTTACAATTTGTGCACATTTTACCCATAGGAAAATCCCATATTAACTCTGAAGAACTGGTCCTCTGCGAAACGCTCGTTGTACAAGTATCGCAGAAA
Organism: Notolepis coatsorum; assembly: GCF_963971535.1. Classification (NCBI taxonomy): domain Eukaryota; kingdom Metazoa; phylum Chordata; class Actinopteri; order Aulopiformes; family Paralepididae; genus Notolepis; species Notolepis coatsorum. The sequence continues at coordinate 4,562,432 of NC_140166.1, forward strand.
AAATTCAAAGGTACTCACAGTTGCAGGAGGGTTTCGGACAGAGAAACGCAATGGTTTGAAAGCTTGGCGTTGCTAATAAACATTTTAAATATTATTTTATAAACTGCTGGTCAACACTGCTCAAAACGGCTTTAGCTGACTGATGCACCTTGTACAACGAGCGTTTCGCCAGTTCTTCAGAGTTAATTATGGGATTTTATTGTCAAAAGACAGAATTATATTACAAATAATTATATTCTTATTCTTGAAATGGTAAATAGCTGTTTTCTTTAAAAAAAAATTGTGCACATTTTACCCATAGGAAAATCCCATATTAACTCTGAAGAACTGGTCCTCTGCGAAACGCTCGTTGTACAAGTATCGCAGAGAAAATTCAAAGGTACTCACAGTTGCATGAGGGTTTCGGACAGAGAAACGCAATGGTTTGAAAGCTCGGCGTTGCTAATAAACATTTTAAATATTATTTTATAAACTGCTGGTCAACACTGCTCAAAACGGCTTTAGCTGACTGATACGCCTTGTACAACGAGCGTTTCGCCAGTTCTTCAGAGTTAATTATGGGATTTTATCGTCAAAAGACAGAATTATATAACAAAGAATTATATTCTTATTCTTGAAATGGTAAATGGCTGTTTCTTTTTTTTTTACAATTTGTGCACATTTTACCCATAGGAAAATCCCATATTAACTATGAAGAACTGGTCCTCTGCGAAACGCTCGTTGTACAAGTATCGCAGAGAAAATTCAAAGGTACTCACAGTTGCATGAGGGTTTCGGACAGAGAAACGAAATGGTTTGAAAGCTCGGCGTTGCTAATAAACATTTTAAATATTCTTTTATAAACTGCTGGTCAACACTGCTCAAAACGGCTTTAGCTGACTGATGCACCTTGTACAACGAGCGTTTCGCCAGTTCTTCAGAGTTAATTATGGGATTTTATCGTCAAAAGACAGAATTATATAACAAAGAATTATATTCTTATTCTTGAAATGGTAAATGGCTGTTTCTTTTTTTTTTACAATTTGTGCACATTTTACCCATAGGAAAATCCCATATTAACTATGAAGAACTGGTCCTCTGCGAAACGCTCGTTGTACAAGTATCGCAGAGAAAATTCAAAGGTACTCACAGTTGCATGAGGGTTTCGGACAGAGAAACGAAATGGTTTGAAAGCTCGGCGTTGCTAATAAACATTTTAAATATTATTTTATAAACTGCTGGTCAACACTGCTCAAAACAGCTTTAGCTGACTGATACGCCTTGTACAACGAGCGTTTCGCCAGTTCTTCAGAGTTAATTATGGGATTTTATCGTCAAAAGACAGAATTATATTACAAAGAATTATATTCTTATTCTTGAAATGGTAAATGGTTGTTTTCTTTTTTTACAATTTGTGCACATTTTACCCATAGGAAAATCCCATATTAACTATGAAGAATTGGTCCTCTGCGAAACGCTTGTTGTACAAGTATCGCAGAGAAAATTCAAAGGTACTCACAGTTGCATGAGGGTTTCGGACAGAGAAACGCAATGGTTTGAAAGCTTGGCGTTGCTAATAAACATTTTAAATATTCTTTTATAAACTGCTGGTCAACACTGCTCAAAACGGCTTTAGCTGACTGATGCACCTTGTACAACGAGCGTTTCGCCAGTTCTTCAGAGTTAATTATGGGATTTTATCGCCAAAAGACAGAATTATATTACAAAGAATTATATTCTTATTCTTGAAATGGTAAATGGTTGTTTTCTTTTTTTACAATTTGTGCACATTTTACCCATAGGAAAATCCCATATTAACTATGAAGAACTGGTCCTCTGCGAAACGCTTGTTGTACAAGTATCGCAGAGAAAATTCAAACGTACTCACAGTTGCATGAGGGTTTCGGACAGAGAAACGCAATGGTTTGAAAGCTCGCCGTTGCTAATAAACATTTTAAATATTATTTTATAAACTGCTGGTCAACACTGCTCAAAACGGCTTTAGCTGAATGATGCACCTTGTACAACAAGCGTTTCGCCAGTTCTTCAGAGTTAATTATGGGATTTTATCGTCAAAAGACAGAATTATATTACAAAGAATTATATTCTTATTCTTGAAATGGTAAATGGCTGTTTTCTTTTTTTTTTACAATTTGTGCACATTTTACCCATAGGAAAATCCCATATTAACTCTGAAGAACTGGTCCTCTGCGAAACGCTCGTTGTACAAGTATCGCAGAAAAAATTCAAAGGTACTCACAGTTGCAGGAGGGTTTCGGACAGAGAAACGCAATGGTTTGAAAGCTTGGCGTTGCTAATAAACATTTTAAATATTATTTTATAAACTGCTGGTCAACACTGCTCAAAACGGCTTTAGCTGACTGATGCACCTTGTACAACGAGCGTTTCGCCAGTTCTTCAGAGTTAATTATGGGATTTTATTGTCAAAAGACAGAATTATATTACAAATAATTATATTCTTATTCTTGAAATGGTAAATAGCTGTTTTCTTTAAAAAAAAATTGTGCACATTTTACCCATAGGAAAATCCCATATTAACTCTGAAGAACTGGTCCTCTGCGAAACGCTCGTTGTACAAGTATCGCAGAGAAAATTCAAAGGTACTCACAGTTGCATGAGGGTTTCGGACAGAGAAACGCAATGGTTTGAAAGCTCGGCGTTGCTAATAAACATTTTAAATATTATTTTATAAACTGCTGGTCAACACTGCTCAAAACGGCTTTAGCTGACTGATACGCCTTGTACAACGAGCGTTTCGCCAGTTCTTCAGAGTTAATTATGGGATTTTATCGTCAAAAGACAGAATTATATAACAAAGAATTATATTCTTATTCTTGAAATGGTAAATGGCTGTTTCTTTTTTTTTTACAATTTGTGCACATTTTACCCATAGGAAAATCCCATATTAACTATGAAGAACTGGTCCTCTGCGAAACGCTCGTTGTACAAGTATCGCAGAGAAAATTCAAAGGTACTCACAGTTGCATGAGGGTTTCGGACAGAGAAACGAAATGGTTTGAAAGCTCGGCGTTGCTAATAAACATTTTAAATATTATTTTATAAACTGCTGGTCAACACTGCTCAAAACAGCTTTAGCTGACTGATACGCCTTGTACAACGAGCGTTTCGCCAGTTCTTCAGAGTTAATTATGGGATTTTATCGTCAAAAGACAGAATTATATTACAAAGAATTATATTCTTATTCTTGAAATGGTAAATGGCTGTTTTCTTTTTCTTTTTTTTACAATTTGTGCACATTTTACCCATAGGAAAATCCCATATTAACTCTGAAGAACTGGTCCTCTGCGAAACGCTCGTTGTACAAGTATCGCAGAGAAAATTCAAAGGTACTCACAGTTGCATGAGGGTTTCGGACAGAGAAACGCAATGGTTTGAAAGCTCGGCGTTGCTAATAAAAATGTATATATTATTTTATAAACTGCTGGTCAACACTGCTCAAAACAGCTTTAGCTGACTGATACGCCTTGTACAACGAGCGTTTCGCCAGTTCTTCAGAGTTAATTATGGGATTTTATCGTCAAAAGACAGAATTATATTACAAAGAATTATATTCTTATTCTTGAAATGGTAAATGGTTGTTTTCTTTTTTTACAATTTGTGCACATTTTACCCATAGGAAAATCCCATATTAACTATGAAGAACTGGTCCTCTGCGAAACGCTTGTTGTACAAGTATCGCAGAGAAAATTCAAAGGTACTCACAGTTGCATGAGGGTTTCGGACAGAGAAACGCAATGGTTTGAAAGCTTGGCGTTGCTAATAAACATTTTAAATATTCTTTTATAAACTGCTGGTCAACACTGCTCAAAACGGCTTTAGCTGACTGATGCACCTTGTACAACGAGCGTTTCGCCAGTTCTTCAGAGTTAATTATGGGATTTTATTGTCAAAAGACAGAATTATATTACAAATAATTATATTCTTATTCTTGAAATGGTAAATAGCTGTTTTCTTTTTTTTTTTTACAATTTGTGCACATTTTACCCATAGGAAAATCCCATATTAACTCTGAAGAATTGGTCCTCTGCGAAACGCTCGTTGTACAAGTATCGCAGAAAAAATTCAAAGGTACTCACAGTTGCATGAGGGTTTCGGACAGAGAAACGCAATGGTTTGAAAGCTCGGCGTTGCTAATAAACATTTTAAATATTATTTTATAAACTGCTGGTCAACACTGCTCAAAACGGCTTTAGCTGACTGATGCACCTTGTACAACGAGCGTTTCGCCAGTTCTTCAGTGTTAATTATGGGATTTTATTGTCAAAAGACAGAATTATATTACAAATAATTATATTCTTATTCTTGAAATGGTAAATAGCTGTTTTCTTTAAAAAAAAAATTTGCACATTTTACCCATAGGAAAATCCCATATTAACTCTGAAGAACTGGTCCTCTGCGAAACGCTCGTTGTACAAGTATCGCAGAGAAAATTCAAAGGTACTCACAGTTGCATGAGGGTTTCGGACAGAGAAACGCAATGGTTTGAAAGCTCGGCGTTGCTAATAAACATTTTAAATATTATTTTATAAACTGCTGGTCAACACTGCTCAAAACGGCTTTAGCTGACTGATACGCCTTGTACAACGAGCGTTTCGCCAGTTCTTCAGAGTTAATTATGGGATTTTATCGTCAAAAGTCAGGATTATATAACAAAGAATTATATTCTTATTCTTGAAATGGTAAATGGCTGTTTTCTTTTTTTTTACAATTTGTGCACATTTTACCCATAGGAAAATCCCATATTAACTCTGAAGAACTGGTCCTCTGCGAAACGCTCGTTGTACAAGTATCGCAGAAAAAATTCAAAGGTACTCACAGTTGCAGGAGGGTTTCGGACAGAGAAACGCAATGGTTTGAAAGCTTGGCGTTGCTAATAAACATTTTAAATATTATTTTATAAACTGCTGGTCAACACTGCTCAAAACGGCTTTAGCTGACTGATGCACCTTGTACAACGAGCGTTTCGCCAGTTCTTCAGAGTTAATTATGGGATTTTATTGTCAAAAGACAGAATTATATTACAAATAATTATATTCTTATTCTTGAAATGGTAAATAGCTGTTTTCTTTAAAAAAAAATTGTGCACATTTTACCCATAGGAAAATCCCATATTAACTCTGAAGAACTGGTCCTCTGCGAAACGCTCGTTGTACAAGTATCGCAGAGAAAATTCAAAGGTACTCACAGTTGCATGAGGGTTTCGGACAGAGAAACGCAATGGTTTGAAAGCTCGGCGTTGCTAATAAACATTTAAAATATTATTTTATAAACTGCTGGTCAACACTGCTCAAAACGGCTTTAGCTGACTGATACGCCTTGTACAACGAGCGTTTCGCCAGTTCTTCAGAGTTAATTATGGGATTTTATCGTCAAAAGACAGAATTATATAACAAAGAATTATATTCTTATTCTTGAAATGGTAAATGGCTGTTTCTTTTTTTTTTACAATTTGTGCACATTTTACCCATAGGAAAATCCCATATTAACTATGAAGAACTGGTCCTCTGCGAAACGCTCGTTGTACAAGTATCGCAGAGAAAATTCAAAGGTACTCACAGTTGCATGAGGGTTTCGGACAGAGAAACGAAATGGTTTGAAAGCTCGGCGTTGCTAATAAACATTTTAAATATTATTTTATAAACTGCTGGTCAACACTGCTCAAAACAGCTTTAGCTGACTGATACGCCTTGTACAACGAGCGTTTCGCCAGTTCTTCAGAGTTAATTATGGGATTTTATCGTCAAAAGACAGAATTATATTACAAAGAATTATATTCTTATTCTTGAAATGGTAAATGGTTGTTTTCTTTTTTTACAATTTGTGCACATTTTACCCATAGGAAAATCCCATATTAACTATGAAGAATTGGTCCTCTGCGAAACGCTTGTTGTACAAGTATCGCAGAGAAAATTCAAAGGTACTCACAGTTGCATGAGGGTTTCGGACAGAGAAACGCAATGGTTTGAAAGCTTGGCGTTGCTAATAAACATTTTAAATATTCTTTTATAAACTGCTGGTCAACACTGCTCAAAACGGCTTTAGCTGACTGATGCACCTTGTACAACGAGCGTTTCGCCAGTTCTTCAGAGTTAATTATGGGATTTTATCGTCAAAAGACAGAATTATATAACAAAGAATTATATTCTTATTCTTGAAATGGTAAATGGCTGTTTCTTTTTTTTTTACAATTTGTGCACATTTTACCCATAGGAAAATCCCATATTAACTATGAAGAACTGGTCCTCTGCGAAACGCTCGTTGTACAAGTATCGCAGAGAAAATTCAAAGGTACTCACAGTTGCATGAGGGTTTCGGACAGAGAAACGAAATGGTTTGAAAGCTCGGCGTTGCTAATAAACATTTTAAATATTATTTTATAAACTGCTGGTCAACACTGCTCAAAACAGCTTTAGCTGACTGATACGCCTTGTACAACGAGCGTTTCGCCAGTTCTTCAGAGTTAATTATGGGATTTTATCGTCAAAAGACAGAATTATATTACAAAGAATTATATTCTTATTCTTGAAATGGTAAATGGTTGTTTTCTTTTTTTACAATTTGTGCACATTTTACCCATAGGAAAATCCCATATTAACTATGAAGAATTGGTCCTCTGCGAAACGCTTGTTGTACAAGTATCGCAGAGAAAATTCAAAGGTACTCACAGTTGCATGAGGGTTTCGGACAGAGAAACGCAATGGTTTGAAAGCTTGGCGTTGCTAATAAACATTTTAAATATTCTTTTATAAACTGCTGGTCAACACTGCTCAAAACGGCTTTAGCTGACTGATGCACCTTGTACAACGAGCGTTTCGCCAGTTCTTCAGAGTTAATTATGGGATTTTATCGCCAAAAGACAGAATTATATTACAAAGAATTATATTCTTATTCTTGAAATGGTAAATGGTTGTTTTCTTTTTTTACAATTTGTGCACATTTTACCCATAGGAAAATCCCATATTAACTATGAAGAACTGGTCCTCTGCGAAACGCTTGTTGTACAAGTATCGCAGAGAAAATTCAAACGTACTCACAGTTGCATGAGGGTTTCGGACAGAGAAACGCAATGGTTTGAAAGCTCGCCGTTGCTAATAAACATTTTAAATATTATTTTATAAACTGCTGGTCAACACTGCTCAAAACGGCTTTAGCTGAATGATGCACCTTGTACAACAAGCGTTTCGCCAGTTCTTCAGAGTTAATTATGGGATTTTATCGTCAAAAGACAGAATTATATTACAAAGAATTATATTCTTATTCTTGAAATGGTAAATGGTTGTTTTCTTTTTTTACAATTTGTGCACATTTTACCCATAGGAAAATCCCATATTAACTATGAAGAACTGGGCCTCTGCGAAACGCTTGTTGTACAAGTATCGCAGAGAAAATTCAAACGTACTCACAGTTGCATGAGGGTTTCGGACAGAGAAACGCAATGGTTTGAAAGCTCGCCGTTGCTAATAAACATTTTAAATATTATTTTATAAACTGCTGGTCAACACTGCTCAAAACGGCTTTAGCTGAATGATGCACCTTGTACAACAAGCGTTTCGCCAGTTCTTCAGAGTTAATTATGGGATTTTATCGTCAAAAGACAGAATTATATTACAAAGAATTATATTCTTATTCTTGAAATGGTAAATGGCTGTTTTCTTTTTTTACAATTTGTGCACATTTTACCCATAGGAAAATCCCATATTAACTATGAAGAACTGGTCCTCTGCGAAACGCTCATTGTACAAGTATCGCAGAGAAAATTCAAAGGTACTCACAGTTGCATGAGGGTTTCGGACAGAGAAACGCAATGGTTTGAAAGCTCGGCGTTGCTAATAAACATTTTAAATATTCTTTTATAAACTGCTGGTCAACACTGCTCAAAACGGCTTTAGCTGACTGATGCACCTTGTACAACGAGCGTTTCGCCAGTTCTTCAGAGTTAATTATGGGATTTTATCGTCAAAAGACAGAATTATATTACAAAGAATTATATTCTTATTCTTGAAATGGTAAATGGTTGTTTTCTTTTTTTACAATTTGTGCACATTTTACCCATAGGAAAATCCCATATTAACTATGAAGAACTGGTCCTCTGCGAAACGCTCGTTGTACAAGTATCGCAGAGAAAATTCAAAGGTACTCACAGTTGCATGAGGGTTTCGGACAGAGAAACGCAATGGTTTGAAAGCTTGGCGTTGCTAATAAACATTTTAAATATTCTTTTATAAACTGCTGGTCAACACTGCTCAAAACGGCTTTAGCTGACTGATGCACCTTGTACAACGAGCGTTTCGCCAGTTCTTCAGAGTTAATTATGGGATTTTATCGTCAAAAGACAGAATTATATTACAAAGAATTATATTCTTATTCTTGAAATGGTAAATGGTTGTTTTCTTTTTTTTACAATTTGTGCACATTTTACCCATAGGAAAATCCCATATTAACTATGAAGAACTGGTCCTCTGCGAAACGCTCGTTGTACAAGTATCGCAGAGAAAATTCAAACGTACTCACAGTTGCATGAGGGTTTCGGACAGAGAAACGCAATGGTTTGAAAGCTCGGCGTTGCTAATAAACATTTTAAATATTATTTTATAAACTGCTGGTCAACACTGCTCAAAACGGCTTTAGCTGAATGATGCACCTTGTACAACGAGCGTTTCGCCAGTTCTTCAGAGTTAATTATGGGATTTTATTGTCAAAAGACAGAATTATATTACAAATAATTATATTCTTATTCTTGAAATGGTAAATAGCTGTTTTCTTTAAAAAAAAATTGTGCACATTTTACCCATAGGAAAATCCCATATTAACTCTGAAGAACTGGTCCTCTGCGAAACGCTCGTTGTACAAGTATCGCAGAGAAAATTCAAAGGTACTCACAGTTGCATGAGGGTTTCGGACAGAGAAACGCAATGGTTTGAAAGCTCGGCGTTGCTAATAAACATTTTAAATATTATTTTATAAACTGCTGGTCAACACTGCTCAAAACGGCTTTAGCTGACTGATACGCCTTGTACAACGAGCGTTTCGCCAGTTCTTCAGAGTTAATTATGGGATTTTATCGTCAAAAGACAGAATTATATAACAAAGAATTATATTCTTATTCTTGAAATGGTAAATGGCTGTTTATTTTTTTTTTACAATTTGTGCACATTTTACCCATAGGAAAATCCCATATTAACTATGAAGAACTGGTCCTCTGCGAAACGCTCGTTGTACAAGTATCGCAGAGAAAATTCAAAGGTACTCACAGTTGCATGAGGGTTTCGGACAGAGAAACGAAATGGTTTGAAAGCTCGGCGTTGCTAATAAACATTTTAAATATTATTTTATAAACTGCTGGTCAACACTGCTCAAAACAGCTTTAGCTGACTGATACGCCTTGTACAACGAGCGTTTCGCCAGTTCTTCAGAGTTAATTATGGGATTTTATCGTCAAAAGACAGAATTATATTACAAAGAATTATATTCTTATTCTTGAAATGGTAAATGGTTGTTTTCTTTTTTTACAATTTGTGCACATTTTACCCATAGGAAAATCCCATATTAACTATGAAGAATTGGTCCTCTGCGAAACTCTTGTTGTACAAGTATCGCAGAGAAAATTCAAAGGTACTCACAGTTGCATGAGGGTTTCGGACAGAGAAACGCAATGGTTTGAAAGCTTGGCGTTGCTAATAAACATTTTAAATATTCTTTTATAAACTGCTGGTCAACACTGCTCAAAACGGCTTTAGCTGACTGATGCACCTTGTACAACGAGCGTTTCGCCAGTTCTTCAGAGTTAATTATGGGATTTTATCGCCAAAAGACAGAATTATATTACAAAGAATTATATTCTTATTCTTGAAATGGTAAATGGTTGTTTTCTTTTTTTACAATTTGTGCACATTTTACCCATAGGAAAATCCCATATTAACTATGAAGAACTGGTCCTCTGCGAAACGCTTGTTGTACAAGTATCGCAGAGAAAATTCAAACGTACTCACAGTTGCATGAGGGTTTCGGACAGAGAAACGCAATGGTTTGAAAGCTCGCCGTTGCTAATAAACATTTTAAATATTATTTTATAAACTGCTGGTCAACACTGCTCAAAACGGCTTTAGCTGAATGATGCACCTTGTACAACAAGCGTTTCGCCAGTTCTTCAGAGTTAATTATGGGATTTTATCGTCAAAAGACAGAATTATATTACAAAGAATTATATTCTTATTCTTGAAATGGTAAATGGTTGTTTTCTTTTTTTACAATTTGTGCACATTTTACCCATAGGAAAATCCCATATTAACTATGAAGAACTGGGCCTCTGCGAAACGCTTGTTGTACAAGTATCGCAGAGAAAATTCAAACGTACTCACAGTTGCATGAGGGTTTCGGACAGAGAAACGCAATGGTTTGAAAGCTCGCCGTTGCTAATAAACATTTTAAATATTATTTTATAAACTGCTGGTCAACACTGCTCAAAACGGCTTTAGCTGAATGATGCACCTTGTACAACAAGCGTTTCGCCAGTTCTTCAGAGTTAATTATGGGATTTTATCGTCAAAAGACAGAATTATATTACAAAGAATTATATTCTTATTCTTGAAATGGTAAATGGCTGTTTTCTTTTTTTACAATTTGTGCACATTTTACCCATAGGAAAATCCCATATTAACTATGAAGAACTGGTCCTCTGCGAAACGCTCATTGTACAAGTATCGCAGAGAAAATTCAAAGGTACTCACAGTTGCATGAGGGTTTCGGACAGAGAAACGCAATGGTTTGAAAGCTCGGCGTTGCTAATAAACATTTTAAATATTCTTTTATAAACTGCTGGTCAACACTGCTCAAAACGGCTTTAGCTGACTGATGCACCTTGTACAACGAGCGTTTCGCCAGTTCTTCAGAGTTAATTATGGGATTTTATCGTCAAAAGACAGAATTATATTACAAAGAATTATATTCTTATTCTTGAAATGGTAAATGGTTGTTTTCTTTTTTTACAATTTGTGCACATTTTACCCATAGGAAAATCCCATATTAACTATGAAGAACTGGTCCTCTGCGAAACGCTCGTTGTACAAGTATCGCAGAGAAAATTCAAAGGTACTCACAGTTGCATGAGGGTTTCGGACAGAGAAACGCAATGGTTTGAAAGCTTGGCGTTGCTAATAAACATTTTAAATATTCTTTTATAAACTGCTGGTCAACACTGCTCAAAACGGCTTTAGCTGACTGATGCACCTTGTACAACGAGCGTTTCGCCAGTTCTTCAGAGTTAATTATGGGATTTTATCGTCAAAAGACAGAATTATATTACAAAGAATTATATTCTTATTCTTGAAATGGTAAATGGTTGTTTTCTTTTTTTACAATTTGTGCACATTTTACCCATAGGAAAATCCCATATTAACTATGAAGAACTGGTCCTCTGCGAAACGCTCGTTGTACAAGTATCGCAGAGAAAATTCAAACGTACTCACAGTTGCATGAGGGTTTCGGACAGAGAAACGCAATGGTTTGAAAGCTCGGCGTTGCTAATAAACATTTTAAATATTATTTTATAAACTGCTGGTCAACACTGCTCAAAACGGCTTTAGCTGAATGATGCACCTTGTACAACAAGCGTTTCGCCAGTTCTTCAGAGTTAATTATGGGATTTTATCGTCAAAAGACAGAATTATATTACAAAGAATTATATTCTTATTCTTGAAATGGTAAATGGCTGTTTTCTTTTTTTACAATTTGTGCACATTTTACCCATAGGAAAATCCCATATTAACTATGAAAAACTGGTCCTCTGCGAAACGCTCGTTGTACAAGTATCGCAGAGAAAATTCAAAGGTACTCACAGTTGCATGAGGGTTTCGGACAGAGAAACGCAATGGTTTGAAAGCTCGGCGTTGCTAATAAACATTTTAAATATTCTTTTATAAACTGCTGGTCAACACTGCTCAAAACGGCTTTAGCTGACTGATGCACCTTGTACAACGAGCGTTTCGCCAGTTCTTCAGAGTTAATTATGGGATTTTATTGTCAAAAGACAGAATTATATTACAAATAATTATATTCTTATTCTTGAAATGGTAAATAGCTGTTTTCTTTAAAAAAAATGTTGCACATTTTACCCATAGGAAAATCCCATATTAACTCTGAAGAACTGGTCCTCTGCGAAACGCTCGTTGTGCAAGTATCGCAGAGAAAATTCAAAGGTACTCACAGTTGCATGAGGGTTTCGGACAGAGAAACGCAATGGTTTGAAAGCTCGGCGTTGCTAATAAACATTTTAAATATTATTTTATAAACTGCTGGTCAACACTGCTCAAAACGGCTTTAGCTGACTGATACGCCTTGTACAACAAGCGTTTCGCCAGTTCTTCAGAGTTAATTATGGGATTTTATCGTCAAAAGACAGAATTATATAACAAAGAATTATATTCTTATTCTTGAAATGGTAAATGGCTGTTTTCTTTTTATTTTTTTACAATTTGTGCACATTTTACCCATAGGAAAATCCCGTATTAACTATGAAGAACTGGTCCTCTGCGAAACGCTCGTTGTACAAGTATCGCAGAGAAAATTCAAAGGTACTCACAGTTGCATGAGGGTTTCGGACAGAGAAACGAAATGGTTTGAAAGCTCGGCGTTGCTAATAAACATTTTAAATATTATTTTATAAACTGCTGGTCAACACTGCTCAAAACAGCTTTAGCTGACTGATACGCCTTGTACAACGAGCGTTTCGCCAGTTCTTCAGAGTTAATTATGGGATTTTATCGTCAAAAGACAGAATTATATTACAAAGAATTATATTCTTATTCTTGAAATGGTAAATGGTTGTTTTCTTTTTTTACAATTTGTGCACATTTTACCCATAGGAAAATCCCATATTAACTATGAAGAACTGGTCCTCTGCGAAACGCTTGTTGTACAAGTATCGCAGAGAAAATTCAAAGGTACTCACAGTTGCATGAGGGTTTCGGACAGAGAAACGCAATGGTTTGAAAGCTTGGCGTTGCTAATAAACATTTTAAATATTCTTTTATAAACTGCTGGTCAACACTGCTCAAAACGGCTTTAGCTGACTGATGCACCTTGTACAACGAGCATTTCGCCAGTTCTTCAGAGTTAATTATGGGATTTTATCGTCAAAAGACAGAATTATATTACAAAGAATTATATTCTTATTCTTGAAATGGTAAATGGTTGTTTTCTTTTTTTTACAATTTGTGCACATTTTACCCATAGGAAAATCCCATATTAACTATGAAGAACTGGTCCTCTGCGAAACGCTCATTGTACAAGTATCGCAGAGAAAATTCAAACGTACTCACAGTTGCATGAGGGTTTCGGACAGAGAAACGCAATGGTTTGAAAGCTCGCCGTTGCTAATAAACATTTTAAATATTATTTTATAAACTGCTGGTCAACACTGCTCAAAACGGCTTTAGCTGAATGATGCACCTTGTACAACAAGCGTTTCGCCAGTTCTTCAGAGTTAATTATGGGATTTTATCGTCAAAAGACAGAATTATATTACAAAGAATTATATTCTTATTCTTGAAATGGTAAATGGTTGTTTTCTTTTTTTTACAATTTGTGCACATTTTACCCATAGGAAAATCCCATATTAACTATGAAGAACTGGTCCTCTGCGAAACGCTCGTTGTACAAGTATCGCAGAGAAAATTCAAACGTACTCACAGTTGCATGAGGGTTTCGGACAGAGAAACGCAATGGTTTGAAAGCTCGCCGTTGCTAATAAACATTTTAAATATTATTTTATAAACTGCTGGTCAACACTGCTCAAAACGGCTTTAGCTGAATGATGCACCTTGTACAACAAGCGTTTCGCCAGTTCTTCAGAGTTAATTATGGGATTTTATCGTCAAAAGACAGAATTATATTACAAAGAATTATATTCTTATTCTTGAAATGGTAAATGGCTGTTTTCTTTTTTTACAATTTGTGCACATTTTACCCATAGGAAAATCCCATATTAACTATGAAGAACTGGTCCTCTGCGAAACGCTTGTTGTACAAGTATCGCAGAGAAAATTCAAACGTACTCACAGTTGCATGAGGGTTTCGGACAGAGAAACGCAATGGTTTGAAAGCTCGCCGTTGCTAATAAACATTTTAAATATTCTTTTATAAACTGCTGGTCAACACTGCTCAAAACGGCTTTAGCTGAATGATGCACCTTGTACAACAAGCGTTTCGCCAGTTCTTCAGAGTTAATTATGGGATTTTATCGTCAAAAGACAGAATTATATTACAAAGAATTATATTCTTATTCTTGAAATGGTAAATGGCTGTTTTCTTTTTTTACAATTTGTGCACATTTTACCCATAGGAAAATCCCATATTAACTATGAAGAACTGGTCCTCTGCGAAACGCTCGTTGTACAAGTATCGCAGAGAAAATTCAAAGGTACTCACAGTTGCATGAGGGTTTCGGACAGAGAAACGCAATGGTTTGAAAGCTTGGCGTTGCTAATAAACATTTTAAATATTCTTTTATAAACTGCTGGTCAACACTGCTCAAAACGGCTTTAGCTGACTGATGCACCTTGTACAACGAGCGTTTCGCCAGTTCTTCAGAGTTAATTATGGGATTTTATCGTCAAAAGACAGAATTATATTACAAAGAATTATATTCTTATTCTTGAAATGGTAAATGGTTGTTTTCTTTTTTTACAATTTGTGCACATTTTACCCATAGGAAAATCCCATATTAACTATGAAGAACTGGTCCTCTGCGAAACGCTCGTTGTACAAGTATCGCAGAGAAAATTCAAACGTACTCACAGTTGCATGAGGGTTTCGGACAGAGAAACGCAATGGTTTGAAAGCTCGGCGTTGCTAATAAACATTTTAAATATTATTTTATAAACTGCTGGTCAACACTGCTCAAAACGGCTTTAGCTGAATGATGCACCTTGTACAACAAGCGTTTCGCCAGTTCTTCAGAGTTAATTATGGGATTTTATCGTCAAAAGACAGAATTATATTACAAAGAATTATATTCTTATTCTTGAAATGGTAAATGGCTGTTTTCTTTTTTTACAATTTGTGCACATTTTACCCATAGGAAAATCCCATATTAACTATGAAGAACTGGTCCTCTGCGAAACGCTCGTTGTACAAGTATCGCAGAGAAAATTCAAAGGTACTCACAGTTGCATGAGGGTTTCGGACAGAGAAACGCAATGGTTTGAAAGCTCGGCGTTGCTAATAAACATTTTAAATATTCTTTTATAAACTGCTGGTCAACACTGCTCAAAACGGCTTTAGCTGACTGATGCACCTTGTACAACGAGCGTTTCGCCAGTTCTTCAGAGTTAATTATGGGATTTTATTGTCAAAAGACAGAATTATATTACAAATAATTATATTCTTATTCTTGAAATGGTAAATAGCTGTTTTCTTTAAAAAAAAAATGTTGCCATAGGAAAATCCCATATTAACTCTGAAGAACTGGTCCTCTGCGAAACGCTCGTTGTACAAGTATCGCAGAGAAAATTCAAAGGTACTCACAGTTGCATGAGGGTTTCGGACAGAGAAACGCAATGGTTTGAAAGCTCGGCGTTGCTAATAAACATTTTAAATATTATTTTATAAACTGCTGGTCAACACTGCTCAAAACGGCTTTAGCTGACTGATACGCCTTGTACAACGAGCGTTTCGCCAGTTCTTCAGAGTTAATTATGGGATTTTATCGTCAAAAGACAGAATTATATAACAAAGAATTATATTCTTATTCTTGAAATGGTAAATGGCTGTTTTTTTTTTTTTTTTTTTACAATTTGTGCACATTTTACCCATAGGAAAATCCCATATTAACTATGAAGAACTGGTCCTCTGCGAAACGCTCGTTGTACAAGTATCGCAGAGAAAATTCAAAGGTACTCACAGTTGCATGAGGGTTTCGGACAGAGAAACGCAATGGTTTGAAAGCTTGGCGTTGCTAATAAACATTTTAAATATTCTTTTATAAACTGCTGGTCAACACTGCTCAAAACGGCTTTAGCTGACTGATGCACCTTGTACAACGAGCGTTTCGCCAGTTCTTCAGAGTTAATTATGGGATTTTATCGCCAAAAGACAGAATTATATTACAAAGAATTATATTCTTATTCTTGAAATGGTAAATGGTTGTTTTCTTTTTTTACAATTTGTGCACATTTTACCCATAGGAAAATCCCATATTAACTATGAAGAACTGGTCCTCTGCGAAACGCTTGTTGTACAAGTATCGCAGAGAAAATTCAAACGTACTCACAGTTGCATGAGGGTTTCGGACAGAGAAACGCAATGGTTTGAAAGCTCGCCGTTGCTAATAAACATTTTAAATATTATTTTATAAACTGCTGGTCAACACTGCTCAAAACGGCTTTAGCTGAATGATGCACCTTGTACAACAAGCGTTTCGCCAGTTCTTCAGAGTTAATTATGGGATTTTATCGTCAAAAGACAGAATTATATTACAAAGAATTATATTCTTATTCTTGAAATGGTAAATGGTTGTTTTCTTTTTTTACAATTTGTGCACATTTTACCCATAGGAAAATCCCATATTAACTATGAAGAACTGGGCCTCTGCGAAACGCTTGTTGTACAAGTATCGCAGAGAAAATTCAAACGTACTCACAGTTGCATGAGGGTTTCGGACAGAGAAACGCAATGGTTTGAAAGCTCGCCGTTGCTAATAAACATTTTAAATATTATTTTATAAACTGCTGGTCAACACTGCTCAAAACGGCTTTAGCTGAATGATGCACCTTGTACAACAAGCGTTTCGCCAGTTCTTCAGAGTTAATTATGGGATTTTATCGTCAAAAGACAGAATTATATTACAAAGAATTATATTCTTATTCTTGAAATGGTAAATGGCTGTTTTCTTTTTTTACAATTTGTGCACATTTTACCCATAGGAAAATCCCATATTAACTATGAAGAACTGGTCCTCTGCGAAACGCTCATTGTACAAGTATCGCAGAGAAAATTCAAAGGTACTCACAGTTGCATGAGGGTTTCGGACAGAGAAACGCAATGGTTTGAAAGCTCGGCGTTGCTAATAAACATTTTAAATATTCTTTTATAAACTGCTGGTCAACACTGCTCAAAACGGCTTTAGCTGACTGATGCACCTTGTACAACGAGCGTTTCGCCAGTTCTTCAGAGTTAATTATGGGATTTTATCGTCAAAAGACAGAATTATATTACAAAGAATTATATTCTTATTCTTGAAATGGTAAATGGTTGTTTTCTTTTTTTACAATTTGTGCACATTTTACCCATAGGAAAATCCCATATTAACTATGAAGAACTGGTCCTCTGCGAAACGCTCGTTGTACAAGTATCGCAGAGAAAATTCAAAGGTACTCACAGTTGCATGAGGGTTTCGGACAGAGAAACGCAATGGTTTGAAAGCTTGGCGTTGCTAATAAACATTTTAAATATTCTTTTATAAACTGCTGGTCAACACTGCTCAAAACGGCTTTAGCTGACTGATGCACCTTGTACAACGAGCGTTTCGCCAGTTCTTCAGAGTTAATTATGGGATTTTATCGTCAAAAGACAGAATTATATTACAAAGAATTATATTCTTATTCTTGAAATGGTAAATGGTTGTTTTCTTTTTTTTACAATTTGTGCACATTTTACCCATAGGAAAATCCCATATTAACTATGAAGAACTGGTCCTCTGCGAAACGCTCGTTGTACAAGTATCGCAGAGAAAATTCAAACGTACTCACAGTTGCATGAGGGTTTCGGACAGAGAAACGCAATGGTTTGAAAGCTCGGCGTTGCTAATAAACATTTTAAATATTATTTTATAAACTGCTGGTCAACACTGCTCAAAACGGCTTTAGCTGAATGATGCACCTTGTACAACGAGCGTTTCGCCAGTTCTTCAGAGTTAATTATGGGATTTTATTGTCAAAAGACAGAATTATATTACAAATAATTATATTCTTATTCTTGAAATGGTAAATAGCTGTTTTCTTTAAAAAAAAATTGTGCACATTTTACCCATAGGAAAATCCCATATTAACTCTGAAGAACTGGTCCTCTGCGAAACGCTCGTTGTACAAGTATCGCAGAGAAAATTCAAAGGTACTCACAGTTGCATGAGGGTTTCGGACAGAGAAACGCAATGGTTTGAAAGCTCGGCGTTGCTAATAAACATTTTAAATATTATTTTATAAACTGCTGGTCAACACTGCTCAAAACGGCTTTAGCTGACTGATACGCCTTGTACAACGAGCGTTTCGCCAGTTCTTCAGAGTTAATTATGGGATTTTATCGTCAAAAGACAGAATTATATAACAAAGAATTATATTCTTATTCTTGAAATGGTAAATGGCTGTTTATTTTTTTTTTACAATTTGTGCACATTTTACCCATAGGAAAATCCCATATTAACTATGAAGAACTGGTCCTCTGCGAAACGCTCGTTGTACAAGTATCGCAGAGAAAATTCAAAGGTACTCACAGTTGCATGAGGGTTTCGGACAGAGAAACGAAATGGTTTGAAAGCTCGGCGTTGCTAATAAACATTTTAAATATTATTTTATAAACTGCTGGTCAACACTGCTCAAAACAGCTTTAGCTGACTGATACGCCTTGTACAACGAGCGTTTCGCCAGTTCTTCAGAGTTAATTATGGGATTTTATCGTCAAAAGACAGAATTATATTACAAAGAATTATATTCTTATTCTTGAAATGGTAAATGGTTGTTTTCTTTTTTTACAATTTGTGCACATTTTACCCATAGGAAAATCCCATATTAACTATGAAGAATTGGTCCTCTGCGAAACTCTTGTTGTACAAGTATCGCAGAGAAAATTCAAAGGTACTCACAGTTGCATGAGGGTTTCGGACAGAGAAACGCAATGGTTTGAAAGCTTGGCGTTGCTAATAAACATTTTAAATATTCTTTTATAAACTGCTGGTCAACACTGCTCAAAACGGCTTTAGCTGACTGATGCACCTTGTACAACGAGCGTTTCGCCAGTTCTTCAGAGTTAATTATGGGATTTTATCGCCAAAAGACAGAATTATATTACAAAGAATTATATTCTTATTCTTGAAATGGTAAATGGTTGTTTTCTTTTTTTACAATTTGTGCACATTTTACCCATAGGAAAATCCCATATTAACTATGAAGAACTGGTCCTCTGCGAAACGCTTGTTGTACAAGTATCGCAGAGAAAATTCAAACGTACTCACAGTTGCATGAGGGTTTCGGACAGAGAAACGCAATGGTTTGAAAGCTCGCCGTTGCTAATAAACATTTTAAATATTATTTTATAAACTGCTGGTCAACACTGCTCAAAACGGCTTTAGCTGAATGATGCACCTTGTACAACAAGCGTTTCGCCAGTTCTTCAGAGTTAATTATGGGATTTTATCGTCAAAAGACAGAATTATATTACAAAGAATTATATTCTTATTCTTGAAATGGTAAATGGTTGTTTTCTTTTTTTACAATTTGTGCACATTTTACCCATAGGAAAATCCCATATTAACTATGAAGAACTGGGCCTCTGCGAAACGCTTGTTGTACAAGTATCGCAGAGAAAATTCAAACGTACTCACAGTTGCATGAGGGTTTCGGACAGAGAAACGCAATGGTTTGAAAGCTCGCCGTTGCTAATAAACATTTTAAATATTATTTTATAAACTGCTGGTCAACACTGCTCAAAACGGCTTTAGCTGAATGATGCACCTTGTACAACAAGCGTTTCGCCAGTTCTTCAGAGTTAATTATGGGATTTTATCGTCAAAAGACAGAATTATATTACAAAGAATTATATTCTTATTCTTGAAATGGTAAATGGCTGTTTTCTTTTTTTACAATTTGTGCACATTTTACCCATAGGAAAATCCCATATTAACTATGAAGAACTGGTCCTCTGCGAAACGCTCATTGTACAAGTATCGCAGAGAAAATTCAAAGGTACTCACAGTTGCATGAGGGTTTCGGACAGAGAAACGCAATGGTTTGAAAGCTCGGCGTTGCTAATAAACATTTTAAATATTCTTTTATAAACTGCTGGTCAACACTGCTCAAAACGGCTTTAGCTGACTGATGCACCTTGTACAACGAGCGTTTCGCCAGTTCTTCAGAGTTAATTATGGGATTTTATCGTCAAAAGACAGAATTATATTACAAAGAATTATATTCTTATTCTTGAAATGGTAAATGGTTGTTTTCTTTTTTTACAATTTGTGCACATTTTACCCATAGGAAAATCCCATATTAACTATGAAGAACTGGTCCTCTGCGAAACGCTCGTTGTACAAGTATCGCAGAGAAAATTCAAAGGTACTCACAGTTGCATGAGGGTTTCGGACAGAGAAACGCAATGGTTTGAAAGCTTGGCGTTGCTAATAAACATTTTAAATATTCTTTTATAAACTGCTGGTCAACACTGCTCAAAACGGCTTTAGCTGACTGATGCACCTTGTACAACGAGCGTTTCGCCAGTTCTTCAGAGTTAATTATGGGATTTTATCGTCAAAAGACAGAATTATATTACAAAGAATTATATTCTTATTCTTGAAATGGTAAATGGTTGTTTTCTTTTTTTACAATTTGTGCACATTTTACCCATAGGAAAATCCCATATTAACTATGAAGAACTGGTCCTCTGCGAAACGCTCGTTGTACAAGTATCGCAGAGAAAATTCAAACGTACTCACAGTTGCATGAGGGTTTCGGACAGAGAAACGCAATGGTTTGAAAGCTCGGCGTTGCTAATAAACATTTTAAATATTATTTTATAAACTGCTGGTCAACACTGCTCAAAACGGCTTTAGCTGAATGATGCACCTTGTACAACAAGCGTTTCGCCAGTTCTTCAGAGTTAATTATGGGATTTTATCGTCAAAAGACAGAATTATATTACAAAGAATTATATTCTTATTCTTGAAATGGTAAATGGCTGTTTTCTTTTTTTACAATTTGTGCACATTTTACCCATAGGAAAATCCCATATTAACTATGAAAAACTGGTCCTCTGCGAAACGCTCGTTGTACAAGTATCGCAGAGAAAATTCAAAGGTACTCACAGTTGCATGAGGGTTTCGGACAGAGAAACGCAATGGTTTGAAAGCTCGGCGTTGCTAATAAACATTTTAAATATTCTTTTATAAACTGCTGGTCAACACTGCTCAAAACGGCTTTAGCTGACTGATGCACCTTGTACAACGAGCGTTTCGCCAGTTCTTCAGAGTTAATTATGGGATTTTATTGTCAAAAGACAGAATTATATTACAAATAATTATATTCTTATTCTTGAAATGGTAAATAGCTGTTTTCTTTAAAAAAAATGTTGCACATTTTACCCATAGGAAAATCCCATATTAACTCTGAAGAACTGGTCCTCTGCGAAACGCTCGTTGTGCAAGTATCGCAGAGAAAATTCAAAGGTACTCACAGTTGCATGAGGGTTTCGGACAGAGAAACGCAATGGTTTGAAAGCTCGGCGTTGCTAATAAACATTTTAAATATTATTTTATAAACTGCTGGTCAACACTGCTCAAAACGGCTTTAGCTGACTGATACGCCTTGTACAACAAGCGTTTCGCCAGTTCTTCAGAGTTAATTATGGGATTTTATCGTCAAAAGACAGAATTATATAACAAAGAATTATATTCTTATTCTTGAAATGGTAAATGGCTGTTTTCTTTTTATTTTTTTACAATTTGTGCACATTTTACCCATAGGAAAATCCCGTATTAACTATGAAGAACTGGTCCTCTGCGAAACGCTCGTTGTACAAGTATCGCAGAGAAAATTCAAAGGTACTCACAGTTGCATGAGGGTTTCGGACAGAGAAACGAAATGGTTTGAAAGCTCGGCGTTGCTAATAAACATTTTAAATATTATTTTATAAACTGCTGGTCAACACTGCTCAAAACAGCTTTAGCTGACTGATACGCCTTGTACAACGAGCGTTTCGCCAGTTCTTCAGAGTTAATTATGGGATTTTATCGTCAAAAGACAGAATTATATTACAAAGAATTATATTCTTATTCTTGAAATGGTAAATGGTTGTTTTCTTTTTTTACAATTTGTGCACATTTTACCCATAGGAAAATCCCATATTAACTATGAAGAACTGGTCCTCTGCGAAACGCTTGTTGTACAAGTATCGCAGAGAAAATTCAAAGGTACTCACAGTTGCATGAGGGTTTCGGACAGAGAAACGCAATGGTTTGAAAGCTTGGCGTTGCTAATAAACATTTTAAATATTCTTTTATAAACTGCTGGTCAACACTGCTCAAAACGGCTTTAGCTGACTGATGCACCTTGTACAACGAGCATTTCGCCAGTTCTTCAGAGTTAATTATGGGATTTTATCGTCAAAAGACAGAATTATATTACAAAGAATTATATTCTTATTCTTGAAATGGTAAATGGTTGTTTTCTTTTTTTTACAATTTGTGCACATTTTACCCATAGGAAAATCCCATATTAACTATGAAGAACTGGTCCTCTGCGAAACGCTCATTGTACAAGTATCGCAGAGAAAATTCAAACGTACTCACAGTTGCATGAGGGTTTCGGACAGAGAAACGCAATGGTTTGAAAGCTCGCCGTTGCTAATAAACATTTTAAATATTATTTTATAAACTGCTGGTCAACACTGCTCAAAACGGCTTTAGCTGAATGATGCACCTTGTACAACAAGCGTTTCGCCAGTTCTTCAGAGTTAATTATGGGATTTTATCGTCAAAAGACAGAATTATATTACAAAGAATTATATTCTTATTCTTGAAATGGTAAATGGCTGTTTTCTTTTTTTTTTACAATTTGTGCACATTTTACCCATAGGAAAATCCCATATTAACTCTGAAGAACTGGTCCTCTGCGAAACGCTCGTTGTACAAGTATCGCAGAAAAAATTCAAAGGTACTCACAGTTGCAGGAGGGTTTCGGACAGAGAAACGCAATGGTTTGAAAGCTTGGCGTTGCTAATAAACATTTTAAATATTATTTTATAAACTGCTGGTCAACACTGCTCAAAACGGCTTTAGCTGACTGATGCACCTTGTACAACGAGCGTTTCGCCAGTTCTTCAGAGTTAATTATGGGATTTTATTGTCAAAAGACAGAATTATATTACAAATAATTATATTCTTATTCTTGAAATGGTAAATAGCTGTTTTCTTTAAAAAAAAATTGTGCACATTTTACCCATAGGAAAATCCCATATTAACTCTGAAGAACTGGTCCTCTGCGAAACGCTCGTTGTACAAGTATCGCAGAGAAAATTCAAAGGTACTCACAGTTGCATGAGGGTTTCGGACAGAGAAACGCAATGGTTTGAAAGCTCGGCGTTGCTAATAAACATTTTAAATATTATTTTATAAACTGCTGGTCAACACTGCTCAAAACGGCTTTAGCTGACTGATACGCCTTGTACAACGAGCGTTTCGCCAGTTCTTCAGAGTTAATTATGGGATTTTATCGTCAAAAGACAGAATTATATAACAAAGAATTATATTCTTATTCTTGAAATGGTAAATGGCTGTTTCTTTTTTTTTTACAATTTGTGCACATTTTACCCATAGGAAAATCCCATATTAACTATGAAGAACTGGTCCTCTGCGAAACGCTCGTTGTACAAGTATCGCAGAGAAAATTCAAAGGTACTCACAGTTGCATGAGGGTTTCGGACAGAGAAACGAAATGGTTTGAAAGCTCGGCGTTGCTAATAAACATTTTAAATATTATTTTATAAACTGCTGGTCAACACTGCTCAAAACAGCTTTAGCTGACTGATACGCCTTGTACAACGAGCGTTTCGCCAGTTCTTCAGAGTTAATTATGGGATTTTATCGTCAAAAGACAGAATTATATTACAAAGAATTATATTCTTATTCTTGAAATGGTAAATGGCTGTTTTCTTTTTCTTTTTTTTACAATTTGTGCACATTTTACCCATAGGAAAATCCCATATTAACTCTGAAGAACTGGTCCTCTGCGAAACGCTCGTTGTACAAGTATCGCAGAGAAAATTCAAAGGTACTCACAGTTGCATGAGGGTTTCGGACAGAGAAACGCAATGGTTTGAAAGCTCGGCGTTGCTAATAAAAATGTATATATTATTTTATAAACTGCTGGTCAACACTGCTCAAAACAGCTTTAGCTGACTGATACGCCTTGTACAACGAGCGTTTCGCCAGTTCTTCAGAGTTAATTATGGGATTTTATCGTCAAAAGACAGAATTATATTACAAAGAATTATATTCTTATTCTTGAAATGGTAAATGGTTGTTTTCTTTTTTTACAATTTGTGCACATTTTACCCATAGGAAAATCCCATATTAACTATGAAGAACTGGTCCTCTGCGAAACGCTTGTTGTACAAGTATCGCAGAGAAAATTCAAAGGTACTCACAGTTGCATGAGGGTTTCGGACAGAGAAACGCAATGGTTTGAAAGCTTGGCGTTGCTAATAAACATTTTAAATATTCTTTTATAAACTGCTGGTCAACACTGCTCAAAACGGCTTTAGCTGACTGATGCACCTTGTACAACGAGCGTTTCGCCAGTTCTTCAGAGTTAATTATGGGATTTTATTGTCAAAAGACAGAATTATATTACAAATAATTATATTCTTATTCTTGAAATGGTAAATAGCTGTTTTCTTTTTTTTTTTTACAATTTGTGCACATTTTACCCATAGGAAAATCCCATATTAACTCTGAAGAATTGGTCCTCTGCGAAACGCTCGTTGTACAAGTATCGCAGAAAAAATTCAAAGGTACTCACAGTTGCATGAGGGTTTCGGACAGAGAAACGCAATGGTTTGAAAGCTCGGCGTTGCTAATAAACATTTTAAATATTATTTTATAAACTGCTGGTCAACACTGCTCAAAACGGCTTTAGCTGACTGATGCACCTTGTACAACGAGCGTTTCGCCAGTTCTTCAGTGTTAATTATGGGATTTTATTGTCAAAAGACAGAATTATATTACAAATAATTATATTCTTATTCTTGAAATGGTAAATAGCTGTTTTCTTTAAAAAAAAAATTTGCACATTTTACCCATAGGAAAATCCCATATTAACTCTGAAGAACTGGTCCTCTGCGAAACGCTCGTTGTACAAGTATCGCAGAGAAAATTCAAAGGTACTCACAGTTGCATGAGGGTTTCGGACAGAGAAACGCAATGGTTTGAAAGCTCGGCGTTGCTAATAAACATTTTAAATATTATTTTATAAACTGCTGGTCAACACTGCTCAAAACGGCTTTAGCTGACTGATACGCCTTGTACAACGAGCGTTTCGCCAGTTCTTCAGAGTTAATTATGGGATTTTATCGTCAAAAGTCAGGATTATATAACAAAGAATTATATTCTTATTCTTGAAATGGTAAATGGCTGTTTTCTTTTTTTTTACAATTTGTGCACATTTTACCCATAGGAAAATCCCATATTAACTCTGAAGAACTGGTCCTCTGCGAAACGCTCGTTGTACAAGTATCGCAGAAAAAATTCAAAGGTACTCACAGTTGCAGGAGGGTTTCGGACAGAGAAACGCAATGGTTTGAAAGCTTGGCGTTGCTAATAAACATTTTAAATATTATTTTATAAACTGCTGGTCAACACTGCTCAAAACGGCTTTAGCTGACTGATGCACCTTGTACAACGAGCGTTTCGCCAGTTCTTCAGAGTTAATTATGGGATTTTATTGTCAAAAGACAGAATTATATTACAAATAATTATATTCTTATTCTTGAAATGGTAAATAGCTGTTTTCTTTAAAAAAAAATTGTGCACATTTTACCCATAGGAAAATCCCATATTAACTCTGAAGAACTGGTCCTCTGCGAAACGCTCGTTGTACAAGTATCGCAGAGAAAATTCAAAGGTACTCACAGTTGCATGAGGGTTTCGGACAGAGAAACGCAATGGTTTGAAAGCTCGGCGTTGCTAATAAACATTTAAAATATTATTTTATAAACTGCTGGTCAACACTGCTCAAAACGGCTTTAGCTGACTGATACGCCTTGTACAACGAGCGTTTCGCCAGTTCTTCAGAGTTAATTATGGGATTTTATCGTCAAAAGACAGAATTATATAACAAAGAATTATATTCTTATTCTTGAAATGGTAAATGGCTGTTTCTTTTTTTTTTACAATTTGTGCACATTTTACCCATAGGAAAATCCCATATTAACTATGAAGAACTGGTCCTCTGCGAAACGCTCGTTGTACAAGTATCGCAGAGAAAATTCAAAGGTACTCACAGTTGCATGAGGGTTTCGGACAGAGAAACGAAATGGTTTGAAAGCTCGGCGTTGCTAATAAACATTTTAAATATTATTTTATAAACTGCTGGTCAACACTGCTCAAAACAGCTTTAGCTGACTGATACGCCTTGTACAACGAGCGTTTCGCCAGTTCTTCAGAGTTAATTATGGGATTTTATCGTCAAAAGACAGAATTATATTACAAAGAATTATATTCTTATTCTTGAAATGGTAAATGGTTGTTTTCTTTTTTTACAATTTGTGCACATTTTACCCATAGGAAAATCCCATATTAACTATGAAGAATTGGTCCTCTGCGAAACGCTTGTTGTACAAGTATCGCAGAGAAAATTCAAAGGTACTCACAGTTGCATGAGGGTTTCGGACAGAGAAACGCAATGGTTTGAAAGCTTGGCGTTGCTAATAAACATTTTAAATATTCTTTTATAAACTGCTGGTCAACACTGCTCAAAACGGCTTTAGCTGACTGATGCACCTTGTACAACGAGCGTTTCGCCAGTTCTTCAGAGTTAATTATGGGATTTTATCGTCAAAAGACAGAATTATATAACAAAGAATTATATTCTTATTCTTGAAATGGTAAATGGCTGTTTCTTTTTTTTTTACAATTTGTGCACATTTTACCCATAGGAAAATCCCATATTAACTATGAAGAACTGGTCCTCTGCGAAACGCTCGTTGTACAAGTATCGCAGAGAAAATTCAAAGGTACTCACAGTTGCATGAGGGTTTCGGACAGAGAAACGAAATGGTTTGAAAGCTCGGCGTTGCTAATAAACATTTTAAATATTATTTTATAAACTGCTGGTCAACACTGCTCAAAACAGCTTTAGCTGACTGATACGCCTTGTACAACGAGCGTTTCGCCAGTTCTTCAGAGTTAATTATGGGATTTTATCGTCAAAAGACAGAATTATATTACAAAGAATTATATTCTTATTCTTGAAATGGTAAATGGTTGTTTTCTTTTTTTACAATTTGTGCACATTTTACCCATAGGAAAATCCCATATTAACTATGAAGAATTGGTCCTCTGCGAAACGCTTGTTGTACAAGTATCGCAGAGAAAATTCAAAGGTACTCACAGTTGCATGAGGGTTTCGGACAGAGAAACGCAATGGTTTGAAAGCTTGGCGTTGCTAATAAACATTTTAAATATTCTTTTATAAACTGCTGGTCAACACTGCTCAAAACGGCTTTAGCTGACTGATGCACCTTGTACAACGAGCGTTTCGCCAGTTCTTCAGAGTTAATTATGGGATTTTATCGCCAAAAGACAGAATTATATTACAAAGAATTATATTCTTATTCTTGAAATGGTAAATGGTTGTTTTCTTTTTTTACAATTTGTGCACATTTTACCCATAGGAAAATCCCATATTAACTATGAAGAACTGGTCCTCTGCGAAACGCTTGTTGTACAAGTATCGCAGAGAAAATTCAAACGTACTCACAGTTGCATGAGGGTTTCGGACAGAGAAACGCAATGGTTTGAAAGCTCGCCGTTGCTAATAAACATTTTAAATATTATTTTATAAACTGCTGGTCAACACTGCTCAAAACGGCTTTAGCTGAATGATGCACCTTGTACAACAAGCGTTTCGCCAGTTCTTCAGAGTTAATTATGGGATTTTATCGTCAAAAGACAGAATTATATTACAAAGAATTATATTCTTATTCTTGAAATGGTAAATGGTTGTTTTCTTTTTTTACAATTTGTGCACATTTTACCCATAGGAAAATCCCATATTAACTATGAAGAACTGGGCCTCTGCGAAACGCTTGTTGTACAAGTATCGCAGAGAAAATTCAAACGTACTCACAGTTGCATGAGGGTTTCGGACAGAGAAACGCAATGGTTTGAAAGCTCGCCGTTGCTAATAAACATTTTAAATATTATTTTATAAACTGCTGGTCAACACTGCTCAAAACGGCTTTAGCTGAATGATGCACCTTGTACAACAAGCGTTTCGCCAGTTCTTCAGAGTTAATTATGGGATTTTATCGTCAAAAGACAGAATTATATTACAAAGAATTATATTCTTATTCTTGAAATGGTAAATGGCTGTTTTCTTTTTTTACAATTTGTGCACATTTTACCCATAGGAAAATCCCATATTAACTATGAAGAACTGGTCCTCTGCGAAACGCTCATTGTACAAGTATCGCAGAGAAAATTCAAAGGTACTCACAGTTGCATGAGGGTTTCGGACAGAGAAACGCAATGGTTTGAAAGCTCGGCGTTGCTAATAAACATTTTAAATATTATTTTATAAACTGCTGGTCAACACTGCTCAAAACGGCTTTAGCTGAATGATGCACCTTGTACAACGAGCGTTTCGCCAGTTCTTCAGAGTTAATTATGGGATTTTATTGTCAAAAGACAGAATTATATTACAAATAATTATATTCTTATTCTTGAAATGGTAAATAGCTGTTTTCTTTAAAAAAAAATTGTGCACATTTTACCCATAGGAAAATCCCATATTAACTCTGAAGAACTGGTCCTCTGCGAAACGCTCGTTGTACAAGTATCGCAGAGAAAATTCAAAGGTACTCACAGTTGCATGAGGGTTTCGGACAGAGAAACGCAATGGTTTGAAAGCTCGGCGTTGCTAATAAACATTTTAAATATTATTTTATAAACTGCTGGTCAACACTGCTCAAAACGGCTTTAGCTGACTGATACGCCTTGTACAACGAGCGTTTCGCCAGTTCTTCAGAGTTAATTATGGGATTTTATCGTCAAAAGACAGAATTATATAACAAAGAATTATATTCTTATTCTTGAAATGGTAAATGGCTGTTTATTTTTTTTTTACAATTTGTGCACATTTTACCCATAGGAAAATCCCATATTAACTATGAAGAACTGGTCCTCTGCGAAACGCTCGTTGTACAAGTATCGCAGAGAAAATTCAAAGGTACTCACAGTTGCATGAGGGTTTCGGACAGAGAAACGAAATGGTTTGAAAGCTCGGCGTTGCTAATAAACATTTTAAATATTATTTTATAAACTGCTGGTCAACACTGCTCAAAACAGCTTTAGCTGACTGATACGCCTTGTACAACGAGCGTTTCGCCAGTTCTTCAGAGTTAATTATGGGATTTTATCGTCAAAAGACAGAATTATATTACAAAGAATTATATTCTTATTCTTGAAATGGTAAATGGTTGTTTTCTTTTTTTACAATTTGTGCACATTTTACCCATAGGAAAATCCCATATTAACTATGAAGAATTGGTCCTCTGCGAAACTCTTGTTGTACAAGTATCGCAGAGAAAATTCAAAGGTACTCACAGTTGCATGAGGGTTTCGGACAGAGAAACGCAATGGTTTGAAAGCTTGGCGTTGCTAATAAACATTTTAAATATTCTTTTATAAACTGCTGGTCAACACTGCTCAAAACGGCTTTAGCTGACTGATGCACCTTGTACAACGAGCGTTTCGCCAGTTCTTCAGAGTTAATTATGGGATTTTATCGCCAAAAGACAGAATTATATTACAAAGAATTATATTCTTATTCTTGAAATGGTAAATGGTTGTTTTCTTTTTTTACAATTTGTGCACATTTTACCCATAGGAAAATCCCATATTAACTATGAAGAACTGGTCCTCTGCGAAACGCTTGTTGTACAAGTATCGCAGAGAAAATTCAAACGTACTCACAGTTGCATGAGGGTTTCGGACAGAGAAACGCAATGGTTTGAAAGCTCGCCGTTGCTAATAAACATTTTAAATATTATTTTATAAACTGCTGGTCAACACTGCTCAAAACGGCTTTAGCTGAATGATGCACCTTGTACAACAAGCGTTTCGCCAGTTCTTCAGAGTTAATTATGGGATTTTATCGTCAAAAGACAGAATTATATTACAAAGAATTATATTCTTATTCTTGAAATGGTAAATGGTTGTTTTCTTTTTTTACAATTTGTGCACATTTTACCCATAGGAAAATCCCATATTAACTATGAAGAACTGGGCCTCTGCGAAACGCTTGTTGTACAAGTATCGCAGAGAAAATTCAAACGTACTCACAGTTGCATGAGGGTTTCGGACAGAGAAACGCAATGGTTTGAAAGCTCGCCGTTGCTAATAAACATTTTAAATATTATTTTATAAACTGCTGGTCAACACTGCTCAAAACGGCTTTAGCTGAATGATGCACCTTGTACAACAAGCGTTTCGCCAGTTCTTCAGAGTTAATTATGGGATTTTATCGTCAAAAGACAGAATTATATTACAAAGAATTATATTCTTATTCTTGAAATGGTAAATGGCTGTTTTCTTTTTTTACAATTTGTGCACATTTTACCCATAGGAAAATCCCATATTAACTATGAAGAACTGGTCCTCTGCGAAACGCTCATTGTACAAGTATCGCAGAGAAAATTCAAAGGTACTCACAGTTGCATGAGGGTTTCGGACAGAGAAACGCAATGGTTTGAAAGCTCGGCGTTGCTAATAAACATTTTAAATATTCTTTTATAAACTGCTGGTCAACACTGCTCAAAACGGCTTTAGCTGACTGATGCACCTTGTACAACGAGCGTTTCGCCAGTTCTTCAGAGTTAATTATGGGATTTTATCGTCAAAAGACAGAATTATATTACAAAGAATTATATTCTTATTCTTGAAATGGTAAATGGTTGTTTTCTTTTTTTACAATTTGTGCACATTTTACCCATAGGAAAATCCCATATTAACTATGAAGAACTGGTCCTCTGCGAAACGCTCGTTGTACAAGTATCGCAGAGAAAATTCAAAGGTACTCACAGTTGCATGAGGGTTTCGGACAGAGAAACGCAATGGTTTGAAAGCTTGGCGTTGCTAATAAACATTTTAAATATTCTTTTATAAACTGCTGGTCAACACTGCTCAAAACGGCTTTAGCTGACTGATGCACCTTGTACAACGAGCGTTTCGCCAGTTCTTCAGAGTTAATTATGGGATTTTATCGTCAAAAGACAGAATTATATTACAAAGAATTATATTCTTATTCTTGAAATGGTAAATGGTTGTTTTCTTTTTTTACAATTTGTGCACATTTTACCCATAGGAAAATCCCATATTAACTATGAAGAACTGGTCCTCTGCGAAACGCTCGTTGTACAAGTATCGCAGAGAAAATTCAAACGTACTCACAGTTGCATGAGGGTTTCGGACAGAGAAACGCAATGGTTTGAAAGCTCGGCGTTGCTAATAAACATTTTAAATATTATTTTATAAACTGCTGGTCAACACTGCTCAAAACGGCTTTAGCTGAATGATGCACCTTGTACAACAAGCGTTTCGCCAGTTCTTCAGAGTTAATTATGGGATTTTATCGTCAAAAGACAGAATTATATTACAAAGAATTATATTCTTATTCTTGAAATGGTAAATGGCTGTTTTCTTTTTTTACAATTTGTGCACATTTTACCCATAGGAAAATCCCATATTAACTATGAAAAACTGGTCCTCTGCGAAACGCTCGTTGTACAAGTATCGCAGAGAAAATTCAAAGGTACTCACAGTTGCATGAGGGTTTCGGACAGAGAAACGCAATGGTTTGAAAGCTCGGCGTTGCTAATAAACATTTTAAATATTCTTTTATAAACTGCTGGTCAACACTGCTCAAAACGGCTTTAGCTGACTGATGCACCTTGTACAACGAGCGTTTCGCCAGTTCTTCAGAGTTAATTATGGGATTTTATTGTCAAAAGACAGAATTATATTACAAATAATTATATTCTTATTCTTGAAATGGTAAATAGCTGTTTTCTTTAAAAAAAATGTTGCACATTTTACCCATAGGAAAATCCCATATTAACTCTGAAGAACTGGTCCTCTGCGAAACGCTCGTTGTGCAAGTATCGCAGAGAAAATTCAAAGGTACTCACAGTTGCATGAGGGTTTCGGACAGAGAAACGCAATGGTTTGAAAGCTCGGCGTTGCTAATAAACATTTTAAATATTATTTTATAAACTGCTGGTCAACACTGCTCAAAACGGCTTTAGCTGACTGATACGCCTTGTACAACAAGCGTTTCGCCAGTTCTTCAGAGTTAATTATGGGATTTTATCGTCAAAAGACAGAATTATATAACAAAGAATTATATTCTTATTCTTGAAATGGTAAATGGCTGTTTTCTTTTTATTTTTTTACAATTTGTGCACATTTTACCCATAGGAAAATCCCGTATTAACTATGAAGAACTGGTCCTCTGCGAAACGCTCGTTGTACAAGTATCGCAGAGAAAATTCAAAGGTACTCACAGTTGCATGAGGGTTTCGGACAGAGAAACGAAATGGTTTGAAAGCTCGGCGTTGCTAATAAACATTTTAAATATTATTTTATAAACTGCTGGTCAACACTGCTCAAAACAGCTTTAGCTGACTGATACGCCTTGTACAACGAGCGTTTCGCCAGTTCTTCAGAGTTAATTATGGGATTTTATCGTCAAAAGACAGAATTATATTACAAAGAATTATATTCTTATTCTTGAAATGGTAAATGGTTGTTTTCTTTTTTTACAATTTGTGCACATTTTACCCATAGGAAAATCCCATATTAACTATGAAGAACTGGTCCTCTGCGAAACGCTTGTTGTACAAGTATCGCAGAGAAAATTCAAAGGTACTCACAGTTGCATGAGGGTTTCGGACAGAGAAACGCAATGGTTTGAAAGCTTGGCGTTGCTAATAAACATTTTAAATATTCTTTTATAAACTGCTGGTCAACACTGCTCAAAACGGCTTTAGCTGACTGATGCACCTTGTACAACGAGCATTTCGCCAGTTCTTCAGAGTTAATTATGGGATTTTATCGTCAAAAGACAGAATTATATTACAAAGAATTATATTCTTATTCTTGAAATGGTAAATGGTTGTTTTCTTTTTTTTACAATTTGTGCACATTTTACCCATAGGAAAATCCCATATTAACTATGAAGAACTGGTCCTCTGCGAAACGCTCATTGTACAAGTATCGCAGAGAAAATTCAAACGTACTCACAGTTGCATGAGGGTTTCGGACAGAGAAACGCAATGGTTTGAAAGCTCGCCGTTGCTAATAAACATTTTAAATATTATTTTATAAACTGCTGGTCAACACTGCTCAAAACGGCTTTAGCTGAATGATGCACCTTGTACAACAAGCGTTTCGCCAGTTCTTCAGAGTTAATTATGGGATTTTATCGTCAAAAGACAGAATTATATTACAAAGAATTATATTCTTATTCTTGAAATGGTAAATGGCTGTTTTCTTTTTTTTTTACAATTTGTGCACATTTTACCCATAGGAAAATCCCATATTAACTCTGAAGAACTGGTCCTCTGCGAAACGCTCGTTGTACAAGTATCGCAGAAAAAATTCAAAGGTACTCACAGTTGCAGGAGGGTTTCGGACAGAGAAACGCAATGGTTTGAAAGCTTGGCGTTGCTAATAAACATTTTAAATATTATTTTATAAACTGCTGGTCAACACTGCTCAAAACGGCTTTAGCTGACTGATGCACCTTGTACAACGAGCGTTTCGCCAGTTCTTCAGAGTTAATTATGGGATTTTATTGTCAAAAGACAGAATTATATTACAAATAATTATATTCTTATTCTTGAAATGGTAAATAGCTGTTTTCTTTAAAAAAAAATTGTGCACATTTTACCCATAGGAAAATCCCATATTAACTCTGAAGAACTGGTCCTCTGCGAAACGCTCGTTGTACAAGTATCGCAGAGAAAATTCAAAGGTACTCACAGTTGCATGAGGGTTTCGGACAGAGAAACGCAATGGTTTGAAAGCTCGGCGTTGCTAATAAACATTTTAAATATTATTTTATAAACTGCTGGTCAACACTGCTCAAAACGGCTTTAGCTGACTGATACGCCTTGTACAACGAGCGTTTCGCCAGTTCTTCAGAGTTAATTATGGGATTTTATCGTCAAAAGACAGAATTATATAACAAAGAATTATATTCTTATTCTTGAAATGGTAAATGGCTGTTTCTTTTTTTTTTACAATTTGTGCACATTTTACCCATAGGAAAATCCCATATTAACTATGAAGAACTGGTCCTCTGCGAAACGCTCGTTGTACAAGTATCGCAGAGAAAATTCAAAGGTACTCACAGTTGCATGAGGGTTTCGGACAGAGAAACGAAATGGTTTGAAAGCTCGGCGTTGCTAATAAACATTTTAAATATTATTTTATAAACTGCTGGTCAACACTGCTCAAAACAGCTTTAGCTGACTGATACGCCTTGTACAACGAGCGTTTCGCCAGTTCTTCAGAGTTAATTATGGGATTTTATCGTCAAAAGACAGAATTATATTACAAAGAATTATATTCTTATTCTTGAAATGGTAAATGGCTGTTTTCTTTTTCTTTTTTTTACAATTTGTGCACATTTTACCCATAGGAAAATCCCATATTAACTCTGAAGAACTGGTCCTCTGCGAAACGCTCGTTGTACAAGTATCGCAGAGAAAATTCAAAGGTACTCACAGTTGCATGAGGGTTTCGGACAGAGAAACGCAATGGTTTGAAAGCTCGGCGTTGCTAATAAAAATGTATATATTATTTTATAAACTGCTGGTCAACACTGCTCAAAACAGCTTTAGCTGACTGATACGCCTTGTACAACGAGCGTTTCGCCAGTTCTTCAGAGTTAATTATGGGATTTTATCGTCAAAAGACAGAATTATATTACAAAGAATTATATTCTTATTCTTGAAATGGTAAATGGTTGTTTTCTTTTTTTACAATTTGTGCACATTTTACCCATAGGAAAATCCCATATTAACTATGAAGAACTGGTCCTCTGCGAAACGCTTGTTGTACAAGTATCGCAGAGAAAATTCAAAGGTACTCACAGTTGCATGAGGGTTTCGGACAGAGAAACGCAATGGTTTGAAAGCTTGGCGTTGCTAATAAACATTTTAAATATTCTTTTATAAACTGCTGGTCAACACTGCTCAAAACGGCTTTAGCTGACTGATGCACCTTGTACAACGAGCGTTTCGCCAGTTCTTCAGAGTTAATTATGGGATTTTATTGTCAAAAGACAGAATTATATTACAAATAATTATATTCTTATTCTTGAAATGGTAAATAGCTGTTTTCTTTTTTTTTTTTACAATTTGTGCACATTTTACCCATAGGAAAATCCCATATTAACTCTGAAGAATTGGTCCTCTGCGAAACGCTCGTTGTACAAGTATCGCAGAAAAAATTCAAAGGTACTCACAGTTGCATGAGGGTTTCGGACAGAGAAACGCAATGGTTTGAAAGCTCGGCGTTGCTAATAAACATTTTAAATATTATTTTATAAACTGCTGGTCAACACTGCTCAAAACGGCTTTAGCTGACTGATGCACCTTGTACAACGAGCGTTTCGCCAGTTCTTCAGTGTTAATTATGGGATTTTATTGTCAAAAGACAGAATTATATTACAAATAATTATATTCTTATTCTTGAAATGGTAAATAGCTGTTTTCTTTAAAAAAAAAATTTGCACATTTTACCCATAGGAAAATCCCATATTAACTCTGAAGAACTGGTCCTCTGCGAAACGCTCGTTGTACAAGTATCGCAGAGAAAATTCAAAGGTACTCACAGTTGCATGAGGGTTTCGGACAGAGAAACGCAATGGTTTGAAAGCTCGGCGTTGCTAATAAACATTTTAAATATTATTTTATAAACTGCTGGTCAACACTGCTCAAAACGGCTTTAGCTGACTGATACGCCTTGTACAACGAGCGTTTCGCCAGTTCTTCAGAGTTAATTATGGGATTTTATCGTCAAAAGTCAGGATTATATAACAAAGAATTATATTCTTATTCTTGAAATGGTAAATGGCTGTTTTCTTTTTTTTTACAATTTGTGCACATTTTACCCATAGGAAAATCCCATATTAACTCTGAAGAACTGGTCCTCTGCGAAACGCTCGTTGTACAAGTATCGCAGAAAAAATTCAAAGGTACTCACAGTTGCAGGAGGGTTTCGGACAGAGAAACGCAATGGTTTGAAAGCTTGGCGTTGCTAATAAACATTTTAAATATTATTTTATAAACTGCTGGTCAACACTGCTCAAAACGGCTTTAGCTGACTGATGCACCTTGTACAACGAGCGTTTCGCCAGTTCTTCAGAGTTAATTATGGGATTTTATTGTCAAAAGACAGAATTATATTACAAATAATTATATTCTTATTCTTGAAATGGTAAATAGCTGTTTTCTTTAAAAAAAAATTGTGCACATTTTACCCATAGGAAAATCCCATATTAACTCTGAAGAACTGGTCCTCTGCGAAACGCTCGTTGTACAAGTATCGCAGAGAAAATTCAAAGGTACTCACAGTTGCATGAGGGTTTCGGACAGAGAAACGCAATGGTTTGAAAGCTCGGCGTTGCTAATAAACATTTAAAATATTATTTTATAAACTGCTGGTCAACACTGCTCAAAACGGCTTTAGCTGACTGATACGCCTTGTACAACGAGCGTTTCGCCAGTTCTTCAGAGTTAATTATGGGATTTTATCGTCAAAAGACAGAATTATATAACAAAGAATTATATTCTTATTCTTGAAATGGTAAATGGCTGTTTCTTTTTTTTTTACAATTTGTGCACATTTTACCCATAGGAAAATCCCATATTAACTATGAAGAACTGGTCCTCTGCGAAACGCTCGTTGTACAAGTATCGCAGAGAAAATTCAAAGGTACTCACAGTTGCATGAGGGTTTCGGACAGAGAAACGAAATGGTTTGAAAGCTCGGCGTTGCTAATAAACATTTTAAATATTATTTTATAAACTGCTGGTCAACACTGCTCAAAACAGCTTTAGCTGACTGATACGCCTTGTACAACGAGCGTTTCGCCAGTTCTTCAGAGTTAATTATGGGATTTTATCGTCAAAAGACAGAATTATATTACAAAGAATTATATTCTTATTCTTGAAATGGTAAATGGTTGTTTTCTTTTTTTACAATTTGTGCACATTTTACCCATAGGAAAATCCCATATTAACTATGAAGAATTGGTCCTCTGCGAAACGCTTGTTGTACAAGTATCGCAGAGAAAATTCAAAGGTACTCACAGTTGCATGAGGGTTTCGGACAGAGAAACGCAATGGTTTGAAAGCTTGGCGTTGCTAATAAACATTTTAAATATTCTTTTATAAACTGCTGGTCAACACTGCTCAAAACGGCTTTAGCTGACTGATGCACCTTGTACAACGAGCGTTTCGCCAGTTCTTCAGAGTTAATTATGGGATTTTATCGTCAAAAGACAGAATTATATAACAAAGAATTATATTCTTATTCTTGAAATGGTAAATGGCTGTTTCTTTTTTTTTTACAATTTGTGCACATTTTACCCATAGGAAAATCCCATATTAACTATGAAGAACTGGTCCTCTGCGAAACGCTCGTTGTACAAGTATCGCAGAGAAAATTCAAAGGTACTCACAGTTGCATGAGGGTTTCGGACAGAGAAACGAAATGGTTTGAAAGCTCGGCGTTGCTAATAAACATTTTAAATATTATTTTATAAACTGCTGGTCAACACTGCTCAAAACAGCTTTAGCTGACTGATACGCCTTGTACAACGAGCGTTTCGCCAGTTCTTCAGAGTTAATTATGGGATTTTATCGTCAAAAGACAGAATTATATTACAAAGAATTATATTCTTATTCTTGAAATGGTAAATGGTTGTTTTCTTTTTTTACAATTTGTGCACATTTTACCCATAGGAAAATCCCATATTAACTATGAAGAATTGGTCCTCTGCGAAACGCTTGTTGTACAAGTATCGCAGAGAAAATTCAAAGGTACTCACAGTTGCATGAGGGTTTCGGACAGAGAAACGCAATGGTTTGAAAGCTTGGCGTTGCTAATAAACATTTTAAATATTCTTTTATAAACTGCTGGTCAACACTGCTCAAAACGGCTTTAGCTGACTGATGCACCTTGTACAACGAGCGTTTCGCCAGTTCTTC
This sequence comes from Notolepis coatsorum, assembly GCF_963971535.1. NCBI lineage: Eukaryota > Metazoa > Chordata > Actinopteri > Aulopiformes > Paralepididae > Notolepis > Notolepis coatsorum. Next base: position 4,600,712 of record NC_140166.1, read on the forward strand.
AGAGTTAATTATGGGATTTTATCGCCAAAAGACAGAATTATATTACAAAGAATTATATTCTTATTCTTGAAATGGTAAATGGTTGTTTTCTTTTTTTACAATTTGTGCACATTTTACCCATAGGAAAATCCCATATTAACTATGAAGAACTGGTCCTCTGCGAAACGCTTGTTGTACAAGTATCGCAGAGAAAATTCAAACGTACTCACAGTTGCATGAGGGTTTCGGACAGAGAAACGCAATGGTTTGAAAGCTCGCCGTTGCTAATAAACATTTTAAATATTATTTTATAAACTGCTGGTCAACACTGCTCAAAACGGCTTTAGCTGAATGATGCACCTTGTACAACAAGCGTTTCGCCAGTTCTTCAGAGTTAATTATGGGATTTTATCGTCAAAAGACAGAATTATATTACAAAGAATTATATTCTTATTCTTGAAATGGTAAATGGTTGTTTTCTTTTTTTACAATTTGTGCACATTTTACCCATAGGAAAATCCCATATTAACTATGAAGAACTGGGCCTCTGCGAAACGCTTGTTGTACAAGTATCGCAGAGAAAATTCAAACGTACTCACAGTTGCATGAGGGTTTCGGACAGAGAAACGCAATGGTTTGAAAGCTCGCCGTTGCTAATAAACATTTTAAATATTATTTTATAAACTGCTGGTCAACACTGCTCAAAACGGCTTTAGCTGAATGATGCACCTTGTACAACAAGCGTTTCGCCAGTTCTTCAGAGTTAATTATGGGATTTTATCGTCAAAAGACAGAATTATATTACAAAGAATTATATTCTTATTCTTGAAATGGTAAATGGCTGTTTTCTTTTTTTACAATTTGTGCACATTTTACCCATAGGAAAATCCCATATTAACTATGAAGAACTGGTCCTCTGCGAAACGCTCATTGTACAAGTATCGCAGAGAAAATTCAAAGGTACTCACAGTTGCATGAGGGTTTCGGACAGAGAAACGCAATGGTTTGAAAGCTCGGCGTTGCTAATAAACATTTTAAATATTCTTTTATAAACTGCTGGTCAACACTGCTCAAAACGGCTTTAGCTGACTGATGCACCTTGTACAACGAGCGTTTCGCCAGTTCTTCAGAGTTAATTATGGGATTTTATCGTCAAAAGACAGAATTATATTACAAAGAATTATATTCTTATTCTTGAAATGGTAAATGGTTGTTTTCTTTTTTTACAATTTGTGCACATTTTACCCATAGGAAAATCCCATATTAACTATGAAGAACTGGTCCTCTGCGAAACGCTCGTTGTACAAGTATCGCAGAGAAAATTCAAAGGTACTCACAGTTGCATGAGGGTTTCGGACAGAGAAACGCAATGGTTTGAAAGCTTGGCGTTGCTAATAAACATTTTAAATATTCTTTTATAAACTGCTGGTCAACACTGCTCAAAACGGCTTTAGCTGACTGATGCACCTTGTACAACGAGCGTTTCGCCAGTTCTTCAGAGTTAATTATGGGATTTTATCGTCAAAAGACAGAATTATATTACAAAGAATTATATTCTTATTCTTGAAATGGTAAATGGTTGTTTTCTTTTTTTTACAATTTGTGCACATTTTACCCATAGGAAAATCCCATATTAACTATGAAGAACTGGTCCTCTGCGAAACGCTCGTTGTACAAGTATCGCAGAGAAAATTCAAACGTACTCACAGTTGCATGAGGGTTTCGGACAGAGAAACGCAATGGTTTGAAAGCTCGGCGTTGCTAATAAACATTTTAAATATTATTTTATAAACTGCTGGTCAACACTGCTCAAAACGGCTTTAGCTGAATGATGCACCTTGTACAACGAGCGTTTCGCCAGTTCTTCAGAGTTAATTATGGGATTTTATTGTCAAAAGACAGAATTATATTACAAATAATTATATTCTTATTCTTGAAATGGTAAATAGCTGTTTTCTTTAAAAAAAAATTGTGCACATTTTACCCATAGGAAAATCCCATATTAACTCTGAAGAACTGGTCCTCTGCGAAACGCTCGTTGTACAAGTATCGCAGAGAAAATTCAAAGGTACTCACAGTTGCATGAGGGTTTCGGACAGAGAAACGCAATGGTTTGAAAGCTCGGCGTTGCTAATAAACATTTTAAATATTATTTTATAAACTGCTGGTCAACACTGCTCAAAACGGCTTTAGCTGACTGATACGCCTTGTACAACGAGCGTTTCGCCAGTTCTTCAGAGTTAATTATGGGATTTTATCGTCAAAAGACAGAATTATATAACAAAGAATTATATTCTTATTCTTGAAATGGTAAATGGCTGTTTATTTTTTTTTTACAATTTGTGCACATTTTACCCATAGGAAAATCCCATATTAACTATGAAGAACTGGTCCTCTGCGAAACGCTCGTTGTACAAGTATCGCAGAGAAAATTCAAAGGTACTCACAGTTGCATGAGGGTTTCGGACAGAGAAACGAAATGGTTTGAAAGCTCGGCGTTGCTAATAAACATTTTAAATATTATTTTATAAACTGCTGGTCAACACTGCTCAAAACAGCTTTAGCTGACTGATACGCCTTGTACAACGAGCGTTTCGCCAGTTCTTCAGAGTTAATTATGGGATTTTATCGTCAAAAGACAGAATTATATTACAAAGAATTATATTCTTATTCTTGAAATGGTAAATGGTTGTTTTCTTTTTTTACAATTTGTGCACATTTTACCCATAGGAAAATCCCATATTAACTATGAAGAATTGGTCCTCTGCGAAACTCTTGTTGTACAAGTATCGCAGAGAAAATTCAAAGGTACTCACAGTTGCATGAGGGTTTCGGACAGAGAAACGCAATGGTTTGAAAGCTTGGCGTTGCTAATAAACATTTTAAATATTCTTTTATAAACTGCTGGTCAACACTGCTCAAAACGGCTTTAGCTGACTGATGCACCTTGTACAACGAGCGTTTCGCCAGTTCTTCAGAGTTAATTATGGGATTTTATCGCCAAAAGACAGAATTATATTACAAAGAATTATATTCTTATTCTTGAAATGGTAAATGGTTGTTTTCTTTTTTTACAATTTGTGCACATTTTACCCATAGGAAAATCCCATATTAACTATGAAGAACTGGTCCTCTGCGAAACGCTTGTTGTACAAGTATCGCAGAGAAAATTCAAACGTACTCACAGTTGCATGAGGGTTTCGGACAGAGAAACGCAATGGTTTGAAAGCTCGCCGTTGCTAATAAACATTTTAAATATTATTTTATAAACTGCTGGTCAACACTGCTCAAAACGGCTTTAGCTGAATGATGCACCTTGTACAACAAGCGTTTCGCCAGTTCTTCAGAGTTAATTATGGGATTTTATCGTCAAAAGACAGAATTATATTACAAAGAATTATATTCTTATTCTTGAAATGGTAAATGGTTGTTTTCTTTTTTTACAATTTGTGCACATTTTACCCATAGGAAAATCCCATATTAACTATGAAGAACTGGGCCTCTGCGAAACGCTTGTTGTACAAGTATCGCAGAGAAAATTCAAACGTACTCACAGTTGCATGAGGGTTTCGGACAGAGAAACGCAATGGTTTGAAAGCTCGCCGTTGCTAATAAACATTTTAAATATTATTTTATAAACTGCTGGTCAACACTGCTCAAAACGGCTTTAGCTGAATGATGCACCTTGTACAACAAGCGTTTCGCCAGTTCTTCAGAGTTAATTATGGGATTTTATCGTCAAAAGACAGAATTATATTACAAAGAATTATATTCTTATTCTTGAAATGGTAAATGGCTGTTTTCTTTTTTTACAATTTGTGCACATTTTACCCATAGGAAAATCCCATATTAACTATGAAGAACTGGTCCTCTGCGAAACGCTCATTGTACAAGTATCGCAGAGAAAATTCAAAGGTACTCACAGTTGCATGAGGGTTTCGGACAGAGAAACGCAATGGTTTGAAAGCTCGGCGTTGCTAATAAACATTTTAAATATTCTTTTATAAACTGCTGGTCAACACTGCTCAAAACGGCTTTAGCTGACTGATGCACCTTGTACAACGAGCGTTTCGCCAGTTCTTCAGAGTTAATTATGGGATTTTATCGTCAAAAGACAGAATTATATTACAAAGAATTATATTCTTATTCTTGAAATGGTAAATGGTTGTTTTCTTTTTTTACAATTTGTGCACATTTTACCCATAGGAAAATCCCATATTAACTATGAAGAACTGGTCCTCTGCGAAACGCTCGTTGTACAAGTATCGCAGAGAAAATTCAAAGGTACTCACAGTTGCATGAGGGTTTCGGACAGAGAAACGCAATGGTTTGAAAGCTTGGCGTTGCTAATAAACATTTTAAATATTCTTTTATAAACTGCTGGTCAACACTGCTCAAAACGGCTTTAGCTGACTGATGCACCTTGTACAACGAGCGTTTCGCCAGTTCTTCAGAGTTAATTATGGGATTTTATCGTCAAAAGACAGAATTATATTACAAAGAATTATATTCTTATTCTTGAAATGGTAAATGGTTGTTTTCTTTTTTTACAATTTGTGCACATTTTACCCATAGGAAAATCCCATATTAACTATGAAGAACTGGTCCTCTGCGAAACGCTCGTTGTACAAGTATCGCAGAGAAAATTCAAACGTACTCACAGTTGCATGAGGGTTTCGGACAGAGAAACGCAATGGTTTGAAAGCTCGGCGTTGCTAATAAACATTTTAAATATTATTTTATAAACTGCTGGTCAACACTGCTCAAAACGGCTTTAGCTGAATGATGCACCTTGTACAACAAGCGTTTCGCCAGTTCTTCAGAGTTAATTATGGGATTTTATCGTCAAAAGACAGAATTATATTACAAAGAATTATATTCTTATTCTTGAAATGGTAAATGGCTGTTTTCTTTTTTTACAATTTGTGCACATTTTACCCATAGGAAAATCCCATATTAACTATGAAAAACTGGTCCTCTGCGAAACGCTCGTTGTACAAGTATCGCAGAGAAAATTCAAAGGTACTCACAGTTGCATGAGGGTTTCGGACAGAGAAACGCAATGGTTTGAAAGCTCGGCGTTGCTAATAAACATTTTAAATATTCTTTTATAAACTGCTGGTCAACACTGCTCAAAACGGCTTTAGCTGACTGATGCACCTTGTACAACGAGCGTTTCGCCAGTTCTTCAGAGTTAATTATGGGATTTTATTGTCAAAAGACAGAATTATATTACAAATAATTATATTCTTATTCTTGAAATGGTAAATAGCTGTTTTCTTTAAAAAAAATGTTGCACATTTTACCCATAGGAAAATCCCATATTAACTCTGAAGAACTGGTCCTCTGCGAAACGCTCGTTGTGCAAGTATCGCAGAGAAAATTCAAAGGTACTCACAGTTGCATGAGGGTTTCGGACAGAGAAACGCAATGGTTTGAAAGCTCGGCGTTGCTAATAAACATTTTAAATATTATTTTATAAACTGCTGGTCAACACTGCTCAAAACGGCTTTAGCTGACTGATACGCCTTGTACAACAAGCGTTTCGCCAGTTCTTCAGAGTTAATTATGGGATTTTATCGTCAAAAGACAGAATTATATAACAAAGAATTATATTCTTATTCTTGAAATGGTAAATGGCTGTTTTCTTTTTATTTTTTTACAATTTGTGCACATTTTACCCATAGGAAAATCCCGTATTAACTATGAAGAACTGGTCCTCTGCGAAACGCTCGTTGTACAAGTATCGCAGAGAAAATTCAAAGGTACTCACAGTTGCATGAGGGTTTCGGACAGAGAAACGAAATGGTTTGAAAGCTCGGCGTTGCTAATAAACATTTTAAATATTATTTTATAAACTGCTGGTCAACACTGCTCAAAACAGCTTTAGCTGACTGATACGCCTTGTACAACGAGCGTTTCGCCAGTTCTTCAGAGTTAATTATGGGATTTTATCGTCAAAAGACAGAATTATATTACAAAGAATTATATTCTTATTCTTGAAATGGTAAATGGTTGTTTTCTTTTTTTACAATTTGTGCACATTTTACCCATAGGAAAATCCCATATTAACTATGAAGAACTGGTCCTCTGCGAAACGCTTGTTGTACAAGTATCGCAGAGAAAATTCAAAGGTACTCACAGTTGCATGAGGGTTTCGGACAGAGAAACGCAATGGTTTGAAAGCTTGGCGTTGCTAATAAACATTTTAAATATTCTTTTATAAACTGCTGGTCAACACTGCTCAAAACGGCTTTAGCTGACTGATGCACCTTGTACAACGAGCATTTCGCCAGTTCTTCAGAGTTAATTATGGGATTTTATCGTCAAAAGACAGAATTATATTACAAAGAATTATATTCTTATTCTTGAAATGGTAAATGGTTGTTTTCTTTTTTTTACAATTTGTGCACATTTTACCCATAGGAAAATCCCATATTAACTATGAAGAACTGGTCCTCTGCGAAACGCTCATTGTACAAGTATCGCAGAGAAAATTCAAACGTACTCACAGTTGCATGAGGGTTTCGGACAGAGAAACGCAATGGTTTGAAAGCTCGCCGTTGCTAATAAACATTTTAAATATTATTTTATAAACTGCTGGTCAACACTGCTCAAAACGGCTTTAGCTGAATGATGCACCTTGTACAACAAGCGTTTCGCCAGTTCTTCAGAGTTAATTATGGGATTTTATCGTCAAAAGACAGAATTATATTACAAAGAATTATATTCTTATTCTTGAAATGGTAAATGGTTGTTTTCTTTTTTTTACAATTTGTGCACATTTTACCCATAGGAAAATCCCATATTAACTATGAAGAACTGGTCCTCTGCGAAACGCTCGTTGTACAAGTATCGCAGAGAAAATTCAAACGTACTCACAGTTGCATGAGGGTTTCGGACAGAGAAACGCAATGGTTTGAAAGCTCGCCGTTGCTAATAAACATTTTAAATATTATTTTATAAACTGCTGGTCAACACTGCTCAAAACGGCTTTAGCTGAATGATGCACCTTGTACAACAAGCGTTTCGCCAGTTCTTCAGAGTTAATTATGGGATTTTATCGTCAAAAGACAGAATTATATTACAAAGAATTATATTCTTATTCTTGAAATGGTAAATGGCTGTTTTCTTTTTTTACAATTTGTGCACATTTTACCCATAGGAAAATCCCATATTAACTATGAAGAACTGGTCCTCTGCGAAACGCTTGTTGTACAAGTATCGCAGAGAAAATTCAAACGTACTCACAGTTGCATGAGGGTTTCGGACAGAGAAACGCAATGGTTTGAAAGCTCGCCGTTGCTAATAAACATTTTAAATATTCTTTTATAAACTGCTGGTCAACACTGCTCAAAACGGCTTTAGCTGAATGATGCACCTTGTACAACAAGCGTTTCGCCAGTTCTTCAGAGTTAATTATGGGATTTTATCGTCAAAAGACAGAATTATATTACAAAGAATTATATTCTTATTCTTGAAATGGTAAATGGCTGTTTTCTTTTTTTACAATTTGTGCACATTTTACCCATAGGAAAATCCCATATTAACTATGAAGAACTGGTCCTCTGCGAAACGCTCGTTGTACAAGTATCGCAGAGAAAATTCAAAGGTACTCACAGTTGCATGAGGGTTTCGGACAGAGAAACGCAATGGTTTGAAAGCTTGGCGTTGCTAATAAACATTTTAAATATTCTTTTATAAACTGCTGGTCAACACTGCTCAAAACGGCTTTAGCTGACTGATGCACCTTGTACAACGAGCGTTTCGCCAGTTCTTCAGAGTTAATTATGGGATTTTATCGTCAAAAGACAGAATTATATTACAAAGAATTATATTCTTATTCTTGAAATGGTAAATGGTTGTTTTCTTTTTTTACAATTTGTGCACATTTTACCCATAGGAAAATCCCATATTAACTATGAAGAACTGGTCCTCTGCGAAACGCTCGTTGTACAAGTATCGCAGAGAAAATTCAAACGTACTCACAGTTGCATGAGGGTTTCGGACAGAGAAACGCAATGGTTTGAAAGCTCGGCGTTGCTAATAAACATTTTAAATATTATTTTATAAACTGCTGGTCAACACTGCTCAAAACGGCTTTAGCTGAATGATGCACCTTGTACAACAAGCGTTTCGCCAGTTCTTCAGAGTTAATTATGGGATTTTATCGTCAAAAGACAGAATTATATTACAAAGAATTATATTCTTATTCTTGAAATGGTAAATGGCTGTTTTCTTTTTTTACAATTTGTGCACATTTTACCCATAGGAAAATCCCATATTAACTATGAAGAACTGGTCCTCTGCGAAACGCTCGTTGTACAAGTATCGCAGAGAAAATTCAAAGGTACTCACAGTTGCATGAGGGTTTCGGACAGAGAAACGCAATGGTTTGAAAGCTCGGCGTTGCTAATAAACATTTTAAATATTCTTTTATAAACTGCTGGTCAACACTGCTCAAAACGGCTTTAGCTGACTGATGCACCTTGTACAACGAGCGTTTCGCCAGTTCTTCAGAGTTAATTATGGGATTTTATTGTCAAAAGACAGAATTATATTACAAATAATTATATTCTTATTCTTGAAATGGTAAATAGCTGTTTTCTTTAAAAAAAAAATGTTGCCATAGGAAAATCCCATATTAACTCTGAAGAACTGGTCCTCTGCGAAACGCTCGTTGTACAAGTATCGCAGAGAAAATTCAAAGGTACTCACAGTTGCATGAGGGTTTCGGACAGAGAAACGCAATGGTTTGAAAGCTCGGCGTTGCTAATAAACATTTTAAATATTATTTTATAAACTGCTGGTCAACACTGCTCAAAACGGCTTTAGCTGACTGATACGCCTTGTACAACGAGCGTTTCGCCAGTTCTTCAGAGTTAATTATGGGATTTTATCGTCAAAAGACAGAATTATATAACAAAGAATTATATTCTTATTCTTGAAATGGTAAATGGCTGTTTTTTTTTTTTTTTTTTTACAATTTGTGCACATTTTACCCATAGGAAAATCCCATATTAACTATGAAGAACTGGTCCTCTGCGAAACGCTCGTTGTACAAGTATCGCAGAGAAAATTCAAAGGTACTCACAGTTGCATGAGGGTTTCGGACAGAGAAACGCAATGGTTTGAAAGCTTGGCGTTGCTAATAAACATTTTAAATATTCTTTTATAAACTGCTGGTCAACACTGCTCAAAACGGCTTTAGCTGACTGATGCACCTTGTACAACGAGCGTTTCGCCAGTTCTTCAGAGTTAATTATGGGATTTTATCGCCAAAAGACAGAATTATATTACAAAGAATTATATTCTTATTCTTGAAATGGTAAATGGTTGTTTTCTTTTTTTACAATTTGTGCACATTTTACCCATAGGAAAATCCCATATTAACTATGAAGAACTGGTCCTCTGCGAAACGCTTGTTGTACAAGTATCGCAGAGAAAATTCAAACGTACTCACAGTTGCATGAGGGTTTCGGACAGAGAAACGCAATGGTTTGAAAGCTCGCCGTTGCTAATAAACATTTTAAATATTATTTTATAAACTGCTGGTCAACACTGCTCAAAACGGCTTTAGCTGAATGATGCACCTTGTACAACAAGCGTTTCGCCAGTTCTTCAGAGTTAATTATGGGATTTTATCGTCAAAAGACAGAATTATATTACAAAGAATTATATTCTTATTCTTGAAATGGTAAATGGTTGTTTTCTTTTTTTACAATTTGTGCACATTTTACCCATAGGAAAATCCCATATTAACTATGAAGAACTGGGCCTCTGCGAAACGCTTGTTGTACAAGTATCGCAGAGAAAATTCAAACGTACTCACAGTTGCATGAGGGTTTCGGACAGAGAAACGCAATGGTTTGAAAGCTCGCCGTTGCTAATAAACATTTTAAATATTATTTTATAAACTGCTGGTCAACACTGCTCAAAACGGCTTTAGCTGAATGATGCACCTTGTACAACAAGCGTTTCGCCAGTTCTTCAGAGTTAATTATGGGATTTTATCGTCAAAAGACAGAATTATATTACAAAGAATTATATTCTTATTCTTGAAATGGTAAATGGCTGTTTTCTTTTTTTACAATTTGTGCACATTTTACCCATAGGAAAATCCCATATTAACTATGAAGAACTGGTCCTCTGCGAAACGCTCATTGTACAAGTATCGCAGAGAAAATTCAAAGGTACTCACAGTTGCATGAGGGTTTCGGACAGAGAAACGCAATGGTTTGAAAGCTCGGCGTTGCTAATAAACATTTTAAATATTCTTTTATAAACTGCTGGTCAACACTGCTCAAAACGGCTTTAGCTGACTGATGCACCTTGTACAACGAGCGTTTCGCCAGTTCTTCAGAGTTAATTATGGGATTTTATCGTCAAAAGACAGAATTATATTACAAAGAATTATATTCTTATTCTTGAAATGGTAAATGGTTGTTTTCTTTTTTTACAATTTGTGCACATTTTACCCATAGGAAAATCCCATATTAACTATGAAGAACTGGTCCTCTGCGAAACGCTCGTTGTACAAGTATCGCAGAGAAAATTCAAAGGTACTCACAGTTGCATGAGGGTTTCGGACAGAGAAACGCAATGGTTTGAAAGCTTGGCGTTGCTAATAAACATTTTAAATATTCTTTTATAAACTGCTGGTCAACACTGCTCAAAACGGCTTTAGCTGACTGATGCACCTTGTACAACGAGCGTTTCGCCAGTTCTTCAGAGTTAATTATGGGATTTTATCGTCAAAAGACAGAATTATATTACAAAGAATTATATTCTTATTCTTGAAATGGTAAATGGTTGTTTTCTTTTTTTTACAATTTGTGCACATTTTACCCATAGGAAAATCCCATATTAACTATGAAGAACTGGTCCTCTGCGAAACGCTCGTTGTACAAGTATCGCAGAGAAAATTCAAACGTACTCACAGTTGCATGAGGGTTTCGGACAGAGAAACGCAATGGTTTGAAAGCTCGGCGTTGCTAATAAACATTTTAAATATTATTTTATAAACTGCTGGTCAACACTGCTCAAAACGGCTTTAGCTGAATGATGCACCTTGTACAACGAGCGTTTCGCCAGTTCTTCAGAGTTAATTATGGGATTTTATTGTCAAAAGACAGAATTATATTACAAATAATTATATTCTTATTCTTGAAATGGTAAATAGCTGTTTTCTTTAAAAAAAAATTGTGCACATTTTACCCATAGGAAAATCCCATATTAACTCTGAAGAACTGGTCCTCTGCGAAACGCTCGTTGTACAAGTATCGCAGAGAAAATTCAAAGGTACTCACAGTTGCATGAGGGTTTCGGACAGAGAAACGCAATGGTTTGAAAGCTCGGCGTTGCTAATAAACATTTTAAATATTATTTTATAAACTGCTGGTCAACACTGCTCAAAACGGCTTTAGCTGACTGATACGCCTTGTACAACGAGCGTTTCGCCAGTTCTTCAGAGTTAATTATGGGATTTTATCGTCAAAAGACAGAATTATATAACAAAGAATTATATTCTTATTCTTGAAATGGTAAATGGCTGTTTATTTTTTTTTTACAATTTGTGCACATTTTACCCATAGGAAAATCCCATATTAACTATGAAGAACTGGTCCTCTGCGAAACGCTCGTTGTACAAGTATCGCAGAGAAAATTCAAAGGTACTCACAGTTGCATGAGGGTTTCGGACAGAGAAACGAAATGGTTTGAAAGCTCGGCGTTGCTAATAAACATTTTAAATATTATTTTATAAACTGCTGGTCAACACTGCTCAAAACAGCTTTAGCTGACTGATACGCCTTGTACAACGAGCGTTTCGCCAGTTCTTCAGAGTTAATTATGGGATTTTATCGTCAAAAGACAGAATTATATTACAAAGAATTATATTCTTATTCTTGAAATGGTAAATGGTTGTTTTCTTTTTTTACAATTTGTGCACATTTTACCCATAGGAAAATCCCATATTAACTATGAAGAATTGGTCCTCTGCGAAACTCTTGTTGTACAAGTATCGCAGAGAAAATTCAAAGGTACTCACAGTTGCATGAGGGTTTCGGACAGAGAAACGCAATGGTTTGAAAGCTTGGCGTTGCTAATAAACATTTTAAATATTCTTTTATAAACTGCTGGTCAACACTGCTCAAAACGGCTTTAGCTGACTGATGCACCTTGTACAACGAGCGTTTCGCCAGTTCTTCAGAGTTAATTATGGGATTTTATCGCCAAAAGACAGAATTATATTACAAAGAATTATATTCTTATTCTTGAAATGGTAAATGGTTGTTTTCTTTTTTTACAATTTGTGCACATTTTACCCATAGGAAAATCCCATATTAACTATGAAGAACTGGTCCTCTGCGAAACGCTTGTTGTACAAGTATCGCAGAGAAAATTCAAACGTACTCACAGTTGCATGAGGGTTTCGGACAGAGAAACGCAATGGTTTGAAAGCTCGCCGTTGCTAATAAACATTTTAAATATTATTTTATAAACTGCTGGTCAACACTGCTCAAAACGGCTTTAGCTGAATGATGCACCTTGTACAACAAGCGTTTCGCCAGTTCTTCAGAGTTAATTATGGGATTTTATCGTCAAAAGACAGAATTATATTACAAAGAATTATATTCTTATTCTTGAAATGGTAAATGGTTGTTTTCTTTTTTTACAATTTGTGCACATTTTACCCATAGGAAAATCCCATATTAACTATGAAGAACTGGGCCTCTGCGAAACGCTTGTTGTACAAGTATCGCAGAGAAAATTCAAACGTACTCACAGTTGCATGAGGGTTTCGGACAGAGAAACGCAATGGTTTGAAAGCTCGCCGTTGCTAATAAACATTTTAAATATTATTTTATAAACTGCTGGTCAACACTGCTCAAAACGGCTTTAGCTGAATGATGCACCTTGTACAACAAGCGTTTCGCCAGTTCTTCAGAGTTAATTATGGGATTTTATCGTCAAAAGACAGAATTATATTACAAAGAATTATATTCTTATTCTTGAAATGGTAAATGGCTGTTTTCTTTTTTTACAATTTGTGCACATTTTACCCATAGGAAAATCCCATATTAACTATGAAGAACTGGTCCTCTGCGAAACGCTCATTGTACAAGTATCGCAGAGAAAATTCAAAGGTACTCACAGTTGCATGAGGGTTTCGGACAGAGAAACGCAATGGTTTGAAAGCTCGGCGTTGCTAATAAACATTTTAAATATTCTTTTATAAACTGCTGGTCAACACTGCTCAAAACGGCTTTAGCTGACTGATGCACCTTGTACAACGAGCGTTTCGCCAGTTCTTCAGAGTTAATTATGGGATTTTATCGTCAAAAGACAGAATTATATTACAAAGAATTATATTCTTATTCTTGAAATGGTAAATGGTTGTTTTCTTTTTTTACAATTTGTGCACATTTTACCCATAGGAAAATCCCATATTAACTATGAAGAACTGGTCCTCTGCGAAACGCTCGTTGTACAAGTATCGCAGAGAAAATTCAAAGGTACTCACAGTTGCATGAGGGTTTCGGACAGAGAAACGCAATGGTTTGAAAGCTTGGCGTTGCTAATAAACATTTTAAATATTCTTTTATAAACTGCTGGTCAACACTGCTCAAAACGGCTTTAGCTGACTGATGCACCTTGTACAACGAGCGTTTCGCCAGTTCTTCAGAGTTAATTATGGGATTTTATCGTCAAAAGACAGAATTATATTACAAAGAATTATATTCTTATTCTTGAAATGGTAAATGGTTGTTTTCTTTTTTTACAATTTGTGCACATTTTACCCATAGGAAAATCCCATATTAACTATGAAGAACTGGTCCTCTGCGAAACGCTCGTTGTACAAGTATCGCAGAGAAAATTCAAACGTACTCACAGTTGCATGAGGGTTTCGGACAGAGAAACGCAATGGTTTGAAAGCTCGGCGTTGCTAATAAACATTTTAAATATTATTTTATAAACTGCTGGTCAACACTGCTCAAAACGGCTTTAGCTGAATGATGCACCTTGTACAACAAGCGTTTCGCCAGTTCTTCAGAGTTAATTATGGGATTTTATCGTCAAAAGACAGAATTATATTACAAAGAATTATATTCTTATTCTTGAAATGGTAAATGGCTGTTTTCTTTTTTTACAATTTGTGCACATTTTACCCATAGGAAAATCCCATATTAACTATGAAAAACTGGTCCTCTGCGAAACGCTCGTTGTACAAGTATCGCAGAGAAAATTCAAAGGTACTCACAGTTGCATGAGGGTTTCGGACAGAGAAACGCAATGGTTTGAAAGCTCGGCGTTGCTAATAAACATTTTAAATATTCTTTTATAAACTGCTGGTCAACACTGCTCAAAACGGCTTTAGCTGACTGATGCACCTTGTACAACGAGCGTTTCGCCAGTTCTTCAGAGTTAATTATGGGATTTTATTGTCAAAAGACAGAATTATATTACAAATAATTATATTCTTATTCTTGAAATGGTAAATAGCTGTTTTCTTTAAAAAAAATGTTGCACATTTTACCCATAGGAAAATCCCATATTAACTCTGAAGAACTGGTCCTCTGCGAAACGCTCGTTGTGCAAGTATCGCAGAGAAAATTCAAAGGTACTCACAGTTGCATGAGGGTTTCGGACAGAGAAACGCAATGGTTTGAAAGCTCGGCGTTGCTAATAAACATTTTAAATATTATTTTATAAACTGCTGGTCAACACTGCTCAAAACGGCTTTAGCTGACTGATACGCCTTGTACAACAAGCGTTTCGCCAGTTCTTCAGAGTTAATTATGGGATTTTATCGTCAAAAGACAGAATTATATAACAAAGAATTATATTCTTATTCTTGAAATGGTAAATGGCTGTTTTCTTTTTATTTTTTTACAATTTGTGCACATTTTACCCATAGGAAAATCCCGTATTAACTATGAAGAACTGGTCCTCTGCGAAACGCTCGTTGTACAAGTATCGCAGAGAAAATTCAAAGGTACTCACAGTTGCATGAGGGTTTCGGACAGAGAAACGAAATGGTTTGAAAGCTCGGCGTTGCTAATAAACATTTTAAATATTATTTTATAAACTGCTGGTCAACACTGCTCAAAACAGCTTTAGCTGACTGATACGCCTTGTACAACGAGCGTTTCGCCAGTTCTTCAGAGTTAATTATGGGATTTTATCGTCAAAAGACAGAATTATATTACAAAGAATTATATTCTTATTCTTGAAATGGTAAATGGTTGTTTTCTTTTTTTACAATTTGTGCACATTTTACCCATAGGAAAATCCCATATTAACTATGAAGAACTGGTCCTCTGCGAAACGCTTGTTGTACAAGTATCGCAGAGAAAATTCAAAGGTACTCACAGTTGCATGAGGGTTTCGGACAGAGAAACGCAATGGTTTGAAAGCTTGGCGTTGCTAATAAACATTTTAAATATTCTTTTATAAACTGCTGGTCAACACTGCTCAAAACGGCTTTAGCTGACTGATGCACCTTGTACAACGAGCATTTCGCCAGTTCTTCAGAGTTAATTATGGGATTTTATCGTCAAAAGACAGAATTATATTACAAAGAATTATATTCTTATTCTTGAAATGGTAAATGGTTGTTTTCTTTTTTTTACAATTTGTGCACATTTTACCCATAGGAAAATCCCATATTAACTATGAAGAACTGGTCCTCTGCGAAACGCTCATTGTACAAGTATCGCAGAGAAAATTCAAACGTACTCACAGTTGCATGAGGGTTTCGGACAGAGAAACGCAATGGTTTGAAAGCTCGCCGTTGCTAATAAACATTTTAAATATTATTTTATAAACTGCTGGTCAACACTGCTCAAAACGGCTTTAGCTGAATGATGCACCTTGTACAACAAGCGTTTCGCCAGTTCTTCAGAGTTAATTATGGGATTTTATCGTCAAAAGACAGAATTATATTACAAAGAATTATATTCTTATTCTTGAAATGGTAAATGGTTGTTTTCTTTTTTTTACAATTTGTGCACATTTTACCCATAGGAAAATCCCATATTAACTATGAAGAACTGGTCCTCTGCGAAACGCTCGTTGTACAAGTATCGCAGAGAAAATTCAAACGTACTCACAGTTGCATGAGGGTTTCGGACAGAGAAACGCAATGGTTTGAAAGCTCGCCGTTGCTAATAAACATTTTAAATATTATTTTATAAACTGCTGGTCAACACTGCTCAAAACGGCTTTAGCTGAATGATGCACCTTGTACAACAAGCGTTTCGCCAGTTCTTCAGAGTTAATTATGGGATTTTATCGTCAAAAGACAGAATTATATTACAAAGAATTATATTCTTATTCTTGAAATGGTAAATGGCTGTTTTCTTTTTTTACAATTTGTGCACATTTTACCCATAGGAAAATCCCATATTAACTATGAAGAACTGGTCCTCTGCGAAACGCTTGTTGTACAAGTATCGCAGAGAAAATTCAAACGTACTCACAGTTGCATGAGGGTTTCGGACAGAGAAACGCAATGGTTTGAAAGCTCGCCGTTGCTAATAAACATTTTAAATATTCTTTTATAAACTGCTGGTCAACACTGCTCAAAACGGCTTTAGCTGAATGATGCACCTTGTACAACAAGCGTTTCGCCAGTTCTTCAGAGTTAATTATGGGATTTTATCGTCAAAAGACAGAATTATATTACAAAGAATTATATTCTTATTCTTGAAATGGTAAATGGCTGTTTTCTTTTTTTACAATTTGTGCACATTTTACCCATAGGAAAATCCCATATTAACTATGAAGAACTGGTCCTCTGCGAAACGCTCGTTGTACAAGTATCGCAGAGAAAATTCAAAGGTACTCACAGTTGCATGAGGGTTTCGGACAGAGAAACGCAATGGTTTGAAAGCTTGGCGTTGCTAATAAACATTTTAAATATTCTTTTATAAACTGCTGGTCAACACTGCTCAAAACGGCTTTAGCTGACTGATGCACCTTGTACAACGAGCGTTTCGCCAGTTCTTCAGAGTTAATTATGGGATTTTATCGTCAAAAGACAGAATTATATTACAAAGAATTATATTCTTATTCTTGAAATGGTAAATGGTTGTTTTCTTTTTTTACAATTTGTGCACATTTTACCCATAGGAAAATCCCATATTAACTATGAAGAACTGGTCCTCTGCGAAACGCTCGTTGTACAAGTATCGCAGAGAAAATTCAAACGTACTCACAGTTGCATGAGGGTTTCGGACAGAGAAACGCAATGGTTTGAAAGCTCGGCGTTGCTAATAAACATTTTAAATATTATTTTATAAACTGCTGGTCAACACTGCTCAAAACGGCTTTAGCTGAATGATGCACCTTGTACAACAAGCGTTTCGCCAGTTCTTCAGAGTTAATTATGGGATTTTATCGTCAAAAGACAGAATTATATTACAAAGAATTATATTCTTATTCTTGAAATGGTAAATGGCTGTTTTCTTTTTTTACAATTTGTGCACATTTTACCCATAGGAAAATCCCATATTAACTATGAAGAACTGGTCCTCTGCGAAACGCTCGTTGTACAAGTATCGCAGAGAAAATTCAAAGGTACTCACAGTTGCATGAGGGTTTCGGACAGAGAAACGCAATGGTTTGAAAGCTCGGCGTTGCTAATAAACATTTTAAATATTCTTTTATAAACTGCTGGTCAACACTGCTCAAAACGGCTTTAGCTGACTGATGCACCTTGTACAACGAGCGTTTCGCCAGTTCTTCAGAGTTAATTATGGGATTTTATTGTCAAAAGACAGAATTATATTACAAATAATTATATTCTTATTCTTGAAATGGTAAATAGCTGTTTTCTTTAAAAAAAAAATGTTGCCATAGGAAAATCCCATATTAACTCTGAAGAACTGGTCCTCTGCGAAACGCTCGTTGTACAAGTATCGCAGAGAAAATTCAAAGGTACTCACAGTTGCATGAGGGTTTCGGACAGAGAAACGCAATGGTTTGAAAGCTCGGCGTTGCTAATAAACATTTTAAATATTATTTTATAAACTGCTGGTCAACACTGCTCAAAACGGCTTTAGCTGACTGATACGCCTTGTACAACGAGCGTTTCGCCAGTTCTTCAGAGTTAATTATGGGATTTTATCGTCAAAAGACAGAATTATATAACAAAGAATTATATTCTTATTCTTGAAATGGTAAATGGCTGTTTTTTTTTTTTTTTTTTTACAATTTGTGCACATTTTACCCATAGGAAAATCCCATATTAACTATGAAGAACTGGTCCTCTGCGAAACGCTCGTTGTACAAGTATCGCAGAGAAAATTCAAAGGTACTCACAGTTGCATGAGGGTTTCGGACAGAGAAACGAAATGGTTTGAAAGCTCGGCGTTGCTAATAAACATTTTAAATATTATTTTATAAACTGCTGGTCAACACTGCTCAAAACAGCTTTAGCTGACTGATACGCCTTGTACAACGAGCGTTTCGCCAGTTCTTCAGAGTTAATTATGGGATTTTATCGTCAAAAGACAGAATTATATTACAAAGAATTATATTCTTATTCTTGAAATGGTAAATGGTTGTTTTCTTTTTTTACAATTTGTGCACATTTTACCCATAGGAAAATCCCATATTAACTATGAAGAACTGGTCCTCTGCGAAACGCTCGTTGTACAAGTATCGCAGAGAAAATTCAAAGGTACTCACAGTTGCATGAGGGTTTCGGACAGAGAAACGCAATGGTTTGAAAGCTTGGCGTTGCTAATAAACATTTTAAATATTCTTTTATAAACTGCTGGTCAACACTGCTCAAAACGGCTTTAGCTGACTGATGCACCTTGTACAACGAGCGTTTCGCCAGTTCTTCAGAGTTAATTATGGGATTTTATCGTCAAAAGACAGAATTATATTACAAAGAATTATATTCTTATTCTTGAAATGGTAAATGGTTGTTTTCTTTTTTTACAATTTGTGCACATTTTACCCATAGGAAAATCCCATATTAACTATGAAGAACTGGTCCTCTGCGAAACGCTCGTTGTACAAGTATCGCAGAGAAAATTCAAACGTACTCACAGTTGCATGAGGGTTTCGGACAGAGAAACGCAATGGTTTGAAAGCTCGGCGTTGCTAATAAACATTTTAAATATTATTTTATAAACTGCTGGTCAACACTGCTCAAAACGGCTTTAGCTGAATGATGCACCTTGTACAACAAGCGTTTCGCCAGTTCTTCAGAGTTAATTATGGGATTTTATCGTCAAAAGACAGAATTATATTACAAAGAATTATATTCTTATTCTTGAAATGGTAAATGGCTGTTTTCTTTTTTTACAATTTGTGCACATTTTACCCATAGGAAAATCCCATATTAACTATGAAGAACTGGTCCTCTGCGAAACGCTCGTTGTACAAGTATCGCAGAGAAAATTCAAAGGTACTCACAGTTGCATGAGGGTTTCGGACAGAGAAACGCAATGGTTTGAAAGCTCGGCGTTGCTAATAAACATTTTAAATATTCTTTTATAAACTGCTGGTCAACACTGCTCAAAACGGCTTTAGCTGACTGATGCACCTTGTACAACGAGCGTTTCGCCAGTTCTTCAGAGTTAATTATGGGATTTTATTGTCAAAAGACAGAATTATATTACAAATAATTATATTCTTATTCTTGAAATGGTAAATAGCTGTTTTCTTTAAAAAAAATGTTGCACATTTTACCCATAGGAAAATCCCATATTAACTCTGAAGAACTGGTCCTCTGCGAAACGCTCGTTGTGCAAGTATCGCAGAGAAAATTCAAAGGTACTCACAGTTGCATGAGGGTTTCGGACAGAGAAACGCAATGGTTTGAAAGCTCGGCGTTGCTAATAAACATTTTAAATATTATTTTATAAACTGCTGGTCAACACTGCTCAAAACGGCTTTAGCTGACTGATACGCCTTGTACAACAAGCGTTTCGCCAGTTCTTCAGAGTTAATTATGGGATTTTATCGTCAAAAGACAGAATTATATAACAAAGAATTATATTCTTATTCTTGAAATGGTAAATGGCTGTTTTCTTTTTATTTTTTTACAATTTGTGCACATTTTACCCATAGGAAAATCCCGTATTAACTATGAAGAACTGGTCCTCTGCGAAACGCTCGTTGTACAAGTATCGCAGAGAAAATTCAAAGGTACTCACAGTTGCATGAGGGTTTCGGACAGAGAAACGAAATGGTTTGAAAGCTCGGCGTTGCTAATAAACATTTTAAATATTATTTTATAAACTGCTGGTCAACACTGCTCAAAACAGCTTTAGCTGACTGATACGCCTTGTACAACGAGCGTTTCGCCAGTTCTTCAGAGTTAATTATGGGATTTTATCGTCAAAAGACAGAATTATATTACAAAGAATTATATTCTTATTCTTGAAATGGTAAATGGTTGTTTTCTTTTTTTACAATTTGTGCACATTTTACCCATAGGAAAATCCCATATTAACTATGAAGAACTGGTCCTCTGCGAAACGCTTGTTGTACAAGTATCGCAGAGAAAATTCAAAGGTACTCACAGTTGCATGAGGGTTTCGGACAGAGAAACGCAATGGTTTGAAAGCTTGGCGTTGCTAATAAACATTTTAAATATTCTTTTATAAACTGCTGGTCAACACTGCTCAAAACGGCTTTAGCTGACTGATGCACCTTGTACAACGAGCATTTCGCCAGTTCTTCAGAGTTAATTATGGGATTTTATCGTCAAAAGACAGAATTATATTACAAAGAATTATATTCTTATTCTTGAAATGGTAAATGGTTGTTTTCTTTTTTTTACAATTTGTGCACATTTTACCCATAGGAAAATCCCATATTAACTATGAAGAACTGGTCCTCTGCGAAACGCTCATTGTACAAGTATCGCAGAGAAAATTCAAACGTACTCACAGTTGCATGAGGGTTTCGGACAGAGAAACGCAATGGTTTGAAAGCTCGCCGTTGCTAATAAACATTTTAAATATTATTTTATAAACTGCTGGTCAACACTGCTCAAAACGGCTTTAGCTGAATGATGCACCTTGTACAACAAGCGTTTCGCCAGTTCTTCAGAGTTAATTATGGGATTTTATCGTCAAAAGACAGAATTATATTACAAAGAATTATATTCTTATTCTTGAAATGGTAAATGGTTGTTTTCTTTTTTTTACAATTTGTGCACATTTTACCCATAGGAAAATCCCATATTAACTATGAAGAACTGGTCCTCTGCGAAACGCTCGTTGTACAAGTATCGCAGAGAAAATTCAAACGTACTCACAGTTGCATGAGGGTTTCGGACAGAGAAACGCAATGGTTTGAAAGCTCGCCGTTGCTAATAAACATTTTAAATATTATTTTATAAACTGCTGGTCAACACTGCTCAAAACGGCTTTAGCTGAATGATGCACCTTGTACAACAAGCGTTTCGCCAGTTCTTCAGAGTTAATTATGGGATTTTATCGTCAAAAGACAGAATTATATTACAAAGAATTATATTCTTATTCTTGAAATGGTAAATGGCTGTTTTCTTTTTTTACAATTTGTGCACATTTTACCCATAGGAAAATCCCATATTAACTATGAAGAACTGGTCCTCTGCGAAACGCTTGTTGTACAAGTATCGCAGAGAAAATTCAAACGTACTCACAGTTGCATGAGGGTTTCGGACAGAGAAACGCAATGGTTTGAAAGCTCGCCGTTGCTAATAAACATTTTAAATATTCTTTTATAAACTGCTGGTCAACACTGCTCAAAACGGCTTTAGCTGAATGATGCACCTTGTACAACAAGCGTTTCGCCAGTTCTTCAGAGTTAATTATGGGATTTTATCGTCAAAAGACAGAATTATATTACAAAGAATTATATTCTTATTCTTGAAATGGTAAATGGCTGTTTTCTTTTTTTACAATTTGTGCACATTTTACCCATAGGAAAATCCCATATTAACTATGAAGAACTGGTCCTCTGCGAAACGCTCGTTGTACAAGTATCGCAGAGAAAATTCAAAGGTACTCACAGTTGCATGAGGGTTTCGGACAGAGAAACGCAATGGTTTGAAAGCTTGGCGTTGCTAATAAACATTTTAAATATTCTTTTATAAACTGCTGGTCAACACTGCTCAAAACGGCTTTAGCTGACTGATGCACCTTGTACAACGAGCGTTTCGCCAGTTCTTCAGAGTTAATTATGGGATTTTATCGTCAAAAGACAGAATTATATTACAAAGAATTATATTCTTATTCTTGAAATGGTAAATGGTTGTTTTCTTTTTTTTACAATTTGTGCACATTTTACCCATAGGAAAATCCCATATTAACTATGAAGAACTGGTCCTCTGCGAAACGCTCGTTGTACAAGTATCGCAGAGAAAATTCAAACGTACTCACAGTTGCATGAGGGTTTCGGACAGAGAAACGCAATGGTTTGAAAGCTCGGCGTTGCTAATAAACATTTTAAATATTATTTTATAAACTGCTGGTCAACACTGCTCAAAACGGCTTTAGCTGAATGATGCACCTTGTACAACAAGCGTTTCGCCAGTTCTTCAGAGTTAATTATGGGATTTTATCGTCAAAAGACAGAATTATATTACAAAGAATTATATTCTTATTCTTGAAATGGTAAATGGCTGTTTTCTTTTTTTACAATTTGTGCACATTTTACCCATAGGAAAATCCCATATTAACTATGAAGAACTGGTCCTCTGCGAAACGCTCGTTGTACAAGTATCGCAGAGAAAATTCAAAGGTACTCACAGTTGCATGAGGGTTTCGGACAGAGAAACGCAATGGTTTGAAAGCTCGGCGTTGCTAATAAACATTTTAAATATTCTTTTATAAACTGCTGGTCAACACTGCTCAAAACGGCTTTAGCTGACTGATGCACCTTGTACAACGAGCGTTTCGCCAGTTCTTCAGAGTTAATTATGGGATTTTATTGTCAAAAGACAGAATTATATTACAAATAATTATATTCTTATTCTTGAAATGGTAAATAGCTGTTTTCTTTAAAAAAAAAATGTTGCCATAGGAAAATCCCATATTAACTCTGAAGAACTGGTCCTCTGCGAAACGCTCGTTGTACAAGTATCGCAGAGAAAATTCAAAGGTACTCACAGTTGCATGAGGGTTTCGGACAGAGAAACGCAATGGTTTGAAAGCTCGGCGTTGCTAATAAACATTTTAAATATTATTTTATAAACTGCTGGTCAACACTGCTCAAAACGGCTTTAGCTGACTGATACGCCTTGTACAACGAGCGTTTCGCCAGTTCTTCAGAGTTAATTATGGGATTTTATCGTCAAAAGACAGAATTATATAACAAAGAATTATATTCTTATTCTTGAAATGGTAAATGGCTGTTTTTTTTTTTTTTTTTTTACAATTTGTGCACATTTTACCCATAGGAAAATCCCATATTAACTATGAAGAACTGGTCCTCTGCGAAACGCTCGTTGTACAAGTATCGCAGAGAAAATTCAAAGGTACTCACAGTTGCATGAGGGTTTCGGACAGAGAAACGAAATGGTTTGAAAGCTCGGCGTTGCTAATAAACATTTTAAATATTATTTTATAAACTGCTGGTCAACACTGCTCAAAACAGCTTTAGCTGACTGATACGCCTTGTACAACGAGCGTTTCGCCAGTTCTTCAGAGTTAATTATGGGATTTTATCGTCAAAAGACAGAATTATATTACAAAGAATTATATTCTTATTCTTGAAATGGTAAATGGTTGTTTTCTTTTTTTACAATTTGTGCACATTTTACCCATAGGAAAATCCCATATTAACTATGAAGAACTGGTCCTCTGCGAAACGCTCGTTGTACAAGTATCGCAGAGAAAATTCAAAGGTACTCACAGTTGCATGAGGGTTTCGGACAGAGAAACGCAATGGTTTGAAAGCTTGGCGTTGCTAATAAACATTTTAAATATTCTTTTATAAACTGCTGGTCAACACTGCTCAAAACGGCTTTAGCTGACTGATGCACCTTGTACAACGAGCGTTTCGCCAGTTCTTCAGAGTTAATTATGGGATTTTATCGTCAAAAGACAGAATTATATTACAAAGAATTATATTCTTATTCTTGAAATGGTAAATGGTTGTTTTCTTTTTTTACAATTTGTGCACATTTTACCCATAGGAAAATCCCATATTAACTATGAAGAACTGGTCCTCTGCGAAACGCTCGTTGTACAAGTATCGCAGAGAAAATTCAAACGTACTCACAGTTGCATGAGGGTTTCGGACAGAGAAACGCAATGGTTTGAAAGCTCGGCGTTGCTAATAAACATTTTAAATATTATTTTATAAACTGCTGGTCAACACTGCTCAAAACGGCTTTAGCTGAATGATGCACCTTGTACAACAAGCGTTTCGCCAGTTCTTCAGAGTTAATTATGGGATTTTATCGTCAAAAGACAGAATTATATTACAAAGAATTATATTCTTATTCTTGAAATGGTAAATGGCTGTTTTCTTTTTTTACAATTTGTGCACATTTTACCCATAGGAAAATCCCATATTAACTATGAAGAACTGGTCCTCTGCGAAACGCTCGTTGTACAAGTATCGCAGAGAAAATTCAAAGGTACTCACAGTTGCATGAGGGTTTCGGACAGAGAAACGCAATGGTTTGAAAGCTCGGCGTTGCTAATAAACATTTTAAATATTCTTTTATAAACTGCTGGTCAACACTGCTCAAAACGGCTTTAGCTGACTGATGCACCTTGTACAACGAGCGTTTCGCCAGTTCTTCAGAGTTAATTATGGGATTTTATTGTCAAAAGACAGAATTATATTACAAATAATTATATTCTTATTCTTGAAATGGTAAATAGCTGTTTTCTTTAAAAAAAAATGTTGCACATTTTACCCATAGGAAAATCCCATATTAACTCTGAAGAACTGGTCCTCTGCGAAACGCTCGTTGTACAAGTATCGCAGAGAAAATTCAAAGGTACTCACAGTTGCATGAGGGTTTCGGACAGAGAAACGCAATGGTTTGAAAGCTCGGCGTTGCTAATAAACATTTTAAATATTCTTTTATAAACTGCTGGTCAACACTGCTCAAAACGGCTTTAGCTGACTGATACGCCTTGTACAACGAGCGTTTCGCCAGTTCTTCAGAGTTAATTATGGGATTTTATCGTCAAAAGACAGAATTATATAACAAAGAATTATATTCTTATTCTTGAAATGGTAAATGGCTGTTTTTTTTTTTTTTTTTTTACAATTTGTGCACATTTTACCCATAGGAAAATCCCATATTAACTATGAAGAACTGGTCCTCTGCGAAACGCTCGTTGTACAAGTATCGCAGAGAAAATTCAAAGGTACTCACAGTTGCATGAGGGTTTCGGACAGAGAAACGAAATGGTTTGAAAGCTCGGCGTTGCTAATAAACATTTTAAATATTATTTTATAAACTGCTGGTCAACACTGCTCAAAACGGCTTTAGCTGACTGATACGCCTTGTACAACGAGCGTTTCGCCAGTTCTTCAGAGTTAATTATGGGATTTTATCGTCAAAAGACAGAATTATATAACAAAGAATTATATTCTTATTCTTGAAATGGTAAATGGCTGTTTTTTTTTTTTTTTTTTACAATTTGTGCACATTTTACCCATAGGAAAATCCCATATTAACTATGAAGAACTGGTCCTCTGCGAAACGCTCGTTGTACAAGTATCGCAGTGAAAATTCAAAGGTACTCACAGTTGCATGAGGGTTTCGGACAGAGAAACGAAATGGTTTGAAAGCTCGGCGTTGCTAATAAACATTTTAAATATTATTTTATAAACTGCTGGTCAACACTGCTCAAAACAGCTTTAGCTGACTGATACGCCTTGTACAACGAGCGTTTCGCCAGTTCTTCAGAGTTAATTATGGGATTTTATCGTCAAAAGACAGAATTATATTACAAAGAATTATATTCTTATTCTTGAAATGGTAAATGGTTGTTTTCTTTTTTTACAATTTGTGCACATTTTACCCATAGGAAAATCCCATATTAACTATGAAGAACTGGTCCTCTGCGAAACGCTCGTTGTACAAGTATCGCAGAGAAAATTCAAAGGTACTCACAGTTGCATGAGGGTTTCGGACAGAGAAACGCAATGGTTTGAAAGCTTGGCGTTGCTAATAAACATTTTAAATATTCTTTTATAAACTGCTGGTCAACACTGCTCAAAACGGCTTTAGCTGACTGATGCACCTTGTACAACGAGCGTTTCGCCAGTTCTTCAGAGTTAATTATGGGATTTTATCGTCAAAAGACAGAATTATATTACAAAGAATTATATTCTTATTCTTGAAATGGTAAATGGTTGTTTTCTTTTTTTACAATTTGTGCACATTTTACCCATAGGAAAATCCCATATTAACTATGAAGAACTGGTCCTCTGCGAAACGCTCGTTGTACAAGTATCGCAGAGAAAATTCAAACGTACTCACAGTTGCATGAGGGTTTCGGACAGAGAAACGCAATGGTTTGAAAGCTCGGCGTTGCTAATAAACATTTTAAATATTATTTTATAAACTGCTGGTCAACACTGCTCAAAACGGCTTTAGCTGAATGATGCACCTTGTACAACAAGCGTTTCGCCAGTTCTTCAGAGTTAATTATGGGATTTTATCGTCAAAAGACAGAATTATATTACAAAGAATTATATTCTTATTCTTGAAATGGTAAATGGCTGTTTTCTTTTTTTACAATTTGTGCACATTTTACCCATAGGAAAATCCCATATTAACTATGAAGAACTGGTCCTCTGCGAAACGCTCGTTGTACAAGTATCGCAGAGAAAATTCAAAGGTACTCACAGTTGCATGAGGGTTTCGGACAGAGAAACGCAATGGTTTGAAAGCTCGGCGTTGCTAATAAACATTTTAAATATTCTTTTATAAACTGCTGGTCAACACTGCTCAAAACGGCTTTAGCTGACTGATGCACCTTGTACAACGAGCGTTTCGCCAGTTCTTCAGAGTTAATTATGGGATTTTATTGTCAAAAGACAGAATTATATTACAAATAATTATATTCTTATTCTTGAAATGGTAAATAGCTGTTTTCTTTAAAAAAAAAATGTTGCACATTTTACCCATAGGAAAATCCCATATTAACTCTGAAGAACTGGTCCTCTGCGAAACGCTCGTTGTACAAGTATCGCAGAGAAAATTCAAAGGTACTCACAGTTGCATGAGGGTTTCGGACAGAGAAACGCAATGGTTTGAAAGCTCGGCGTTGCTAATAAACATTTTAAATATTATTTTATAAACTGCTGGTCAACACTGCTCAAAACGGCTTTAGCTGACTGATACGCCTTGTACAACGAGCGTTTCGCCAGTTCTTCAGAGTTAATTATGGGATTTTATCGTCAAAAGACAGAATTATATAACAAAGAATTATATTCTTATTCTTGAAATGGTAAATGGCTGTTTTTTTTTTTTTTTTTTTACAATTTGTGCACATTTTACCCATAGGAAAATCCCATATTAACTATGAAGAACTGGTCCTCTGCGAAACGCTCGTTGTACAAGTATCGCAGAGAAAATTCAAAGGTACTCACAGTTGCATGAGGGTTTCGGACAGAGAAACGAAATGGTTTGAAAGCTCGGCGTTGCTAATAAACATTTTAAATATTATTTTATAAACTGCTGGTCAACACTGCTCAAAACAGCTTTAGCTGACTGATACGCCTTGTACAACGAGCGTTTCGCCAGTTCTTCAGAGTTAATTATGGGATTTTATCGTCAAAAGACAGAATTATATTACAAAGAATTATATTCTTATTCTTGAAATGGTAAATGGTTGTTTTCTTTTTTTACAATTTGTGCACATTTTACCCATAGGAAAATCCCATATTAACTATGAAGAACTGGTCCTCTGCGAAACGCTTGTTGTACAAGTATCGCAGAGAAAATTCAAAGGTACTCACAGTTGCATGAGGGTTTCGGACAGAGAAACGCAATGGTTTGAAAGCTTGGCGTTGCTAATAAACATTTTAAATATTCTTTTATAAACTGCTGGTCAACACTGCTCAAAACGGCTTTAGCTGACTGATGCACCTTGTACAACAAGCGTTTCGCCAGTTCTTCAGAGTTAATTATGGGATTTTATCGTCAAAAGACAGAATTATATTACAAAGAATTATATTCTTATTCTTGAAATGGTAAATGGTTGTTTTCTTTTTTTTACAATTTGTGCACATTTTACCCATAGGAAAATCCCATATTAACTATGAAGAACTGGTCCTCTGCGAAACGCTCGTTGTACAAGTATCGCAGAGAAAATTCAAACGTACTCACAGTTGCATGAGGGTTTCGGACAGAGAAACGCAATGGTTTGAAAGCTCGCCGTTGCTAATAAACATTTTAAATATTATTTTATAAACTGCTGGTCAACACTGCTCAAAACGGCTTTAGCTGAATGATGCACCTTGTACAACAAGCGTTTCGCCAGTTCTTCAGAGTTAATTATGGGATTTTATCGTCAAAAGACAGAATTATATTACAAAGAATTATATTCTTATTCTTGAAATGGTAAATGGCTGTTTTCTTTTTTTACAATTTGTGCACATTTTACCCATAGGAAAATCCCATATTAACTATGAAGAACTGGTCCTCTGCGAAACGCTCGTTGTACAAGTATCGCAGAGAAAATTCAAAGGTACTCACAGTTGCATGAGGGTTTCGGACAGAGAAACGCAATGGTTTGAAAGCTCGGCGTTGCTAATAAACATTTTAAATATTCTTTTATAAACTGCTGGTCAACACTGCTCAAAACGGCTTTAGCTGACTGATGCACCTTGTACAACGAGCGTTTCGCCAGTTCTTCAGAGTTAATTATGGGATTTTATCGTCAAAAGACAGAATTATATTACAAAGAATTATATTCTTATTCTTGAAATGGTAAATGGTTGTTTTCTTTTTTTACAATTTGTGCACATTTTACCCATAGGAAAATCCCATATTAACTATGAAGAACTGGTCCTCTGCGAAACGCTCGTTGTACAAGTATTGCAGAGAAAATTCAAAGGTACTCACAGTTGCATGAGGGTTTCGGACAGAGAAACGCAATGGTTTGAAAGCTCGGCGTTGCTAATAAACATTTTAAATATTATTTTATAAACTGCTGGTCAACACTGCTCAAAACGGCTTTAGCTAAATGATGCACCTTGTACAACAAGCGTTTCGCCAGTTCTTCAGAGTTAATTATGGGATTTTATCGTCAAAAGACAGAATTATATTACAAAGAATTATATTCTTATTCTTGAAATGGTAAATGGTTGTTTTCTTTTTTTACAATTTGTGCACATTTTACCCATAGGAAAATCCCATATTAACTATGAAGAACTGGTCCTCTGCGAAACGCTCGTTGTACAAGTATCGCAGAGAAAATTCAAACGTACTCACAGTTGCATGAGGGTTTCGGACAGAGAAACGCAATGGTTTGAAAGCTCGCCGTTGCTAATAAACAATTTAAATATTATTTTATAAACTGCTGGTCAACACTGCTCAAAACGGCTTTAGCTGACTGATACGCCTTGTACAACGAGCGTTTCGCCAGTTCTTCAGAGTTAATTATGGGATTTTATCGTCAAAAGACAGAATTATATAACAAAGAATTATATTCTTATTCTTGAAATGGTAAATGGCTGTTTTTTTTTTTTTTTTTTACAATTTGTGCACATTTTACCCATAGGAAAATCCCATATTAACTATGAAGAACTGGTCCTCTGCGAAACGCTCGTTGTACAAGTATCGCAGAGAAAATTCAAAGGTACTCACAGTTGCATGAGGGTTTCGGACAGAGAAACGCAATGGTTTGAAAGCTTGGCGTTGCTAATAAACATTTTAAATATTCTTTTATAAACTGCTGGTCAACACTGCTCAAAACGGCTTTAGCTGACTGATGCACCTTGTACAACGAGCGTTTCGCCAGTTCTTCAGAGTTAATTATGGGATTTTATCGTCAAAAGACAGAATTATATTACAAAGAATTATATTCTTATTCTTGAAATGGTAAATGGTTGTTTTCTTTTTTTACAATTTGTGCACATTTTACCCATAGGAAAATCCCATATTAACTATGAAGAACTGGTCCTCTGCGAAACGCTCGTTGTACAAGTATCGCAGAGAAAATTCAAACGTACTCACAGTTGCATGAGGGTTTCGGACAGAGAAACGCAATGGTTTGAAAGCTCGGCGTTGCTAATAAACATTTTAAATATTATTTTATAAACTGCTGGTCAACACTGCTCAAAACGGCTTTAGCTGAATGATGCACCTTGTACAACAAGCGTTTCGCCAGTTCTTCAGAGTTAATTATGGGATTTTACCGTCAAAAGACAGAATTATATTACAAAGAATTATATTCTTATTCTTGAAATGGTAAATGGCTGTTTTCTTTTTTACAATTTGTGCACATTTTACCCATAGGAAAATCCCATATTAACTATGAAGAACTGGTCCTCTGCGAAACGCTCGTTGTACAAGTATCGCAGAGAAAATTCAAAGGTACTCACAGTTGCATGAGGGTTTCGGACAGAGAAACGCAATGGTTTGAAAGCTCGCCGTTGCTAATAAACATTTTAAATATTCTTTTATAAACTGCTGGTCAACACTGCTCAAAACGGCTTTAGCTGACTGATGCACCTTGTACAACGAGCGTTTCGCCAGTTCTTCAGAGTTAATTATGGGATTTTATCGTCAAAAGACAAAATTATATTACAAAGAATTATATTCTTATTCTTGAAATGGTAAATGGTTGTTTTCTTTTTTTTACAATTTGTGCACATTTTACCCATAGGAAAATCCCATATTAACTATGAAGAACTGGTCCTCTGCGAAACGCTCGTTGTACAAGTATCGCAGAGAAAATTCAAAGGTACTCACAGTTGCATGAGGGTTTCGGACAGAGAAACGCAATGGTTTGAAAGCTCGGCGTTGCTAATAAACATTTTAAATATTATTTTATAAACTGCTGGTCAACACTGCTCAAAACGGCTTTAGCTAAATGATGCACCTTGTACAACAAGCGTTTCGCCAGTTCTTCAGAGTTAATTATGGGATTTTATCGTCAAAAGACAGAATTATATTACAAAGAATTATATTCTTATTCTTGAAATGGTAAATGGTTGTTTTCTTTTTTTACAATTTGTGCACATTTTACCCATAGGAAAATCCCATATTAACTATGAAGAACTGGTCCTCTGCGAAACGCTCGTTGTACAAGTATCGCAGAGAAAATTCAAAGGTACTCACAGTTGCATGAGGGTTTCAGACAGAGAAACACAATGGTTTGAAAGCTCGGCGTTGCTAATAAACATTTTAAATATTATTTTATAAACTGCTGGTCAACACTGCTCAAAACGGCTTTAGCTGAATGATGCACCTTGTACACCAAGCGTTTCGCCAGTTCTTCAGAGTTAATTATGGGATTTTATTGTCAAGACAAAGTAATCATATTCGTAAGTAAAATGGTAAATGGCTGCTTTTTTTATATTTTCTTTTACAATTTGTGCACATTTTATCCATTCACACACCAACGGCAGTGGCAACCATGCAAGGTGCCAACCTGCTCATCGGGAGCAAGTAGGGATTAAGTGTCTTGCTCAAGGACACATTGACACGCTGCCTGGGGAGGAGCGGGAATCTCCGGATTGCCAGACGACTGCACTACCTCCCGAGCCATGAAACTAGTACTTCCAGGTCTTACCCACAAATGTAACTAATGAATAAACTTTTCATGTACTCACTCAAAAGAACAAAAGAGGCGCAGGGACGACAGGAGCATGACAATTGTTTTTGCAGACCATTCAAAGTCTATGAGCTTCCAAAGAAGGGTGGTCACGTGAGGGGATGACAGGAGAAGGACAATTGTCTTTGCAGACCATTCAAAGTCTATGAGCTTCCGAAGAAGGGTGGTCACGTGAGGGGACGACAGGAGAAGGACAATTGTCTTTGCAGACCATTCAAAGTCTATGAGCTTCCAAAGAAGGGTGGTCACGTGAGGGGACAACAGGAGAAGGACAATTGTCTTTGCAGACCATTCAAAGTCTATGAGCTTACTTACGAAGAAGGTTGGTCACTCGAGGGGACGACAGGAGTAGGACGATTGTCTATGCAGACCATTCAAAGTCTATGAGCTTACGAAGAAGGGTGGTCACTTGAGGGTTGATGGCGCTTTGCTTCTTTGCCCTGGAGCCTTTCTCCGGGCTGATGCCCAAGAAGCACCTGTTAATAAGCAAAGATACGTTTCAGTTTTAAATAGACTCAGCATTTATCAAGGTGCTCACCTGTGTCTTTTCCCACACCACACCATGATGAGGACTGCTACTAGTTCAAACTTGTTGGATCATCCTCACAATAAACATATTTTTTTAGCCTAGCAGAGTGCCTCATGGTACCTCTAACATAATGTTTACTTATCCAAATTTTTAAGCCATACTATAATGTGAATTAAACCATTATGTCAATTTATTAACAAGATAGCACAGCAACATCAAGTGATGGTGTGGTCCCAATTCACATAGTTGGTTCCAGGCTTCATACTCAAAGCATTTAATCTACTTTATGGCCTCTGTAGAAAGGCATGGACTTAATAGCCAGATAGTCTTTGCATGATAAGTCTTACTGATGACATTGATCATGTGTTTGAGTGTTAAAATACCTTTGGATAAACTCCAGTGTGGATGATCCAACGGAAGGATACTCCAGGTTGAAGACATAGTAGCTGGTGAATAAAGCAGCTACCCCATGCAAAAATAATGGGTGTGGGCCCATCACAACTTGTACCTCGATGGATAGCATCCATCCAGAAGGCTGCATTGTGTCACCTGAAATGAACAGATACCCTGTCATGCGTTATTGTGGATAGGTATACATTCCTGCAAGGACATGACACAGAACCCTGCAGTTCAGGTGGACAGCACTTTTCTACTCCACCATCAGATGGGTATAGGCTATACTTATCAGCCTGTAAAAGCTTACGAGTCCCTGTGCAGATAGGAAAATCCGGCTAAAGGACAAAGCAACTCCTAGCCCTCCAGTTACAAGCGCGAGGTGGAGACAGACACAAGCTGCTGTTGCAACGTGAATGTTATTATATCCACCTGTTCAATTGCATCGAACCTAGAGGAATGAATGAAGAGAACGTTTTAACCTGTTTCCTCTAACCTCCTTACTCCTACAGTGTTATTTCTGGTTTTATTAAAGTTGTTTGTTGCCAAACTAGTGGCATGCTTCACAAAGATGCCCAATGTATAATTTGAAACTAATTAATTAATTACGTAAAGTGGCTCAATTAGCCCTATAAATTAATGGGCATGTTATATGTTATCAAGTTTCTGGTAATTTTGTTTTGTTTTGTTTTGTATTGTATTGTTTATAATATAGATTGGTGTTAGATATAGATATATCTATATATATGTATAAATTAAGATTGAACTCTATTTTGATAGGTCATTCATTTGATCATATTGCACAGGCACACCTGCGTTGTGATGTAATTTCCTGCCGTGTCATGTCATGTAATTACCTGCCAGGTGTATTTAACCATCACCTTGAATGTATTTCCAGTGCTAGCCATATCACTGAAGAAGGACATTGTCCGAAACATGTCTGCTTTTTATTCAGGCTGCCATTAAAAAACATTGAACCTGTGAGTGCTGGTCCGGCTACCCTGCTTTTTGATATACTAATATTTAAATAAATAAAACAACTTCGAGCAGTAGTTTCTCCGTAGGCTCCTTGAAGTACACCATAAGGAGCAGGAGGAAAAGTCTCTGTTTCCACACTCTCCTCTAGCCACAGTCAGGCTGCATGTGTGACTGAGGGACTGGCTTTAACCTGCCAGCAGGTATCCAATCAGCAGCAATCAGCTAATTAGCAGCCCTCACCTGCATGCCCAGTGACACAGGAGTGATCAAGCTCATGGTACATAACACCTTCCCCACCAAAATGGTTGCCCAAGAGGCAACCACTACACATGAAACCCGTAAACAAAAGATATTGTGACCCATTAGTTGTCAGGGCCACTACCACAACAGCGATAACGGGCCGGCCCCTGTCGAACACGACCATCAACCGTGTCGCATGCTCCCCACTGTGGAACATTCGCCAATGCTGTGTAAAACAAAAACCAACCCTGTCCCAACTCTCGGGCAAGCTAGACCTCACAAAAGGTTCCTCCACTGCGGTATATGGCTGGAGTGGGGCAGGCTCCTCCTCCACTGAGGCGTAAGACTTAGGACCCCATTGACAAACCAAGACCTTATCATATATGAGCTCCATTTCAACAGGCCCCTCCACCGATACCAACCTGTCAAAAATAGACTGCAAACCAAAATCAATATGAGAGCTAAGCTCACTGCGCTCAACAGGACAGAACACAGAAAAACAAAAACCATATATCTCTGATACCACCACAGCGCCCATATCCATCCCACCTGGCACTGGCAGTCCAGGATACTGCAAACCGTGAACATCCAGAGTAGGATGCACCGCCTCAGGTACAGCCCCACCGTCCCTGGAACCTGGCAATACATCAGTCACAAAAGCGTCTGGAATACCATCCAAAATGGCGTCACACAAAATAACATTGTCCTGATCAAAATGGTTGCCACTCATCAGACCAGGTCGCGAAGGCGGCTCCTGCTCCACAGGACACAGGTAACTAGGTTGACTAGCACACCTAGTCCATGGCAGAGAGTCAGTGTGGACACGTGAATCAATGTCAGAATCATCAACTGACATACTGGGACCATCCCTGCCCACAAGTGAAACATCAGGAACAATAGAGCTACTGGGGGAAGGCTGGCAGCCTAAGCCAGGCCTTGTAGTTTCTTCAACTAGAACGGTGTCACATGAATCAACAGCATCTCTCATAGCATCATCCTCCAATTAGTTCGTGGCCTCAGCCACCGTACAGGCTGGGAAGACCTTGAGACACTGCGCTGCCAGATCATCTCCTGCCACATGCATATCCGGCACGCATGTCAACTTTGGTTTCACCACCGGGCCTGACACAAAGGCACAATCAAGAGAATCATTATGCAGAGGTACGTCCACAGTGTGCTTTCCAAAATTCTCAATAGGTTCACTTTTCAATTCAACAAAGAATGTGTCACTAAGTGTAATGTCACAAGTCGAAGTATCAACAACATCACTTTTGTCCTTTGATATTGCCCGTGTCACAGCACACACAGGGAACACTCCTGGATGTTTCTGTGTCAGCTCATCAGGGACCTCAGAAACCACAGGAATGGGAGTTACAACTGGAGTAGCCAGCACTTTGTCACCAGCCAAATCATTCCCTAGAATGAAGGACACCCCTCTTATGGGGATGTGAGAACATACCCCCACAACAACATTGGTAAAGTAGATTGCATGCCTGAGTAGATGTTCCGCAGATCCCTTTTCAAAGCCGCCAAGGTTTCCTCTGTCCCCCCGTCCGGTAAGTCTGCTGGGCCCCACCTCACACACCTAGGGATAGGAAATTATTAGGGCTGACCCCTATTAGTCGATTAATCGGTCGAAAGGAGCCGTAGTCGACTGCCAACCTCTTAGTCGAATACAAAAATTAAATAAAAATGTATAATATTCTTTTTTTTTATCATTCTTTCCAAAAGAAAAGAGGCCTCTAACGCGAATGGCACGCATACCAGAGGCTAACTGCCTACAAAAACAGGCACAAAGGCACTGAAAGAGGATTTCACCCATCTAATGAACACACTAGACTAGACAAATATCAAGATGTATCCATCAGTGGACCAATTGCATGCTTTTGCAGAGGACAAGAAGCCTTCAGTGAACTCCTTCAGACATTAAGCACCCCCACAGCCCAAATGGAATGATACAAATATATATATATATATATATATATATATATATATATATATATATATATATATATATATATATATATTATACTTTTTTTTCCCGACTAACGGCACATTTTGGCCAATCATAGTCGACTATCCAAATCCTTAGTCTGGGACAGCCCTAGAAATTATATTTAAAAAAAATCTACACATAATTTAAACATTCAATCCAAATAACCTAAGTTAGTCTAGCATGGCAGTGCCACTTTAACCCCTAATTGCTGCGAGTGTGAATGGAAAGGACACTGGCGCCGTTTGTTTTGCCACCCCTACTCGTATTGGTCGACAGGACCTCTCGTCAGCCTGGACTCTCCTGCCATACCAGTGGGCCGTCTCCAACAACTTCACCTCGCCTGCTAATGTCAGCAAAGGATTTTGGATGGCTCCTGACAATTGTTCGGACGATGCTGAGGCATGTGGTTCTGGTTGGGTTGCGCTCGTGCTCCATCATCTGATACACCAAAGCGTTCACAAAGGCCCTTCTCTCATCTGGCTTTGGTCTCTCTTCTTTTTCCACTGCACATTGAATGGCTGTTGACATCCAGACATGACATGCCATGCCAGGCTGTGAAGACTGTGAAGAGTTTGAAGTGCATAGGATACTTGGGGGGCTGCACAACAGAGAGTGCGGGAATGATTGCATAGAGGTGTTCGGAGAGGACAGAGTGTTCACAGAGCTCGGTGTTGGGGAACTTGAAGCATGGATGGGGAGGGAGCACCTCCATATTAAGGGTTACTAATCCTAGAAGGGACAAAAACAGTTATGCCAATGTTCCAAGGGCATAGTTCTAAGTGTCATGTGAGTCTAAATATGAATTTACCTTTATTAATACCATATCAGCTTCCGACACTGGATTGGTTTGAGATGTCGGACCAGATCCACCCTCTCCATTAACGCCAGATCTTCGACACTCTCCACTCCAAGATCCTCAAGTAGGGTGGTCAGTAAGTCATCAGGGAGGCCTGGTAAATATGACCAAACTGCTTCCTTTATAGCTTCCATTACCTAGTTTCATTGATTAGGGTCAATCATGAATCAGTTCATGCATATTCCCTACTTGTCTGTTTGCAGTGCACTATATGCGGTTAACTGCCAACATGTGCTCGCTATACAATCAACAATACAAATTTAAATACAAAATCAACTATCTTAAGGTTACTTAATAGCCTGCTCCACTTACGTCTGTCCTCACGTCTGTCATATCCTCCCTTTCCTGTTTAAACTGCTCCTGGAAAATAATGGTGGAGCGCAATAAGCATCTGATTGTGCACGTTGTATGCTGGAAGAGGATAGTAGTCCAGTACATCTTCGTGCTTAATGCACACATAATCCTCTTGGGCCACTCCTAAGTCACAGTACACACCAATGTCAACAAACACACGAATGTGTTTCTCCGAGACAAAGTGGACAGAGTTATGGGCAACAATGACCAGCATAATCTTCCCCATGTGAAGTCCTTCATCACTGTTCCCAAGCAAGATGAACATCCCCTTTCTGTAGTCTGTGCCTTTGACTGTAACAACATTGTTACAAGCCACTGCAGACTGAGACTCAAATTGACAACTGGCTACAGATGCCCTGATCTTGTTGTTGTAATCATCCAAATAAAAGGCAGTCCCCTTGTGGTGGATTTTTGATGTCTCCAGGGATGGTTAAATGAAATACAGAGACAAGAGATTGGCCTTAAATCAGAGTGCAAACCACCAGGTTCTCCACGGACATCCAGCAGCCTAAAACAGTGTCACACTGCGAATTAGATATTCTGAAATAATAAAACAGGAGCAGAAAGAGACAGCCGGTTAAATGAATACAATACAGGTTTATTGGAAAAGAAAATAATACAGTACGCCCATACGGACAGACTGTCAGAGTGCATATTCACAGGTCTGTCAGAGTGAAAGTGAAGACAAAGCAATATTGTAATGGCTTAACACAGTGAGATAGAGACGCCTCCTTCGATGCATTCTTGGGAGGCTCCAAAAAGGGCTTCTAGCCGGCGCTGACCTTGACAAACTTATCAGGCCAGATGAATGGGTGCCCTGTCTTTAAACAGAAATCATGACTTCACAAAGAGAGAAGGGGGAGGAGGAGGTGGAGGGGGGGAGGAGGAGGAGGAGGGGGTGGAGGAGGAGGAGGAGGAGGAGGAGGAGGAGGAGGAGGATGTGAAATTACCCTTCACATTCCCCACTTTGTGCCATTTTTGGCACATCCTGGTAATTTCAACCATCAATATCACTAAACCACAGTCTCAAGACACCATGCAGAACATCAAATCAATCAACATTAATACATCATAATGTCATACTTGGCTAAGTAGGACGATAATTCCAAGCAGGTAATTGCAAAATGTTGCATCCTTAGGTACAATACATTTTTTTTTTTAAACATAATAAGGTAGAACAATAACTCTTGAGAAAGAAAGAAGAGGGGGAAAAAAGTTCAGGTGCAAATTGAAAAGGGGAGGAGTCCCAGGCCGGGGACAGATTGGTCGCTGGCGCCTTATAAAGCGCTTCTCAGTGACCCGAAGCGCCGACAGCAGTTAATAGGAAACAAAGAACAAATAAAATAAAATGGCAGTCTTAATATAAGTAGTATTTTCAAACTCTGAATATGTACCCATATCTAAATCAGAAATTTGACTTTTTAATATGCACACTGGCTTCCCTTGTTGTCATTCTCAGTAGCAGTCACAGTGGACTACAGTAGCAGTCAGGTGTCTTCCCCACTCCTTCACACACAGAACGATATATTTGTTGCAAGGAGGCTGGATGCCGTTGAGTACAGTAGCAGTCAGGTGTCTTCCCACTCCTTCACACACAGAACGATATATCTGTTGTAAGGAGGCTGGATGCCGTTGAGTACAGTAGCAGTCAGGTGTCTTCCCACTCCTTCACACACAGAACGATATATCTGTTGTAAGGAGGCTGGATGCCGTTGAGTACAGTAGCAGTCAGGTGTCTTCCCACTCCTTCACACACAGAACGATATATCTGTTGTAAGGAGGCTGGATGCCGTTGAGTACAGTAGCAGTCAGGTGTCTTCCCACTCCTTCACACACAGAACGATATATATCTGTTGCAAGGAGGCTGGATGCCGTTGAGTAGAGTAGCAGTCATCTCCCCATAGTTGAATACAGCAGCATACCAGGTGCAAAAGGGCTTGTATTGCCGACTGGGGTGCGTGGTAGGGGTTCCTGTGGATCCCAGCAGCGATGCGTTCTTATCTTCGTGGCAGGGCGGGGCTATTGCACAGGGAGCTTAGCTGGAGTTCCTGTCCCAGTTGCCCTCCCAGGGCCTCCACTGATCCCTGGGCCCCGCTTCCGTAGCACCGGCCCTGCTGTGGCGTTGCCATATCATGCGAGATGTTGAGCAGGCGGTTCCTGTTGGACTTGGGACTGAACCTGATTAGGTTGTCGTCGTCCTCCGCGGGTTCATATGGGTATGGTGGCTGGTGTGCCGGTGGAGATGGGGCCCCTAGGTGGTGTGGTTGCCCAGGGACAGCGTGGCCCTGCAGTGGGAAGTACGGCCCTGGTGCATATTCGTTATCTTCTTTCTCCTGCGCTGAGAGAAACGCACCATCCTCCCCCTCACATTCCATAGATCTGAGTTCGACAGCATTGATTAATACTGCATCTTGGATGTCATGCGTCGCGTTAATGAGATTGCGCCGGCCAAAGGAAAAGAAATCAAACACAAAAAAAACAACAACAATTTCAAACATGGTCAGTGTGTTACATGTCTGGATATCCCTCATAGTTGTACTGGCTGGAAACAAAGAGAAAAAAACTGTTTACAGTTAGCTGTCGCCCAAGTTGAAACATGTGGAAATAGTGACCACCAGGGGTTACAAGTTGTAACATGCAATCTTATCTTAACACAGATAGTGACCAAAGCCCACATCAAAGTTGAGCTTCTCGCAGTGTCACGTATGTAGCTTATCTTAACACAGATAGTGACCAAAGCCCACATCAAAGTTGAGCTTCTCGCAGTGTCACGTATGTAGCTTATCTTATCTTAACACAGATAGTGACCAAAGCCCACATCAAAGTTGAGCTTCTCGCAGTGTCACGTATGTAGCAGATAGTGACCAAAGCCCACATCAAAGTTGAGCTTCTCGCAGTGTCACGTATGTAGCTTATCTTAACACAGATAGTGACCAAAGCCCACATCAAAGTTGAGCTTCTCGCAGTGTCACGTATGTAGCAGATAGTGACCAAAGCCCACATCAAAGTTGAGCTTCTCGCAGTGTCACGTATGTAGCTTATCTTAACACAGATAGTGACCAAAGCCCACATCAAAGTTGAGCTTCTCGCAGTGTCACGTATGTAGCAAATAGTGACCAAAGCCCACATCAAAGTTGAGCTTCTCGCAGTGTCACGTATGTAGCTTATCTTAACACAGATAGTGACCAAAGCCCACATCAAAGTTGAGCTTCTCGCAGTGTCACGTATGTAGCTTATCTTATCTTAACACAGATAGTGACCAAAGCCCACATCAAAGTTGAGCTTCTCGCAGTGTCACGTACATAATCAATAACAGATAGTGACCAAAGCCTAACCAGGGTTGACTTCTCGCAGTGTCACATACATAATCAATAACACAGATAGTGACCAAAGCCTAACCAGGGTTGACTTCTCGCAGTGTCACATACATATAGAGAAAAACACAGATAGTGACCAAAGTAACCAGGGTTGACTTCTCGCAGTGTCACATACATATAGAGATAAACACAGATAGTGACCAAAGTAACCAGGGTTGACTTCTCGCAGTGTCACATACATATAGAGATAAACACAGATAGTGACCAAAGTAACCAGGGTTGACTTCTCGCAGTGTCACATACATATAGAGATAAACACAGATAGTGACCAAAGTAACCAGGGTTGACTTCTCGCAGTGTCACATACATTACATTTACATTTAGTCATTTAGCTGACGCTTTTATCCAAAGCGACTTACAAGTTCTGTACGACAAGCCATCAGGAAGGGCACAACTCTATCAGCTGAGCAACAATGTACATCAAAGTGTTGAGTGCTACAGTGTAGGTTAGTTTATTAGGACAAGTGCATGACAGTACGGTTAGTTAGGGTTAGATTTTTTTTTTTTTTTTTTTTTTTTTTTTTTTTTTTTTTAATTCAGATAATGGTTGAAGAAGTGCGTCTTTAGTCGACGGCGAAAGATTGGACGTGATTCGGCTGTCCTAACTGGGGTGGGTAGTTCATTCCACCATTGTGGGGCAAGGACTGAGAATAGGCGACTTCTCTTTGATGACCCTCCCGGAGCTTGGATAGGAGTAGGTCTGAGGCGGCCAGAAGATGCAGAGCGTAGGGGTCTTGAGGGTGTGTAGTTAGAGACCATTGACCGGAGGTAGGCGGGAGCGGTTCCCTTTGCCGCACGGTATGCTAGGTCGAGGGCCTTGAAGCGGATTCGTGCAGCAATGGGGAGCCAGTGCAGGTCCCTAAGAAGTGGGGTGACATGGGCCGACTTCGGTAGGTTTGAGATCAGGCGGGCCGCTGCGTTCTGAATGAGTTGAAGAGGCTTAGTGGCAGTGGCCGGGAGGCCAGCGAGCAGTGCATTGCAGTAGTCGAGGCGGGAGATGACTGTTGATTGGACGAGGAGTTGGGTGGCTTCTTTTGTCAGGAAGGGGCGTATCCTTCTGACGTTGCTCAGGAGGAATCGGCAGGTTCTGGTCGTCGCTGCGATGTGAGCAGAGAAGTTCAACTGGTCGTCGAGGACAACACCAAGGTTCTTGGCGGTCGGGGACGCAGTCACAGCTGCATTCTCGACTGTGATTGAAAGGTCGGTTAGGGGGGAGGATTTGGCCGGCAGGTGGAGCAATTCTGTTTTGCTTAGGTTCAGTTTGAGGTGGTTGGACGTCATCCAGGCTGAGATGTCGGACAGACAGGCCGAGATCCGCACAGAGACGTGGATATCTGAGGGAGGGAAGGAGAGGAAGAGTTGAGTATCGTCGGCATAACAATGGTAGGAGAAGCCATGAGACGTGATAATGTTACCCAGTGATTTAGTGTAGAGGGAGAAGAGAAGGGGTCCTAAGACCGAGCCCTGGGGGACACCCGTCCGCAGGGGGCGGGTGGCCGACAGGGTCCCTCTCCATGACACTTGGTAGGAGCGGTCATTGAGGTATGATGACAGCCATGTCAGCGCAGAGCCAGCCACTCCCATTCCTGCGAGGGCCGCAAGGAGGATCTGGTGGTTGACTGTGTCGAAGGCTGCAGATAGATCTAGGAGAATCAGGACAGAGGAGAGGCCTTTCGCTTTTGCTAAGTGAAGTGCCTCTGTGACCGCAATGAGGGCTGTCTCTGTGGAGTGACCAGTCCTGAAGCCTGACTGATTAGGGTCTAGGAGGTCATTCTGTAAGAGATAAGTAGTAAGTTGGTTGGATACAGCACGTTCAAGTGTTTTAGAAAGGAAGGAGAGAAGAGAGAGAAGAGAGACATACATATAGAGATAAACACAGATAGTGACCAAAGTAACCAGGGTTGACTTCTCGCAGTGTCACATACATATAGAGATAAACACAGATAGTATTACATTCAGACGGCCCCCCCCACTCCTGCTTACCTAACTCGCCGTGACGCTGCATGTAATGCCCGTGGAATGCCGTCCCGACCAGCCGATGCAGACAGACAATTCCTCACTGTCCCAGACGTGGCTGTGTTGTAGAGCGATGAAGAGCCCGTCTGCACCGGCAGGATCGGTTGGCATCCCCGCTTCAGACACCAAGAATGTGGTGGATTTTTGATGTCTCCAGGGATGGTTAAATGAAATACAGAGACAAGAGATTGGCCTTAAATCAGAGTGCAAACCACCAGGTTCTCCACGGACATCCAGCAGCCTAAAACAGTGTCACACTGCGAATTAGATATTCTGAAATAATAAAACAGGAGCAGAAAGAGACAGCCGGTTAAATGAATACAATACAGGTTTATTGGAAAAGAAAATAATACAGTACGCCCATACGGACGGACTTTCAGTCTGTCAGAGTGCATATTCACAGGTCTGTCAGAGTGAAAGTGAAGACAAAGCAATATTGTAATGGCTTAACACAGTGAGATAGAGACGCCTCCTTCGATGCATTCTTGGGAGGCTCCAAAAAGGGCTTCTAGCCGGCGCTGACCTTGACAAACTTATCAGGCCAGATGAATGGGTGCCCTGTCTTTAAACAGAAATCATGACTTCACAAAGAGAGAAGGGGGAGGAGGAGGTGGAGGGGGGGGGAGGAGGAGGAGGAGGGGGTGGAGGAGGAGGAGGAGGAGGAGGAGGAGGAGGAGGAGGAGGATGTGAAATTACCCTTCACACCCTTCTCTACCTGTATAACAGGAGGAAACAAGTTTCCCGCACTCAGGTAGGCATGGAGGAGTTGGTGTCTCTCTGCTAGTGTTTTGCACAGATTTTTGAAATTGTGCAATTTTCTGGCACACTGTTTGAAAAAAGTATGTTTGCTTTCAAACCGCAGAGTCCACAGGCGAATAAGTGGGCCAAAGTGGATGATTAGATCTGGATAATGGCCAAGATAGTGATGCTTTGGCCTCAGGGGGGCATTGGGGAATAGCCTTTTCCTGTTGCATATGTACTCCTCTGTGATGACTTTCAGATATGCTACCTGGCCTTCTGTAATGACTGGTGCACAGATAAGCTCAACCATCTCTCTCAGCTGCAAAATGAGCTACCACACCTCATTGTCACAGGGATCTTTAATCCTGCCACCCACCAAGAGAGGGAGTAATCTAAGGAAACACCAGTTTTGAACTGCATGCCCACTTAGTTTGTCACTGCTGGGAGAGAGGTCTGCTGGTTTGTCCCTACCATCGTTCCCTTCATATCGGAACTTGTTTTTGCTCCGATTTAACTGCAGGTAAGTAAAATGATTCTCCTGGACTAAATGGCGAATAAATAAAGGAAGGTCATAAGCCATGACTCCCTCAAATAAATCATGGCCTAGACATGGTGGGAGGCCAGGCTGGCAAACATGGAAATGAGAAAGCTGGTTGAAGGGAGAGTCAAACTTGATACCGCATACAGAGTCTGTGGCACTAGTTTCAATGTCTTGCAAATTACTTGTGTATGATTGGACCGTTCTTGTGGCACCACACAGAACTGGATTCTTCACAAAATCCTCTCTCTGTACCTGACAAAAATAATTAGACCGACTGAAGTTTTCT
Organism: Notolepis coatsorum; assembly: GCF_963971535.1. NCBI lineage: Eukaryota > Metazoa > Chordata > Actinopteri > Aulopiformes > Paralepididae > Notolepis > Notolepis coatsorum. The sequence goes on from NC_140166.1 coordinate 4,644,770, forward strand.
AAAAATCCCCCAATAGAATGGGATCCTAAGTTGTCTTCTGTAATGGCAACAAAAGAGCCCTTTAGTACAGTTCCATCAGATATGACTACACCTCTCTCCTCTAGGATTTTGAGGTCCTCAATTAGATGTGCAAAAACCTTTTTTAGCCCAAAATACTTAAAGTCCTGCTCCCTACATAAGAGAACAAGTTGCATCTGATCTATAGAAGATCTATTGTGAGGCAAGATGTCAGTCAGGGTTAGGTAAACAGCTAAGACCTTGTGCTTTTCCCCCCCTGAGCCCAGTGGATTAACAACCTCGAAGGCATCTTGGTACAGTATCAAACCAAGTGAGGAAGGGTCAGCTTTCAACATTGGATTACTTTGAAATCCTTCTCCATCCTTGACATCCTGATAGACAGCATCAGTAGATTGCTGCAAACGTGTCATGGTATACTGTTCTCGTAGATACACATTTTTTAACAGTGTCACCAATGTCTCATGTATAGGTACATACTGAGCAAAGCATTCTTTGTCATTTTCATCATTGCCCAAGAGCAAAGGCACGGGATGAACATGGTTGAAACACTCTTTAAAAGCAGCCTTCCTCTTTGCATCTGTACTGAGTCTTCCCCTGTTATAGAGTGTGAGTAGATCCTCTCTGTTCAGTTCATCAACCATACTGCTTATAGTGGCCTGAGGGATTCCAAGTTTCTTCAATTTCTTACTCAGAACGTTAAGTGAATGAGACAGGCCAAGTTCATGAGCAATTTGAAAGTCCTCAATAATGGTTTGTATGGTGCTTGCCGGTAAGAGTAGTTTAGATTGCAATTTCAAATAGAAAAGTGTAAGGTTCTGTAAAAAAAGGGTTTCGTCCACAGCTAATGGCACTTATGGTTCATCACCATGTTCACCAGCAGTTTCTGAATACGACTGACTGGGTTCTGGCAATGACTATGTAGCCTTGTCTAGTACCAAGTCATCTAAAACTGAATCCTTGTGTTTCCTGGAAATATGTGAAGCAAAAGTCATTACGTTTGTGAACCTGCAATCACAACCTCTAAATGGACATGGTGATTCCATTCCTCCCTTTATGTGTGTCTTCAAATGCTTGATAAGAGAGGCTAAAGTGTCACACTTAAATGCACAAGCCTCAAGCACACATTTCAAGGATGTGTCAGGTGGTAGAGCTGATGTAGGTCTAGGCGGCTGACCAGCTTGCAGGTAGCACCTATGCAGCCTATATATATTTGATCTCATTGCTGCGTGTTTTCTGAACCTCTGTGAGCAGTTAGGTACCCCACACTGATAGTGATAATTGGGGCCATTACTGTGGAGCTGTGTGTGCTGGACAAAGGTATGCACACTCTCAGACACATGCTGACATCGAATATATTTACAGTGGAACATTGTTGTGTGTGGTAACTAGTTACCTACCCAATCATTACATCTGCCTCACACTGAACAAGATGGTTAGCCTGGCTGCCTCACACTGAACAAGATGGTTATTGGCTGCCACTGAACAGGATACTGTATGTTAAAGACCTCTCTGATGACCTAGAAAAAAGGAAACCAGAGAAAGGAGAGATTACAGTTTGCATGCAGATTATGAACGTATACTATAGGCTAATCTCAGGTGTACTGCACAGGAAACAAATATAGTCTATAAACTACGATCTGTGTTGCATATAGGCCTACCGATACAACCAGGAAGCAATCCGTGCATGGATCTGGGGAGAGGTTGAATCCGTCAGTGCAGATTACTGTCCTGTACGCCTCGTCGGCGTCGCGACGGCCGGAAACGGGACATTCAGGCAGGCAATCAGTAGGCCCTAGAGGACAAGAGAGGGAAAGGCAAGGGAGTTTGGTAATCCATATATGTGACTCGACGTGACCAAACCCGACGTAATGCGTCGAGATGCAAGTGTCAGAAAAACGAAAACATTTCTTCCACTTCACAAAATCGAAAAAATCTAAATCTTGTTTTTTTTACTGCTTTGAAATGTCATTAATGTGTTCCCTTATTTGCCCTTATTTGCAAACTTAAATACAACTTGTAAATGAGGTAATTATTGTTAGATAGTTCGACAGTAATGACTCTCAATACTGTGGAAAGACTACAGCCGAGGGCATTTTACGCTGGGTGTGGCTGTCCGGGTGTGCTTCACAGGTACTTAACGAGGTGTTTATGTTTATGTTTATGTTTATTAAAGGATCCCCATTAGAGACCCATGAAGAGCCTCTAGTCTTCCTGGGGTCCTGGGGTCCGTGTGTTGAAACACACACGGACACACGCTTTCCTTTCTTAGCAGAGACTAGAGAAGAACAACGTTAATACACTTATCTTAATGTTATAAGTTATAGCAAAGTAACTTGTGACAAACTCAGTGTCTATATAAAAAAGATTAAAAAAAATTAAAAGGCCGTCATCAAAAAACGCGAGTCCGCGGGTGTATTGTCATTAAATTAAACAACATTAAAACACATTTAGAATGTCACGAATTTGATGAGCGAACGAATTTCGTTCGAGTGAATTTATTGCAACCTAATGGCATAAGAAGTAAATTAATTCAATAGGGAAACTCAAAGAAAATAACAAACAACTTATGTAGTATCATTATCAGGTCAGGACGCAATGGTTGTTGTTGTTTTCACTATACACTTTGGTGGACACTGTGCTGAAGACGAACGCGCACTGGCAATTCATCGCGGATTTCATGTTGCCGGATAAAACAGAACCAGAAAAAAACTCAGATTCTGGTTCAGAAGAAGAAGACAACGATTTGCAGACGAGGTAGAACACCTAATGAGCTTTGTGGGAGTTGAATCTGACGCTGAATCTGAACATTGAACATTGACTTTAGCATGTCTATTTTATCATGCCTATTTTTCTCGTGTTATTTTAAATGATAATACAATCTTGAAACTTGATTTGTCTTGTTTATATCAGGGTCCCCCATTTTCCTTATAATACATTTACATTTAGTCATTTAGCTTTAAGACTTACAAGGTGTTAGTTTGGCTACATTTACCATTGACCGGTAAAACAACATTTGAAAAATAAATTAAATGGGAAAAGAGGAACCCCCCCCCCCCCCCAATTAAAAAAAAATAAAACAACAGCCAGAAACTATACACTGTTTGAAAAGGAGATGGAAGAAGCAAAGCTTATCTGTTTCCATCCCCCATCAATAACTAATTGCAATATTATATATACTTCAGCAAGTACAATACGACACGATTTCCAATACATATGATACAATACAATTTGCAAATACTTCAACTACACACAACACAATCACACATACACACACACACACACACTAGACTATACTCTCATGTCACCCTTCAAATCATTCTCATACAATACGTTGGGCTTCCTCCCTGGTATAATTTTTGAACACCATCTTTTTGAACTTCCTCTTTAATATATTTATAGATTGACTGGATTTGATCTCCTCCTCCAGATCACCAGGTCCTTTAATTTCAGGACTGAAACTTTTAAAAACAAAGAATTTGTATGTGCTTTATAGCTCTCATTGGTTACAATCCTGATTGCTCTTTTTTGGAGCATAACCAAAGGAAGTAGGTTGGTTTCATAGGTATTTCCCCACACCTCAACACAATAATTCAGATAAGGACCAAAGCATTATATAAGATAAAAGAAGATTGTTGGTTCAGCCAATACCTTGACCTCCACATTAGATGGCTTATGTGAGGCTTCCAACAAATTGACATAACAAAAGAGCCTGACGCAAGGTGTTAATGTCCCCAGAGAGAGAGGGGGGCCATGGAATACAATGCATTCTGGGTAGGGTTGTAGTTGTTTAACACACAAGTGTGAAACTCTCCACAAAGTTTGAAGGCCATTAATCTCTGAATGCGTTTTGTGATATCACCATGATTCATAGGAAGTAGCTTGAAAAGTATCCCACAAAAATGTTCAAGTGATGGCTTATTTTGAAGGTATGAATCTGTACTTTCATAATATGTAAAAAAAATTATTTACGTTGCCTCAACAAGTCCATCCTCCCCACGGCCAGTCACATATAAAGTGTATCATCCATTGTGCTATAGTCACCCTCCACAGTGTTCAGAGGACTGCAATTAAAAATGAACTATAGACTTAAATAATAGAATGTATTTGAGATTCTCTTAAACTAATTTTATCTATTGAACTATATAGTTGCATTCAACAGGTCGTTATTGCAAAAGAGAATTAGTTATCAATAACCTACCTGTATAAATAAAGGTTAAAAGTTGTTCCAAATATCACCTCACAACATATCAAAGATGCATTCATTTCGTATATTCGTTAACTACCTTAGGTGATACTCAAACTCGAACAGTCGGTATAGATTTCTTGATGGCTGGCACATGCCAAGAGGATGTCAAATCTGGATTAGAGGCAAGGCAGTAAGAAAAAAAACACAGGGAACGACGCATAAATTCATGTCAAACAGTACTGGATGAGGTGATTAATCTCAGGTGTACTGCACAGGAAACAATAGTCTATAAACTACGATCTGTGTTGCATATAGGCCTACCTATACAGGGAGAGGTTGAACCCGTCAGTGCAGATTACTGTCCTGTACGCCTCGTCGGCGTCGCGCCGGCCGGAAAATTCAGGCAGGCAATCAGTAGGCCCTATAGGACAAGGGAGGGAGAGGCAAGGGAGTTTAGTTGCATTCAACAGGTCGTTATGTGAAATATTGCTATGTTATTGTGAGATTACAAAATCTGATGTGATATTACAGAGGATTTTGATTGCAGTATGTTATTGTGAAATAATAATTAAATGATGTGAAATATAGCTATGTTATTGTGAGATTACAAAATCTGATGTGATATTACAGAGGATTTTGATTACAGTATTTTATTGTGAAATAATAATTAAATTATGTGAAATCAAAGGATACTGTATGAATGTCACTGTAATATGACACTCATAACATAATTAGTTATCAATAACCTACCTGTATAAAGGTTAAAAGTTATTGCAAATATTTTTTCCCCTCATAAATATACCACTATATACATACATTTCTTATATTAGTTTTAAAATGACCATTTAACAGTTTAACAGTGCTCTGAAAATGCTCTGAGAACATGCGCTCATCATTCACTGTTTTAAGCGTGAACACACATGCCTGCACCCTGCCTCCCACGACAATCCTGTTGTTCCAATTTCTTTCCCCCCCGCATAAATACCACTACATATCTATCAAAGATGCATTTCTTATTAGAACCCCTTATATTCCTGTTTTAAAATGATCGTTTAATAATGAGCCCATAAGCGTCATGCATTACGCGCGAACTTTGCGCCGTCTGTGGGTGGATATTTCACGAAAATCTGACGAATTTATTAAGAACATTGTAAGAGCAAATAACGTTACTTGGCCAACTTTAGATTAGACGATTATACTCCCCCAAGCACCTTTTAGCAAGCAAGCATATATGGTAGCAGCAATGCTAAGCTGGTTATTTCGCGTCATGACAAACCAATTACATAATCCAACATATGTGTAAAAAACTAACATATTCCAGTTGACTGTATATTTTTTTAATGATTCGTTACGAAGAAATCAATACTTCCATTTGTCTAAATTACTGGTACTGCTCCGCAATTTTCTTTTTCTTTAGATTTGCGAAAAGGTTTGCAGTGCATTCTGGGAAATACCATCTCTCCCTTGATATCAAGCCTGCATCTTGGCAGACTCCGGTTGTAGGGCCATTTGGAGGGCTGAAACGTCACTACCCCTTGATCCAAAGTGAAATGGGACACCCACACTTCGCAGGAATGCGCAAAACGGAGCTGTAGGGCCAAGGGGTAGGGCCAAGGGGAGAATAAGGATGCAGCAGTGTATATTTTCAGCACTATGTTTGTTTACCAATGAGTTTAAGTGTAAGTGTAAGCAAAATATGAGTTTATAAATATCTCAGTGCATCCCGGCGGAAACCAGATGAATTAGATGCAAGGAAAATACGCGTCATGAAAACGCTGTAGTCCTTTTTCTTTTTTTTTTTTCTTTTTTTATCCACTTTTTCTCCCATTTTCTATATTTTCTCCCATCCCAATTTCATATCATCCAATTCAACCCTCCCCTGTCACGAACGCTGTTTCTTGCCTCCCACAAGCCGGCTGCAATGTGGACTAAGTCATACATAGCACAAGTCCCCTCCGGTACTTGAGGTAACAGCAGTCACATCTTTTCACCTGCGCAGCTCGATCTCTCAGTGGCGAGGAGTAACGCGTGGGAGGCTCACGCTGCCCCCGACACTTCCTGATTCTACTGCGCAGGCGCACCAACCGACCTGTAGGAGTCGCTGTCCACAACGCCCGATCCCCACCCATCAGTTTCCCACCCCCTAATACGACCAATGTGTATTAGTACGGACGACCAGCTAAACTGAAAGCAAATGTGGAGCGCTGGGCTCGAACAGGCAAGCCCAGCGTCTCCAGATTTCGTGGCGAGCGCCTTGCCCACTACGCCACGTAGCCGCCTGAAAACGCTGTAGTCCTAAGAGAGAGGAGACCCAGGGCTTTCGATGGACGACATTTCATAAAACTACACTACCCAGCTCACACCAGCCTCTGTCAAAGCTGTTGAAAATATTATTTGCGGAAAAGTCTGACGTTATTTTTGTGATTATATCTCATGGGTTGAACTAACCTGAACGTTTTTGCCATACAATAGAAGGTAGTTTGTTTCTTTACCTTTCTGTGAACGTCTAGAAGTTAAACACTGTTAAAAGGACTGTCCGGCCTGTGAGGCAGTGGTCGCCTGAGGCTGCTGATATGCTCAGCGATTGTCTTACTGATTGGTCTGTTTTTAGAGAAGCATGTGATGATTTAAATGAATTTACTGACACAATATCCTCATACATCAACTTCTCGGAAGACAGGTGTATTCCATCAAAGATGGTGACTGTCTATGGCAGACCTGGGCATTGTACGGTCCGCGGGATGATTCTGACCGGCCCGCGAAAGATTACATGATAATAAAAAAAAAAAAAATTTACTTTTTTCTTTTCATGTCAACATTCACACGCACAATATAGGCTTACCTAGGATTTGACTTGATTCAACAACAAAGCAGTCGGGGCAAGCCGAAAAACGGTCGAAAGTGTGGTTATTTGAAGTTTGGATTTTTTGGAGTTAGAGAGTTCCCATGTTTGTGGTGCTGCAAAAAAGCAGACATGGGGGAAAATAGACATCCTAACTAAACTAGACAGATTAATCTAAAGGTCAGTCCCCGACCAGGTGAGATCAGGGTAGGTTGAAGGAGAGAGAGAAAAGATGGGTCTTAAGCAGGGATTTAAAAGCTTCGACAGAGCAGGCGCCCCTGATGACGGCAGGTAATTTGTTCCACAGGTAGGGAGCGCGGTAGACAAAGGCTCTGTGGCCGGCGGATTTCTTTTTAACCCTAGGAATCGATAGAAGCCCCACATTTTGTGAGCGCAGAGCACGAGCGGGCGAGTATCGGGAGATGAGATCGGATAGATAGAGCGGTGCAAGCCCATTAAAAATGTTGTAGGTGAGGAGTAGCACTTTAAAGTCAGATCGGGCTTGAATAGGAAGCCAGTGTAGGGCGGACAAAACTGTTGTGATGTGATCAAATTTTCTAGTTCTAGTTAGTATCCGTGCAGCCGCATTTTGCACAAGTTGAAGATTTTTTATGCTTGAATTAGGTAGGCCTGAAAAAAGTGCATTACAGTAGTCCAAACGTGATGAGACAAAAGCATGAATCAGGGTTTCAGCATCAGCCAGAGTTAAGATGGGGCGAATTTTTGCGATATTACGAAGATGGAAGAATGCAATTTTGGTGAAATTTTTTATATGTGCATTAAATGAGAGAGAGGAATCAACTCTGAGGTTTTTTATGGTGGAGCTCTGGGATACATGACAAGTATCAAAGTTGAGGGAGATGTCCTGAAACAGGCCTCTGTGGTTTGGGGGGCCAACAATTAACATCTCAGTTTTATCTGCATATAGGGGTAGAAAGTTTTGCGACATCCACTTTTTGACGGCAAGCAAGCAGGCCTCAAGGTTTTGTAGTTGGGAGGAATCATTTGGCTTAATAGGTATATATAATTGGGTGTCATCAGCGTAAAAATGAAAGTTTACAGCTCATATGTTCTCCTCTCCGGGAGAGGCATGTGTGGGAAGAAGAAAAAGTGGAACCAAGACTTATATACTCCCCAACCTGGCGTAGACAGTAGAAGCTCCGCCTATAGCGCCCTCCAGTGGACACTAGGGCTGTCCCAGACTAAGGATTTGGATGGTCGACTAGGATTGGCCAAAATTTGCCGTTAGTCGACTATTGGTCGACTTAAAAAAAATATATATATATATATATATTTTTTATTTATTTTTTTTAACTTTTTTATCATTCCATTTGGGCTGTGTGGGGTGCTTAATGTCTGAAGGAGTCGACTGAAGGCTTCTTGTGCTCTGCAAAAGCATGCAATTGGTCCACTGATGGATACATCTTGATATTTGTCTAGTCTAGTGCAGCGGTTCTCAACAGGGGTTCCGCGGCACCCCTGCTGCCAGGGGTGCCGCGAGATGCCTGGCAATGTTCTTTAAAAATATAGAATGACAACAGTCTTATTTTGAAAATCCTATAGCGGGTCTCATTTCTGCCCACGCGCAGCTCCAGCTATAATAACTAGGCTCCGACAGCTAGCAACGTTCAGGTCATTATGATACTCTTATTTTGAAAATCCGTGGTGTCGTGACTCATATCCGCTCCAGCACACAGCCAATAGGATGCATCTCCACACAGCAGTACTAGTAGCGTCTCAGCAGCAGTCAGTAGCGTCTGGAACAGTGAACACGCACATTGCAACAGAGCAATGATAGTGTTTTCACGACCCAAAACAAATCCCTGCTGTTTTATTCCACAACGGGTCAAATGCATATAACATGATTTGCAATCCTTGCCATTCCTTTATGACCATGTCGTGTTTAAGACCGGAATTAACGCCCCGTTAGCATAAGCTAACAAGCTAAAGCCCTGTTCAGAGCGACAGAGAACAGCAGAGAGGGGACCTGGAAGGAGGGGGGGGGGGGGGGCATTCTCCCTCTGTGTGTGTGCGTTTGAAAAGATATGATGAAGTCAGACGAGTATATTATATTGATAGTAAATGTACTGAGGGTGGACAGACAGATGATGTTGATATTTAAACATAAAAAATACAATACATAATAAATGTATTCATGATCATCATGCAACATAAAACAATTGCAGGAACGGTTTGGGAGAGGAAGGGGTTGCGTGTTCCAAAAAATTAACTTAAAATTTAGAGCTCAATATATCAAAACGTGGCACTTTATAGTGAACAGGAGGTCTATTTGTATTAAAAACAATAAATAGTTTTTAATTTAAATGTCTGGAAGAGCTAAACATTTTTTGTAATGTTTGTAATGTAATTCCTTACACGTAATGTGTCTGGCTGTGTGACGTCAACTTGTCAGCATGAAAATGACAGCCAAACATGGCACTGCAACTAAATAACACAAATACAATAGGCACATTTGTGACTGTTACAAATATAACACGTTTTATACTTGTGCTACAAGATTTTGGCCTGTGCTACAAAACTATCAACCTCTGTAGCACCAGTGCTATGTGCAAAAAAAGTTAACGTACAGCCCTGCAACTATTTAACTAAACAAATAGTCTATCTAGTGCTTCATGTGTATACAATAATTGCCTAATCTAATAACATGAACTAAAAAGAAATCGATCACACGTTTCGTAAAGTTATTATAGAAACTTCACCAACTTAACGTCCGCGGCAGGCGTCATTACTTTTACCAACAGATTTTCCAACGCATTTCCAGAGCAGTCCTATGTCCGTTATCAAGGAAATGCAAAGTCGATATCGCAATCGTCGTTGTAATAATCACTAAATACATTCAGTGCTGGATCTAATCAAATGGATTTATCGAGACACGTTATGGAAAGTTCAAGACCGGACCACACAGCTTACAAGTGAGTGTATCAGCCGCTGTGTTATGATTATTATGATACAAAATGTAAATGAATGAATGAATGAAAACTGTATTTAACAGATGAACAGTAAAAGGCACTCTGCAGGGATGTGATGTCATAATCAATCGTCACCTCACTAGAATAATATTTCCAACGTGAACCGCAAAGCTGAATTTTCACACAAAATGGACAAGTTTTTAACTCGTCCAACGAAACAGGTTACAGTTACCAATACCAATTCAGTACCACTATCTTCCAGTACCAATTCGACCGCTGAGATTGCCCCAGTCAAACAGTGCAGCTGCAATGTTGTGTTCTCATGCTAAACCAGACTGGTATCATGTTGTGTGATCCTTTTCTGTATTTAAAAAAAATACATGATTTTCTGTTTGAGAAATGGTCACACTATTGCTATATTTATTTATACATTTAGACCTGAAACGCCTGCTAATAATGCATTTATATAGCCTGCATATACACACAAATGTGTTTCCCGGTTTCAATGGGTTAAATAAACGTTATTTTGAAAGCAAGCACTTTTGTCATCATTGTAGCAAAAAAGACAGGACCGGAAAAGTCTTTATCGTATGTAGGGGTGCCCTGGAATATTTTATTGGACACAGGGGTGCCTTGGCAGCAGAAAGGTTGAGAACCCCTGGTCTAGTAGTGTGTTCATTAGATGGGTGAAATCCTCTTTCAGTGCCTCTGTGCCTGTTTTCGTAGGCAGTTAGCCTCTTGTATGCGTGCCATTAGCGTTAGCCACGCTTCTAGGCCTCTTTTCTTTTGGAAAGAATGATAAAAAAAAAAAAAAAAAAAATTATATTCGACTAAGAGGTTGGCCAGTCGACTACGGCTCCTTTCGACCGATTAGTCGACTAATCGATTAATAGGGGTCAGCCCTAGTGGACACAGATATATATGCAGTCATGGGAGTAGTAGAGGACAGTTACAGTTAGTTACAACCATACATACACCCTCTAGATTCAACACTCCCACTTATGGTTGCTTAGTACACTGTATGAACTCTTCAAAACAATTTACAAAGAAAATAACAGTCTTAGAACATCAAAAAGAGTATGGCAGTTGTAACTGAGGGGTACAATTCCCTGACTGTATTGATAAGTATGGTATTATTAAACCACTACCTCTTGTACTTTAACTTCTGGCCATCCAGTACATGATATAGATATGATGAACACTTTCCCACCTGATGAAACGAAGTCCACACAAATGTACAAATCGAATATTTTATATAGCAAAGGGTATATACAACGTTCACTTGATGACATTTATGATTTGAAATGCACTTGTATGGCAAATGAGTATTCGTAGGTAAATCAACATTGAATGTCCAATCTCTGGTTACGCAGGGAGTAAGTATACAACCCGGTTCTTTAGGGAACTATAGCGATGGTACTTAAATGATTATAGCTGGATACACTAAGGGGGGGGGGGGGGGTCCCGCTGGTTGTAAGACAGTAGGAGGGGGGGGTTAGAAGAGCCGCTGGCGGTATCCCATCTGGCCGACGATTTCTTGGGAGAATTCAAAGTCTTGAACACGGTGCCCACAGAACCTCGGTCCGCAGATGAATACAGCTGGACCCTCTGGTGGACGGTAGCTGCCGGTCCACAACGGAGAGACGTGAGGCGACCTCACTGGTGTAGAGCGCCGTCTCACCTGGACTCCTCTCCGGGGGGTAGTTCCAACACTCAGCAGTGTTGGCCGTTATCCATGGAATAATCAAAGCACCCAAAGCATAATCCAAGCCGTGGAAGGCTCGCCGTCGTCCGGGGAAAGTAATCCAATGTACAGGTCTCCTCGTCCTGGCCCGGAGCTCCTCGGATGCAAGCACCACTAGTGGTCTGCCCAGCCTGGTTAAGACTCCAGATAACGTCAGGAACGATGGGGGTACTGATAACTTTATAACTCTAACCGAACGATGCACCATACAGAATAGACTATTATTAGCTTAATAGAAATACGTCCAACTCAACGGTATAGTGCCAAACTATGACAATTCAACTATTAATCCACACGATATCTCAATGCCTATTCTGAGGCCAAGTAGGCCTTACTGCACCACACGTGCGTCGTGGGTGAGGCTTCGCGTCTGTTACTCGGTTGGAGGGTAAAGAACTAATGGACTAAAAGAAAGTTCTACTTTACTTGCGCCATATATATATGCGCTGTGAACAAATAGTACCATTCGTATTTCGCCAGACGTATTCCTACGCGGAACCGGGCTTGCCACGACATGTTGGGCGGCACGATTGAACTTGAACCTAGGGGTATGGCTGCTGGCGCCAGGTTCTCGTCCAATGGTAGAATGAAACTATTATGGGCTGTTTAGTAGACTAAAGGGATATTCAGTGCATATTGTACAAGGAATATACAGGGGATATCAAACGATATACAAATACTATTAAATATATATCCACAAATAAATATATATATTCGGTTTAATCTGATCCTTCACAACAGCCGCACCCTAATTAGTCCCACCTAATTAGCTAAGCAGAGACAGATTAACCGCACTGTCTACCACTCAAGGTCCGCTGTAAGGGTCAGTCAACTCACAAAGTCATGGGGTCATGGTCATCATCGATAGTGTCTGGGAGTCGGGGCAGTTCTATTAGCCTCGCCACGGGTCGTGTGTAAGTTCGCCCTTGGACGAGTACTTCAGCTGCTCGGACCTTGCCATCGGCACCGGTGATCACTTTGCTTACGCGGCCAGCCGGCCACATAGCTCTGGGTAGTGACTGGTCGATAATCATGACGACTGTTCCTTCTGTCAAGTTGTCTCTCTCTTTTACCCACTTCTGGCGGGTCTGTAGAGACGGTAGGTAGTGGAGTAGGAAGCTGCTCCAAAACTTGTCAGCTAGTACTTGACTGTACCTCCACATTCTTCGGCCGTTCGCTTCTTCAGGCCTGTACATTGTCTGGGGTAGCGCGGGGTCCAGCCGCCCCATTAAGAGTGTGTTGGGGGTGACTGGGTCGACATCTGCTACATCACTGGAGACGTAACCGAGGGGTTTTGAGTTCAATACTCCCTCGATCTCCGTGAGGACTGTCATTAGGACTTCCTCCGCCACAGTCTGGGCCCCAAGCACGGCGTACAGGGCTGTCTTTATAGAACGTACTTCTCGTTCCCAGGTTCCACCGAAGTGGGGTGCGTTCGGGGGATTAAACTGGAAGTCAATCTGGGATGGAGCGAGGTGGGTCTTAAGTTCTGGGCCCATAGCTTGGAAGCTCTCTCTCAGCTCTCTTTCTCCGCCTTTGAAGTTTGTCCTGTGATCAGACAACAATGTAGACGGTTTTCCTTTCCGTGATGTGAATCTTCGGAAGGCCATAAGGAATGAGTCTGTGCTCGTGGTCGGAAGGAGCTCGATATGTATCGCTCTGGTGGTCATGCATTTGAATACAATACCCCACCGCTTCTCGGTTCCTCTTCCTCTCTTTATATACAACGGGCCAAAACAGTCCATGCCTGTGGAGTGGAATGGCTTGTCGCCGAGTCGGAGGCGACAGGGGGGTAGGTCAGCCATCCGTGGTATGCTGGGCTGCGCGCGCCACTTTCGGCAGTCTAGACGGGTTCGCTGGAAGCGTCGCACCGCTTCTCTTCCTTGAAGTATCCAATAGCGACGTCTGATCTCCGCGAAGACTCTCTCTGCTCCTGCGTGGTGTACATCCTCGTCGTATTTCTTTATGATCAGCTCTGTGACCTTGTGTCGGCTGTTCAAGACTATCGGGTACTTAATGTCATCCGGTAGATCGGGGGCTCTCCGCAGGCAACCACCCACTCTGCTGAGATTATGGGCGTCACTCTCGGGTGCCAGGTGGAGCAGTCTGCTGTCTGATGGGACGGGCTTTCCTCCCTGTAGACAGTCTAGCTCATCGGGGAACGAGTCTCTCTGGGCTCGTTGTAGTAGAAGAAGTTCTGCTTCTTCGTAGTCAGCTGCTGAGATGTCAGTGGTGGACTGAATCTCTGGGTGGTGCCACAGGAATGTCTTTTGCTGCGCACTCTCTAGGGTAATGCAGTCATCTATGTTGGGGTCTGTGGAGGCGACTGTGCTCAGTCCACAGAACATAGGTTTCTTGTTCTCAGCCTCCTCGTTACTTGCTTCCCGTGGGGTGGGCGTAGGCCACTCTTCTTCCGGGAGCTTGAGGAATTCTGGTCCGTCACTGTAGATGTTGCGACGGGTGAGGTCATCCAGGGACATTCCCCGGGTGATGACGTCAGCTGGGTTGTGTTTGTAGTGGAGCGAGTCTGTTTTGAAGCGCCAGACTAGTCCTAGTGTCATTTCTTGGGCTTCTCCTGGGATGGTCGCCATCCAGGTCTCGCTGCTGGCAGCCTTGTCCGCGGGGGAGAGGCTGCGCAATACGTGCGGGTCACTGCTGGCCCACTGCCTGAGATCAAAGCCGCCTTTGATCAGGGAGGCGCGTAGCTTGATTAGGAGAGCCTCGGCTTCTTCTTGAGTCGAAACGCTTTGTAAACAGTTGTCTACGTAGAAACTGTTCTTCACACTGTGTCGGACCTCTTCATCTGCTGCTGGGTCCTCTGCGACGTGTTTCTGTAGTGCAAATGTAGCACAGCACGGGCTGCATGTGGTTCCGAAGGGGAGTACTTCCCACTGGTAGATGGCTGGGTTCTCATCTCCGATCCTCTCTCTCCCTAGGAACCGCAGCAGGGGCTTGTCCTCCTCCACTAGTCTCACCTGCAGGAACATCCCTTTGATATCCCCGCTGATAGCCACCTTGTCCTGGCGGAAGCGCAGTAGCACGCCTAGTAGGGAGGGGCCGAGTGTGGGGCCGGGCAAGAGCTCTTTATTCAGATTTTGGGATCCGATCTGGTAGCTGCAGTTAAACACAATGCGTTCCTTGCCGTTGTGGTGGACCTTGTGATGCGGCACGTACCATGATTCGGTCGTCTGATCGGCCTCTTTAATGTCAATCTTTGTCACGTGTCCCGCTGTGATTAGCTTCTCAATCTCAGCGCGGTACACACCCTCTTGAGCGGGGTCTTTGGCTAGGCGCCGCTCCGTGTTCAATAGATAGCGCTCCGTGGCGTCTTTCTTTGCGTGAAAGGTGGGCATTCCCTCTCGCCTCAGGAGTGGAGTTGCGTATCTCATCACTCCGCCGACTGTGACTCTCTTTGTCCCTTGCTCGAGTAGGTTGATGGCGTAAATGTCTTCTTTAGAACGAATATCTTTCTTTTCGTTCTTAAAGGGCATTGTCTCTAGTGTCCATAGCCTCTCGACATGCTGCAGGAGAGTGGTGTCTTCTTCTGTCGTTCTGGAGTGGAGGCAGCTAGTGGCTGCTGTTCGGTTGAGAGATTTAGCGAGGGGGCCTTGTAGTGTCCACCCTAGGCGGGTCTCGACTGCTGCAGGACAGCCTCGGGGTCCTGTATGGACCCGGTCAATCGGGACTATGAGTTCTGCATGATCGGAGCCTATCAGCAGGGTCGGGGTAGCGCTGTCTATGAGCGGGATAGGTAGTTGACGCAGGTGCACATATTTATCCATCAACTTGGCGATGGGGTAGGTGTACTGCGATAGTCCTATTTCTTGGCTGGTGAAAGCATTTGTAATCCTATACCGTCGCTCTGGCTGCCCGTTTGCTGCGATAGTGAAGGAGACATCCTCGCCCTTTATCGTCTTTAAATCTCTTCTTATTGTCCGAATCGTCATTTGGTTCTCGCTCCCCCGCAGTCCCAGCTGGGCCGCAGCGGACGCGAGCAGGAGGGTCTTCTCTGACCCGTCATCAAGGACGGCGTAAGTGTCCATGACTTTATCTTGGTAGCTCAATGTCACACGGACTACCTTTAAGAGCACTTGGGCGCCGCTGCTGCTGGCGGGGTCAATGTACATGACACTTGCCTTGGTGCCGCTCGATGGTGCAGGTGAAGGCCGTCTCCTGTTACTGTCGTGTAGTATATCTAGATGGGCTCCGTCGCACCGACTGCACCTTTTCTTTAGGCGGCATTCGGCTGCCATGTGACTGCGCGCACATCGGTAACAGCGCCTGTTGGACTTTATCCATTGACTCACTTCTTCTGCATTCATCTTTGTGAACAGGTCACATTGTGACAGCCAGTGTTCTTTCTCACAGTAGGGGCACACCATCTTCCACTTCTCTTTTCTCGAGGGGGTACTGTGGCTCTTACTGCTCGGTACTGACTCTGATTGGTGCATGACAGTCACCGATCTTCTTCCATCATTTATTCTCCTGGGTCCCTCTCTGGAGCTTGGCGTGCTCCGCCCGAACGTATCCAGTCGTAAGCTGCTGACTTCTCTCGCCAGGAAGTCGGCTAGATCAAGGAGGGATGGTTCGGGGCCGTTAGGATCCCGGTAGTCTCTCTGCCGCCTAAAACGCTCTTGTCTTGCGGGTGGCAGCTTCTCCAAAATCCTCTCGACGTTAGAGTTGGCGTATAGCTCATGCATGCCCTTTTCCCGTTGCGCTCCCAGCATCCCTACCAGGGACTGCACTTTGATTGACAGGTCGTCTAATGAGCGATTGTCTGTTGCTGGGGGTAGGCGATCAATATGCCTTATCTCTTGGATTACGTAATCCCATATACGTCCATATCTCTGGTCCAGCGCTGCTAGGGCCGCGGTGTATGGGGTCGTAGAGGTGGCATAGGCTAGCGCTATATTGTGCACTCGCGGTACTTTCAGGTGCTTCAGTAATATTGCATACTTGTGGCGTTCATCAGCGACATCCACCATCATTGTCTCTAAGCACATCCGGAGCTCCGTGTACTGTGCTCGATTCTCATAGGTGAAGTCTGGGAACGACGGCGTGGCGATGTATGACGCCGTGGATGGCTGATACATCGGCGAGCGTTGGGGGAGAGACCTCCTAGGCGAGTCCCCTCTTGCGCCTCTCTGTGGGCTGGTACCGACAGGGTACCATGACCCGCTGGTCCAGGTGCTATTCATCGGGGCTGGTCGTGCGTCGTGCTCACCCGTGAATAGGGTCGGGGGTCTGTAGCGTAGCGCCGCGGGGGTATAGCCTGGGCTGTACTGGACCTCCTGGTCCGGTGGAGTACTGTGCTGTCGTCGGGCTTGGTTCTCCTCCTCTCCCTCTTCTTCCTCTATCAGGTCTTCCAGATCCTGTAGTCGTTTGTTTAGCTTCTCCGCAGTGTATGCCGCTCCTTCCTTGTAGCTGGGTCTCGCTTGGACCGGTCTGGGAAGGGGGTCTGCGGGGGGTATAGGCTCGGTCTGTTGGTCAAGTTCAGGGTCGCTTGCTCGGTTAGGAGACGCTGCCCTTGACTGTTGTCTCGACGAGTTCCTTGAACCCCTGGCGGAGGGAGAGGGTGTTGCCTTGAGGATCAGCTGCTCCATGAGCTGCGCTTGTAACTTGTCGCGCTCGGCTTGTAGTCTGTCGCGCTCGGCTTCGCGCTGGATGAGAGCGAGTTCGCGCTCTGCGTCTCTTTGGGCACCGGCAGCGGCACGCTGGGTGTCTGCTCGGTCTCTTGCCATATTCTCTTCCGTCTGAAGGCGTCTCATCTCCAGGCGTATGCGCTCTTCTTTGCTCCGTTGTTGCGCTTGGAGTTGTTCGCGCTCGCTAAGCGTCTGTGCTTGGAGACGATCGCGTTCACCCTGAAGTCGATCGCGTTCGGTAGAGGCTGTCAGGCTGACGAGGAACGCCTGTTGTAGCATCCTCTCCGCTTCGCTGGGGGAAGGCGGTTGTGGAGGTGAGCCGCTCCTGGGTGAGCCGCTCCTGGGTGTACTCGTTGGGGAGTCCTGGAGCTCTATTTCCTCGGCGCTCTCCTCCTCTTCTTCCGTGCAGAGTTCTCTCTCTGTAGGGTTGTCTTCCTCCCGGGGCTGGTCGGGGACTACTTCTTCGGTACTGGCGGGGGGTAAAGGCATGTCAGCTCCCTCCTGGTCCCCACCGTGAGCTTGGTCAGTTACATTAGAACCTACTGGGGCCTCTGTGGTCGGGGAAACCTGGTCGTTAAGGTCAGACATAATTTTACTTTCTACTTTTACCGCGTTTACCGTTTGTCGAAGGCTAGGTAGTTGACTGACAGCGTAATCCTCTAAGTACTGAGGTGTCTGTCGTCTGCGCCGCGGGCGTTCTACGTTAGGAGGACCGTTTCGTGGAGTGTTCATCATAGGCCATTTTAATATTAATAACACTATATTAATATTACACTAGTTACCCTCCGGCTCGAAGGACCAATTGTAACTGAGGGGTACAATTCCCTGACTGTATTGATAAGTATGGTATTATTAAACCACTACCTCTTGTACTTTAACTTCTGGCCATCCAGTACATGATATAGATATGATGAACACTTTCCCACCTGATGAAACGAAGTCCACACAAATGTACAAATCGAATATTTTATATAGCAAAGGGTATATACAACGTTCACTTGATGACATTTATGATTTGAAATGCACTTGTATGGCAAATGAGTATTCGTAGGTAAATCAACATTGAATGTCCAATCTCTGGTTACGCAGGGAGTAAGTATACAACCCGGTTCTTTAGGGAACTATAGCGATGGTACTTAAATGATTATAGCTGGATACACTAAGGGGGGGGGGGGGGGTCCCGCTGGTTGTAAGACAGTAGGAGGGGGGGGTTAGAAGAGCCGCTGGCGGTATCCCATCTGGCCGACGATTTCTTGGGAGAATTCAAAGTCTTGAACACGGTGCCCACAGAACCTCGGTCCGCAGATGAATACAGCTGGACCCTCTGGTGGACGGTAGCTGCCGGTCCACAACGGAGAGACGTGAGGCGACCTCACTGGTGTAGAGCGCCGTCTCACCTGGACTCCTCTCCGGGGGGTAGTTCCAACACTCAGCAGTGTTGGCCGTTATCCATGGAATAATCAAAGCACCCAAAGCATAATCCAAGCCGTGGAAGGCTCGCCGTCGTCCGGGTAAAGTAATCCAATGTACAGGTCTCCTCGTCCTGGCCCGGAGCTCCTCGGATGCAAGCACCACTAGTGGTCTGCCCAGCCTGGTTAAGACTCCAGATAACGTCAGGAACGATGGGGGTACTGATAACTTTATAACTCTAACCGAACGATGCACCATACATAATAGACTATTATTAGCTTAATAGAAATACGTCCAACTCGACGGTATAGTGCCAAACTATGACAATTCAACTATTAATCCACACGATATCTCAATGCCTATTCTGAGGCCAAGTAGGCCTTACTGCACCACACGTGCGTCGTGGGTGAGGCTTCGCGTCTGTTACTCGGTTGGAGGGTAAAGAACTAATGGACTAAAAGAAAGTTCTACTTTACTTGCGCCATATATATATGCGCTGTGAACAAATAGTACCATTCGTATTTCGCCAGACGTATTCCTACGCGGAACCGGGCTTGCCACGACATGTTGGGCGGCACGATTGAACTTGAACCTAGGGGTATGGCTGCTGGCGCCAGGTTCTCGTCCAATGGTAGAATGAAACTATTATGGGCTGTTTAGTAGACTAAAGGGATATTCAGTGCATATTGTACAAGGAATATACAGGGGATATCAAACGATATACAAATACTATTAAATATATATCCACAAATAAATATATATATTCGGTTTAATCTGATCCTTCACAACAGCAGTCAATATTTACACACCAAACATGACCTCTGCAAATCTCCTCAGTTTCAATTTTGAAGCAGGCTTCGTCATAGCGTCTGCTACCATGTCATCTGTTGGACAATAAACCAGTGTCATCCTTTCTTCTCTGATGACAGATCTGATGAAATGGTACTTTATATCCATATGCTTACACCTCTGTCGACACACAGGATTTCTCGCAATGGCAATAGTACCCTGGTTGTCCTCATAAACAACAGTTTTCTTATATACATAGTTATCCATCCCTCCGAGCAGTTGTTCTAGATAAATACACTCCTGTATCGTCATGGCCAGGGCCATGTATTCGGCTTCACAAATTGACAGTGCCACTGTGGGCTGCTTCTTTGTTTTCCATGAAACCAGTGAGCTGTTTGTGTTATGGTTTGTAACCGACCCCAATCGCACAACACAAGACAGGTATGAGAGTAAGCCCAGAACTGGGCATTTATTGAATACAACAGAAAAAGCGGCACTGTCCCTTTAAGGGAGAACACAAAATACTGGAAAACAAGAACTTGGGCAAATAGGCACTGTGCCTTTAAGGGGGAACAAAAAACACTGGAAAACAAGAACTAGGGAAAAAGGGCAATGTGCCTTTAAGACGCGAGCTGGCTAAGGGGAAGGCTAAGGGAAAGGCTAAAGGACAGGGCCAGGGCAAGGGAACTGGAGAGGGGAACAGGAACAGAGGCCCGCGGGGGCGGGCTGGAGACAGGGACAGAGAAAACAGGGTTAAGGCCTTGGACAGGGCGAGGGACAGGGGCACTGGAGAGGGGAACCGGGAACAGAGGCCCGCGGGGGCGGGCTGGAGACAGGGACAGAGAAAACAGGGTTAAGGCCTTGGACAGGGCGAGGGACAGGGGCACTGGAGAGGGGAACCGGGAAGGGGCTAGCAGAGGGAAAGGGTAGCTGCCAGGGCACTGATAGCTACAGGGCCTATGCTAGCTGTACTGCTACATTAACATAGAGGCTGCGCTAGCTGCCGGAGCTAGGCTAGCAGACAGGGCTGGAACAGGGGCACTGGAGAGGGGAAACAGGGAAGGGGCTAGCAGAGGGAAAGGGTAGCTGCCAGGGCACTGATAGCTACAGGGCCTATGCTAGCTGTACTGCTACATTAACATAGAGGCTGCGCTAGCTGCCGGAGCTAGGCTAGCAGACAGGGCTGGAACAGGGGCACTGGAGAGGGGAAACAGGGAAGGGGCTAGCAGAGGGAAAGGGTAGCTGCCAGGGCATTGATAGCTACAGGGCCTATGCTAGCTGTACTGCTACATTAACATAGAGGCTGCGCTAGCTGCCGGAGCTAGGCTGGCAGACAGGCTGGACCAGCATGAGAGAACAAGCTAGCTGGAAGGACAGTCCTAGCTGTGGGGAACTGACCTTGCTAGCTGAAGGGGCAGTCCTAGCAGTGGGGAAAACTGACCTTGCTAGCTGAAGGGGCAGTCCTAGCAGTGGGAGAAAACTGACCTTGCTAGCTGAAGGGGCAGTTTTAGCAGTGGGGAAAACTGACCTTGCTAGCTGAAGGGGCAGTCCTAGCAGTGGGAGAAAACTGACCTTGCTAGCTGAAAGGGCAGTCCTAGCAGTGGGGAAACTGACCTTGCTAGCTGAAGGGGCAGTCCTAGCAGTGGGGAAAACTGACCTTGCTAGCTGAAGGGGCAGTCCTAGCAGTGGGAGAAAACTGACCTTGCTAGTTGAAGGGGCAGTCCTAGCAGTGGGGAAAACTGACCTTGCTAGCTGAAGGGGCAGTCCTAGCAGTGGGAGAAAACTGACCTTGCTAGCTGAAGGGGCAGTCCTAGCAGTGGGGAAACTGACCTTGCTAGCTGAAGGGGCAGTCCTAGCAGTGGGGAAAACTGACCTTGCTAGCTGAAGGGGCAGTCCTAGCAGTGGGGAAAACTACACCAAAAGTGGAGGCCATGCAGAGGGACTGGGTTAGCTGCCTGGGCATGGCTAGCTACAGGGCCTATGCTAGCTGCAAGGGCTGCATTAACATAGAGGCTGTGCTAGCAGCCGGGGCTAAGCTAGCAGACTGGGGCCATGCTGGTAGTAGAGGCCTAGCAAGCTGCAGGGGAGCTAACGAGGCTAACAAGGAAGCTACAGGGGAGTCAACAGGCTAACAGGGGAGCTAACAGGGAAGCTAACAGGGGAGTCGACAGGGGAACTAACAAGGCTAACAGGGGAGCTAACAGGGGAGACTAACAGGCTAACAGGGGAGCTAACAGGGAAGCTAAACAGGGGAGCTAACAAAGAAGCCAACAGGGGAGACTAGGGCCAGAGCTGCTTACAGGGATGGAGTAGGAGGGCGCAGGCTAGACGTCTGGAGTGGGGCGCGTAGGCTTGGAGAACCCTTAGCTACAAATCTCGCTTTGTACTTTTCGTGGCCTTCGATCCCTTCCTTGATTGAGTACACCCACTTCCCTCCCACTGTCTGTCTGCCCTCTGGCAATTTGGTGAGGGTAAAGGTGTGGTTGTCCTCTAAGGACCTCATCTCCTCGTCCATCACTCTCTCCCACTTACTCGACTCTGGGGACACTATGGCTTCCTTAAAGGACTGAGGCACGCCACACACCGCTCGGTAGCAGTAATCAATACTGGTGAGTGTACTGTCATCCTCGTCACTACCTCTCCGGGCATAATCTTTCAGATATCTTGGGGGTTTGTGTTCCCTTGAGGGATATCTCCCACTGCATGGGGCACTTGACGTCACCCTTGGGTGCTCCTCATCATCGCCCTCTGGGGGTATCTGGATGTCTGCCTGCACGCCTGTTCTCAGTACACTAGGCTGTGGTGTCTCTGTCCCTCCATACCTTACCCTGGAGTCCAGCTATGGCTCCTCTGTCTGTGTCTCGATTTTGCATGTTGTCTTGGTGACAAATTTCTCTAGTCTGTGCTTTTGCACCTTCCCTTTACCGGGATAGTAGACTAGGAGTGCAGGGCTCCCTCTGTCGTGTCCTACAAAGAGTCCTTTTTCACATCTGAACTCAAGCTTGCCTCTGTCCTGCTGGTAAGCATAGCACACTGATCCGAATTTGTGTATTCTGGCTAGATTACATCTTTTCCCTGTCATTGCTGTATATGGGGTGGTGCCCGTATGTTTATTAAAACACCTGTTTCTGGTGTAGGCGGCTTCTTGTACCGCATAATGCCACAGGCTCTTCGGTATGTTACTATTGTCTAGCTTACACCTGGCCATTTCAAAAAGAGTGCGCCATTCCCTCTCGGCTACCCCGTTCTGATGTGGGGAGTAGGAACATGATGTCTCGTGTCTGATCCTGTTTTTTCTCAACAGTGATTGGAACTCTCTGTTTGTAAACTCGGTCCCGTTGTCTGACCTCAAACATTTTACATCCCCATAGGGGGCGACATCGGCAAGGAACTTCTTTATGGCTTGGAGTGTATCACTCTTTGCTTTAAGGAAATAGACACTACGCCTGTACCCACATCTGTAAAGGACTGTACATAGTTAAAGCCACCTATGGACTCGTTCCTTACTGGACCGGCTAGGTCGGTGTTAACTAGCTCCAGTGGTATCTTTACCTTCTCTGTGCGGTCCCTGTTCCTTGTTTGAGTAAACTTTCCCCTTATGCAAACTTCACATTCTTTGTCAGGTCTATGCTTTTCACCCTTAATGTGCATACCGTCTGTCACTGCTTGCAGCTTTAGTAAATCCTCATGGTTACAATGACCCATAATTTCATGCCACGTCTGGATGTCATGACTAACAGTCACATTACATTTATCATTATTATCACACTCCGTTTGTAGGTAATACATTCTTCCATATACGTCAATGTTAAACCGTGTACCATCTTTTTCTACAAGAAAGTGTTCTACAAGTGTTCACTGAAGAACACTTCGGCACCGTTAGCAGTAGCGGATTTTACTAAGAATAGTTCTTGTGGGAACGAGGGTATAGAGCGTCCTATAACGTCACTGTACACCGGTGCCCCTTACTGTCTATAAGGCGTACCTGTGCGTCTCCTCTCCCCTGCGCCAACCCGTAGGTGCGTTTCCCGTCCGCCAGCTCCATGCTGTGTCCCTCCGGCTCGAAGGATTTATCAAAGTTCTTGAAACTATTCCTGTCGTTGATGATGTGGGACAACGCACCTGTGTCCACGATCAGTCCCCTCCTCGGGAACTGCTGGTGGTGCGTTGGCCGGGCGATGCCCGTAGTCCGCGCCCCGGAAACGAAGTCCTCTCGTCCTGCCGCTCTCCGGGCATCATCTCGACTCGCCTCACGATCACCGTTGCCGCCATCTTGTCTGTAGTCGTCATTTCGTCCACAGCCGCCATCTTGACCATAGCCGCGATCTCGTCCATCACCGCCATCTTGTTCGTGGCCGCGACCTCGTCTGTCGCCGCCATCTTGTCCATAGGCGCCGCCTCGTCTCTGGCCGACATCTTGCCCATGTGCGTATCGGGCGCTCTGGTCTCGTTTCTATTAGGGCACTCTTTGTCTGTGTGCCCCGATGATCTGCAGAAGTTGCACCAGACCGTCTTGTTGCAGTTATCCCTCCGATGCCCATTCTCTCCGCATCGCCAACACGTCAGCTCCGTCGTGGGCCTGGCCTTCTCCCTCGGTGTCGCTCGGGCTTTCAGTGCTATCCCCCCCGCTTCCGCGGCGTCTGGGTGGATATCCTCTGAGGCCTCAATGTTCCGCAGCTTGGCTTTGAACTGCCCCAATGTCATGTCCGTTGAACCGTGGGTAACCAGTAGCGTGAACGGCCTGTACAACTCCGGTAGTCCTCTCATCACCATTGCCATCATTAACCCCTCGCCGGGTGCCTCTCCTGCACTCTTGAGCGCCGTCATGATCTGCTCAGCTCGGATGATGTATTCTGTCATCGTCTCTGTGTGCCCCTTCTTCAGGGCCGTTAACGTTACGTAGAGGGACACTACTCGGGGCCTTCCCTGTCCGATGTAATGCTCCCTCAACACTCCCAGGCTATCTCGGCCTTTGTCCTTCGTGTCGCGGAATATTAGCCCCAAGCTTGTATCGTCGAGCAGCGGTGCCAACTCACAGTATGCGTCCGCATTAAGCTTGTCGTTTTGGGCTTGTTCCTCCGCCGTCAGTGGTCCCGCAGGGGCCGCCAAGATCACCGTCTTGAGTCCCGCGCCATGAATGCAACATAGCATGCACTCTTCCCAGAGCTCATATCCCTCCGCTTTCCCATTAAATGAGGGCCATTTGCTTCTTCCCTTGGTCGCCATCCTCTTTCTTGGTGGTTGGTGGTAGGTGTAGCTTAAGCTTCGTTGGCCTAGTATGCTAGCCACGCGGTACTCCTGGTGCTACTCTGGCCTACACGTCAGCTAAGCTAGCTACCCTTATTATTTCGCCCCTGCGAGATCTGGGCCCATAACCTGTTAACAGAAATGGCTATGGGGCGACAATAATATGTACAAGAGGCATGGTTTCCATCTGTGGCCTTGCTCTGCTGGCAGCGGTTTATTCAGTCACATTGACTCGTACCACAACAGCTCATGTGTTCTCCTCTCCGGGAGAGGCATGTGTGGGAAGAAGAAAAAGTAGGAGGGAACCAAGACTTATATACTCCCCAACCTGGCGTAGACAGTAGAAGCTCCGCCTATAGCGCCATCCAGTGGACACAGATATATATGCAGTCATGGGAGTAGTAGAGGACAGTTACAGTTAGTTACAACCATACATACACCCTCTAGATTCAACACCAGTGTCAGAAATATTGTGTCTGTTACTAGGCTTGAGTAAATTGTGATGAAACAAAGGAGAATATAAATTATGATAGTCAGATTACCACCCCAGACTCCTGAGGCTCTAGAACTGTCAATCATTCGCTGATTGCGAAGATTATTGGACCGTGTTGTAGCCAATGAGTGTTCCAATGATAGCCCCCATGGGGTTGTGCAAATCAGGGATCTAGGTGAAAATTGATGGGCAAAATGGGAAGTGAAAAACACACAGAATGCATTGCCGTCAATGAGGAAATGGAATACTGGAGAACCCTTTTTTATTTGTACACAGTTTACCAGAATCACTCTTGATCACCCATTTATGGACCGATTTTTATTCAGTTTGGACCTGTACTACATAAGACTTCAGGCTATGGACCCACAGTGTTTTCCAGCTTATACAAATCTTTTGGGATATAATTTTTTTGGATATTGCAACTACTACAGAAGTACAAGTACAACTCAAGTTCAGCCCTATGTTACTCTATTTCATTAGCACTGAAAGTGATTTCTCTTTATTGTGTAAGAAACATCAGAATGTTATCTTTCAAAAGAGACCAGGCTTATGCATGTGCTATAAGTATAACATATAAAGATAAGCTTTGCAAAAAAGTATGCAGTCCTCAAGTTCAAGTAAAAAAAAAATGTTAGGAAGGCTGCAGGGCCAGACAATGTGTCTACATTTACCCTAAAAAATGGTGCTGACCAACTTGCTTCTGTTTTTACAGATCTTTTTAATTGGTCTCTCAGCACACTTAAAGTCCCGGCATGCTATAAATCTGCCATAGTCATACCTGTGCCCACGAAATCTAGCACTGCTTGTCTGAATGATTACAGGCCCGTCACTCTGACCTCTGTCATTATGAAGGTGTTCGAGCGGCTTGTCTGTGATCATTTATCTAGTATTTTTAAGCTAGACATGTATCAGTTTGCTTATCAGCCCAAGAGGTCTGTAGAGGATGCTGTAGAGGATCTATGTGTTTACACACCACCCTGCAGCACCTGGAGGCCTCTGCCACTTATGTACGAATTGTGTTTATTGATTTCAGTTCAGCGTTTAACACGATTGTGCCGATATTCAGTATAAATATGAGATCGGTGAATTCCGATAATGTTTTATTTTCGCAGATCGTGAAAACCGATCGAAAAACATGATCCAATTCTTAGCGGAGATCTCACTCGCTGACTTCTCTCTCAAGCACACAGAGCTGCAGCGCACTGCCCCTCCTCCTCCTCCCCCTCCTCCTCCTCCTGCCCCTCCCAGACCTGTGTCAACAAGAGGCTCCGGCAGTCTGCTCTAGTCTAGTGCATGAGACCTCCGTGAGCTAACGTTAGCTACCTAGCTAACGTTACTGTTTAAACTAAATGACCCAGTCAACTATTCACTTTTAGTTTAATACATGATGCATTGTCTAACGTTATCTAGCTGGCTAGCTACTGATAGCTGCTGATATCAACAAATGCTCCAGCAATAGTCGAGTGCATGATACCTCCGTTAGCTCGGTAGCCAACGTTAGCTCACGTTAGCTCTATATGAAATGTCCCAGTAAACTAAATAGTTCACTGAGGCATTGTCTTAACGTTATCTAGCCGGTTAGCAGTAGCTACAGATAGCTCCTGATATCAATGTCTTATAACATTGATTCGATGTGTATTCGAGCCCCTGGCTTGCATCGCAGTCACGAAAGGGGCTAGCTGAGGGCATGCTTAATGTGATTTGACCAAAGCAGAGTATACAAATAGGGTCCAGCTGCAGCGCCGGAGAATCCTGGCTGTAGCTGGAGGCTACTCGAGTACACACAGACAGTGGAGCTGTTTGCAGATAGCGAGCATTTTGACTTGTTGCGTGGTGGCGATGTCTCGCAGATAATACAACTACAAGTATGATTATATAATATATATATTTTATAAAAAAGAAAAAAGAAGAATTATATATATATATATATATATATATTTTTTTATAAAACCAAAAACGATCGGTATCGGCCGATATGGCTCATAGACGATCGGTGATCGGTATCGGTGGCAAAAAACGTGATCGGGGCATCCCTAGTCTATAGAGCTGAAGTCGATAGCTTTGTTGTATGGTGCAAGGAGAACGACCTGCTCTTAAACATATTTAAGACAAAGGAAAATATAGTTGACTTCCGGCGCGGGGAGGCAGTCCACCTTCCTCTGTTCATAAATGGCCAGCAGAGAGTAGATCGTTTAAAATTCCTTGGCACCACCATCATTATGTGAACATTTTAAGTGGGAAGTTAACACCAGCCACATAATCAGCAAGGCCCACCAGAGGATCACTCCCTGTGCCAACTTAAAAAGTTTGGTGTGTCCAGGGGGGCAATGCTCAGCTTCTAAAGAGCCACTGTGGAGAGCGTCCTCACCTTCTCAGTGACGGTGTGGTATGGAAACACAAACGTCCATGATAGGGGACAGCTAGAAAGAACTGTATGCACGGCGTCAACAATCATTGGCTATGATCTTCCTTCTGTGGCCTCTATATATGCCACACACATCAGGCGAAAAGGGGAGAAGGTGATCAGTGACCCCTCTCACCCTGCTTACTAGCTCTTTAGCCCCCTTCCCTCTGGTAGAAGACTCCAAAGTCTCAGGTGTAGGACATCTTGTTTTAAGAATAGCACATATACCCTGAGGTTGTCTGTCACCTGAACTCAAGCCCTAATGCACAGGCACTTTGTACTATAAGGGCTAGCACTAGCCGAGAGACATTTTAGCCTCTGAAAATGCAGGCAGAAAAGTGGGCATTTTTGTTTTCGTTTTTGAGGACTGCATACCTTTTTTGCAAACCAAAATACTATACTTTATACTTATAGCACATGCATATGCCTGGTCTCTTTCAATAACATTCTGAAGTTTATGATACAATAAAGAAAGATCACTTTTAGTGCTAATGAAATAGAGTAACATAGGTCTGAACTTGAGTTGTAGAAAAACTTGTTACTCAAGTTTTTCTGTAGTAGTTAGTAGTCCAGAAGTAGTATTTCCCCAGAAATTCGTATGGCTTAAAAAACTCCAGATATCCATAGCCTGACGTCTTATGTAGTACATGTCCAAATTTCATAAAGATCCATTGAGAAATTAGTGATTATGAGTGATTTTGGTAAACTGTGTACAAAAGAAAAGCTCAGTTTTCTCATAGACTTCCATTCATTCTGCGGTTTTTCTCTTCCTGTTTTAGCTCGTAGTTTTTCACCTAGATCCCTGATTCATACATCAGGGATCTATGTATGATTGACGGAACTAGAGCCCCAAGAGTCGGGAGTAGTATTTGCGCAATACCGTGTACTTTGCGCAAACCTCAAATATCGGCATGTAACTCGAGAACCGCTGAACGGATTTTGTCACCTGAAAGGGCTATCAACAGGCAACAAATGGCTTTAATTCGATATATATATTGTATAAAGAAATATGCACACCCGAGCCACTAGAGGTCGCCGAATTGCCGGTGGGCAAATCATCCTCAAAAGGGCCCACATGTGGGCCCTTGCAGCACTTTAAATGGGACACTGAGCTCTTTGAAATACTTCTACTTCAGGGATTGCATTGTATGTATTTTTGTATGTTTTTATATTGTATGTTTTTTTTATGATGTAATGAGCATTGCACCGAGACAAATCCCAATAAACCATGTGTTGAAATGGCAATAAAGTATCTATCTATCTATCTAGAAAAAAACTACGTCTCAATCTGATGAAAAATGGCGGGGCTATGGTCATTATACAAAAGTAACTGTACTTACAGTAGATTTCATTCACGTTTTTTCTGCCCTGTCACGGGCGCCAGGTGGTAATAAAACCAGATTGAACTCTGCCATTAGAAAGAGGAGATTTGGCCTGATCCATAGATGTATGACTTGGCCATAATATAGGCCTGATATTCTATATTCATATTCATATGGGTCCGTATGGCAAAATTCAGTACTGTATCTACAAAACCCCCTGTAAATCATCTGCCCATTATTAATTTGCTTAGATCTTTTGTACACTTCTTTGATCTCAAGAAGGTGCTGAATGAGCTCAGTGGCAATTTTTCACATCTGGTCAATGTTAGCATGGTGTTATTCACTGTCAAAGATGAAAAAGAAATTGATATTCTCCTTTGGTTCAAATGTTTTTGACAATGGGAATACATTCCCAGAGGTCCATAGATGTCCCTAGATACCATGAACATGGACCTTGTAGAAGTGGAGCAATCTTCCATTTACTGTACTTTTCCATGTACTTTTAGGCGCATTTTCTGTAAATATGGCTAGGGCTTAACAGGCTAATAGGGTCCTACTAATCACCACAAAGTACCAGAAAATACCCCCAAGTGTCACACTCCCAGGTCAGGTCAGACCTGGGAGAGAGAACAATACAGACATGATGTGAACATTGGTCCCCTACCTGCTGACATTGGTCCCCTACCTCCTGACATTGGTTCCCTGCCTCCCTCTAGTGGCCAGACTAGCCTGATGGTACAGGCGGCCATCTTGTTTTGGTTCCAAGTGATAGAATTAATATCTAATTATCTGTTATCTTGGGCCATCCCTGTCTGTGTGTGATGTTGTCTCCCTGCCTGGTTGTTATGTGTGATTATGTCTTCTGTGTCTAGTTTGGTGTATTCCTAGTGTGTTTATCAGATTTTGCCTTTTTGTATTATTGCCTGGCATTTGCAATCAGTGGTAGTATTTAAGACCTGCTTGTTACTGACTTCCTTGTGGCGTCATTGTCTCATGTACCCTCCTTGCTACCCTCATTCCTCCAAGTCCTCGGTGTTCCCCTGCCCGTCGTGTCTCCTGTCGTCTTCCTTGCTTTGTTGTTTTGTATGGAGAAGTGTTTTGTAAGTAGTTCTAGTATTTTGTTATTGCACTTTGGATCTCAAGTAAACATCCCTTCTTCAAACTTCGCTCCTCGTCTCTGCCTCCGTTCCCTCTCTGCAAACTGTGTTCTCACCTTCATTTAGCAACCCCTTCGTAACACCAAAGTACCCCAAAATACCCCAAAGTATACCCCAAAATACCCCAAAGTATCCAAATACAGTTCAATACAGATGTTAGTACATTTGGAGATTATAATATATTAAAATAAACATTTGTTTTCAAAATATGTGGTACTTTGGGAATGGGAAATGGACTGCACGTATATAGCCCTTTCCTACCTGCACAAAGAGCTTTATAATTGCCTCTCCTTCACCAATTCACACACACAGAGCAATGGCAGCCAGACTCAATTGGGAGCAATTTAGGCTTCAGTGTCTTGCCCAAGGACACTTCGACATGTGAACAGAAGGAGCTGGGATTCAAACCACTGACCAAACCATTGACCATATGATCATTAGTTGACCTGCTCTACCTCTGAGCCAGTATTTTGTGGTACATTGAGGTATTGGTATACTTTGGGGAACTTTTTTTTTGTATCCACTTTTTCTCCCCATTTTCTATTTTTTCCCATCCCAATTTCGTATTTCCAATTCTTCCCTCCCCTGTCTTGAACGTTGCTAGACTATGCCTCCCACTGGTCGGCTGTAGTGAGGATAGAAGCATTGCATCATGTGTCCCCTCCGGTACACAAGGAGGCAGTAGCGGCTGCTGGTTCTCTCTCCACTAGGGGCGCTATACCAAAACATTTTGCAAACATGTACAGTACCACGCAACCGACTCATGGCAAGACGTGAGCGATTCGACTCACGCTCACGGCAATGAATCGGCTCTTATGAACGAGTCGCTCAGCTGTTACTACAACAACACACAACCAGTCAAATAAAGTATAGTCTAATTCACAACTTGAAACACAATATATAAATAGAAAAGTTAGAAACAAAACTCGCTCTGTCTCCAAACACACGCAGATCTCTCCCTCTCTCCTTCTCTCTCTCACACACAGCGCGACGTGGAATCGATTCGTTACACAATCAGACCTATTATATACCAAGAATAACTTCAGTATGAGTACAGGGCTGTACACATATTTTGCATATTGTTAAACGAGCCAAGGCTAGCTATTAAACTATCGATATGAATCGAAAATCTGGGACCCTGATGTAAACAAGACAAACGTCTTTCTCTGGTCTGCATCCCCTAACAATTGTGTGTATTGAGCCGTACTGTATTGTACCCATTCTGCAATCTGTTAATAAAGTTTTCATTCATTCAAACATAGACGATATTGAACAAGCCATAATCCACTTATTTTCAATCCAAAAGAAAGAGAGAGAGAGAGAGAGAGAGAGAGAGAGAGAGAGAGAGAGAGAGAGAGAGAGAGAGCGAGAGAGAGAGAGAGACTCACTGTTTAGTTGACACGTCCAGGGCAGGAGGGCTTGCCTTGATAAAGTGTATAATCCACTGTTGATGTATTCCAGACCACTGTCCACTGTGTCCAGACTGCATCCGCCATATAGCTTGTTAGCCAAGTGTTAGCTTGTTAGCAGTTAGCACCACACAACACAAGTACTTCATTCCTTTGTCCATTTCCGCGTCGAACAGACTGCAAACTACCTGGCGTTCTATCGCCATGCTCTAAGACAAACTCTAACCTTAACCAACTTTGAAAGAGTGCCTAAGCTTAACAGTCTAAAGAACTTGCAGTCATGGCACGCTCTAAGACAAACAGCTGCATCTCACAACAACACAACTATCTCTACCACCAACGGACCAACCTAGGAATAAGCTAGAATTGGAACATTAGAAATTGGATTCGGCCAATCAGAGATCGTCTCTGTGAAATTCTGCTACGGAAAAAAATACTGGCGTCGGCCAATCAGAGAGCGTCTCCGCGAAATGCGGCTACAGAAATTCTTGACGCTACTGGCTAGACCGCTTCAAATCGCGCCCGGATTCCAACATAATAGTCATATTTCAACGCACAACGCGTTACGCACTGATTGGCTGCGACGGATACAGCGATCAAACGGTGACGCGCACTCAGAGCGTCTAGCCCGGGCCGAGAAATACAAAAAAATAATAAAAAAAAAGAAAAGTGAGTCACTTCCTGTTCAAGAAAACGAGTTTTTTTTTTTTATATAATAACGTTATATTGTGCATTGGAAACACAAACATACTTAAAATGAGTAAATATTATTAATTTTAAACATGTTTATATTATTTATAGGGCTATAAAACAAAAAACTAAAAACTTATTTTTCTTGTTCTCTCATATAACCAGGGTAGGGCCTGAGGGGGGGCGGCGCCCCTAGTGGTGAGCCGCCACTGCAAGGAGGCAGCCTGTCGCATCTTTTCACCGCAGCAGCTCAAACTCTCAGTAGCGAGGAGTAACGCCTGGGAGGCTCACGCTGCCCCCAACACTTCCCGTTTCCGCCGCACCGGCGTCACCCAACCGACCAGTAGGAGTCGCTGTCCACAACGTCCAATCCCCACCCACCGGCTTTCCCACCCTCTAACACTGCCAATTGTGTTATTATGACGGCCGGCCAAGCCGGTAGCAACGCCGAGAGCTGGGCTCGATACCAGCACCTCCTGCGTTAGTGGCGAGCGCCTTGCCCACTGTGCCACTCAGCCGCTACTTTGGGTAACTTTGAGGTTCTTTTGGGGTATTTTGTGATACTTTGTGGTATTGTAGGGTATACTTTGGGGTACTTTTGGGTACTTTGGGGTATATTTTGGGGTATACTTTGGGGTATTTTGGGGTACTTTGGGGTATTTCGAGGTACTTTGGGGTATTTTGGGGTATACTTTGGGTTACTTTGGGGTACTTTGGGGTATTTTGGGGTATACTTTGGGGTATTTTGTGGTACTTTGGGGTACTTTGGGGTATTTTGGGGTACTTTGGGGTATTTTCTGGTACTTTGTGGTCATTAGGACCCGGCTAATAAGCTATAGATTTATATGGAATTCATTAAACTTATCCTTTGTGTCTGTTGTCATTTGGGTGGGTTCAACTCGTGAACAGTAAGATGCAGTGGAATATTTCTCCACTGGCTCTTATGATGTGCGCACTAAGCAATGTAAGAAATAAATACAACCAACAATAAATAATAACAATAGAGAACAAGACGGTATATGGATTGGGTTTAGTTCTTATTTATTTATTTATTTATTTATTTATTTATTTATTTATTTATTTATTTATTTATTTATTTATTTATTTATTTATTTATTTATTTATTTATTTATTTATTTATTTATTTATTTATTTATTTATTTATTCACTGTCATTTGCAGTGTGTGTGTGTAATGCTGACGATGCCTTGTTGAGTCATGAGTATAAATGTAAAACGTAATTGTTAACCTCTTCCGCATCATCAATACGTTAGTTTAAGAATAGGTTAAAGTGTTATTAGATAGATTTTCCTTTTCGAAATGTCTGTTCTATTCCGCGAGAGGCAACCATTTTGGAAAACCTTGAATCATGGGAATTGTAGTTTTTTGCGGCCATTTTGTAATAGACATCGCTAGCTGTCGAACAGCGTTGGCATTTTTCAAAGCTACACTTCCTGAAGGGATCTACTCCCTCTCCCCCTCCATCCGAGGCTCTGACACCATCAACCTCTTCAAAACCAACCTAAAAACCCACCTGTTCACACTTGCCTTCACGCAACACAGCCCCACTCCCAAGTAGCCCACCCCTGACTCTTTTCTTTTAAGCCACAGATCCTGTTGTTTTGTTTTGTTGTTTGTTTGTTTTTGTTTTGTTTTTTGTTTTTTTTTGTTTGTTAATTTCAACCACTTCATCAAATTGGACAGCACCTTGCTTCCTTTTTTCTATCTTATTTGTTTTTTCCTGTTGTTACTATACACATATATTCATTATTTTTATTTTAATCTTTTATTTTTTCAAAATTCTTATTTTTCCACCCTTTCCTTGTACAGTGTCCTTGAGTCTGAGAAAGGCGCTTCTCTCTTAAAATCCAATTTATTATTATTATTATTATTATTATGGGGTTCATAGTTCTGTATGAATTTCTTTAATAACTCTTATTATTCGGGATAATATACCACAAAACGTAACGTTATTGACAAATATTGAAACACAGTTAGTTTCTCTTCCCCATTGTTAGCATGCAGCAACAATTAGATCTGAAATTAGTTTCAAAACGGTTGCACCGTGGTGAAAATAAAAAAGTCCGGTAGATTACAGTAGATTTCATTATCTGTTCTTATGCACGCCTGGTGATACTAAATCCAAATTGAACTAGGCCATTTGAAAGATAATATATATATATATATATATATAAATGTGCGAATTGGCTATAATAAGGTAATTTATAAGCCTGCTATTCTATATTCTATAATATATTTCAAATAGCATTGGTCTGAATGGAAGAATTCAGTACTGTATCTACAGAACCTTCTGTTTAATCATCTTCCCTTTATTTATTTCCTTAGATTTTTGTACACATGATCTCAAGAAGGTACTTTAATGTTTGGTCATTATTAGCATGGTGTTATTCACTGTCAAAGATGCAAAGAAAAATCATAATTCATATTCTCCTTTGTTTCATCACAATTTAAGCAAGCCTAGTAGGGCTGTCCCCGACTAAGGATTTGGATGGTCGACTAGGATTGGCCAAAATTTGCCGTTAGTCGACTATTGGTCGACTTAAAAAAAAGAAAAAAAAAAGTATAATATTAATTTTTCTTTTCTTTTATTTTTTTTTACTTTTTTATCATTCCATTTGGGCTGTGTGGGGTGCTTAATGTCTGAAGGAGTCGACTGAAGGCTTCTTGTGCTCTGCAAAAGCATGCAATTGGTCCACTGATGGATACATCTTGATATTTGTCTAGTCTAGTGTGTTCATTAGATGGGTGAAATCCTCTTTCAGTGCCTCTGTGCCTGTTTTCGTAGGTAGTGCCAATTCTCCCCTCCCCTGTCTTGAACGTTGCTCGCGTATGCCCTCCACTGGCCGGTTGTAGGGAGGATAGAAGCCTTGCATCACGTGTCCCCTCCGGTACACGAGGAGGCAGCCTGTCACATCTTTTCACCTGCCAGCACGGACTCTCATTGGTGAGGTGTAACGTGTGGGAGGCTCACACTACCCCTGCCATTTCCTGTCTCTGCTGTGCAGGCGTCCCCAACCGACCTGTAGGATTCGCTGTCCACAACGTCCAGATTACCACCCATCGACTTCCACCCGCTAACTCTGCCAATTGAGTTAGTATGACGGCCCGCCCAAGCCGGAGGCAACGCCGACAGCCGGATTCGAACCCGGTGTCTCTTTATTTCATTTCTTTATTTCTTTATTTTTTTTATTTCAGATCCCCATTAGTCACTGCCTCAGCAGCGATTATTCTTCCTGGGGTCTGGATCCAAACATATAAAATTAAACAAGAATAATCAATAAAACAACATAAAAACAAAACAAATATCAATAAAACACCAATAAAATATACAAACAATTATAGAACATTAAACCAATCAAAATCAGACATACAAACAAATATGTATGCCAAATTGTCTAATATAGAACAATAACAAATATCAATAAAACTACAAATATCAATAAAACAACAAACGAAGACATCTCAGAGAAAAACTAAAACGTGCGCAAAAACAGCACAACATTCCATACACTCATACTCTAATACTCCTCATAACCACTAGACAAAGACATTCCAAATCAACACATAACCCAACACAAGAACCCATTCATTAGACACAGATTAGACCCAACCAAAATCAATCTCTTTCTACATTACAGCCACTCGTAGTCTCCTCTTGAATCCTACTGGTAATTGAAACAAAATATTGTGGAAGTCTATTCCAGTAGGACCAGTGGCGGCTCGCCACTAGTGGGCGCAAGGGCGCCGACCCACCTGCTGGCCAGCTGCTGTTAAATCAGAGAAGAAGACAATAAAACTTTTTCGTTTTTGTGTTTTATAGCCCTATAAATAATATAAACATGTTTAAAATGAATACTATTTACTCATTTTAAGTATGTTTGTATTTCCAATGCACAATATAACGTTATTATCTAAATTAAAAAAACATCGTTTTCTTGAGCAGGAAGTGACGTTTTTTTTATTTTTTCGTATTTCTCGCCCGAGGGCTAGAAGCGATCGCGCTCTGAGTGCGCGTCACAGTTTGATCGCTGTCTCCGTCACAGCCAATCAGTGCATACGGCGTTGTGCGTTGAAATATGACTATTATGTTGGAATCCGAGCGCAATTTGAAGCGGTCTAGCCCAGCAGCGTGAACTTCCGTGAAGAATTTCCATAGCCGCATTTTCGTGGAGACGCTCTGATTGGCCGACGCGATGCCAGTTTTTTTCCATAGCCGCATTTCTCGGGTTCTTGCTTAGAGAGAGAATGCGCCAGGTTTATTCAAGGACTGAGTATTTTCATTTCGATTTATAGTTAGCTAAAGCTACCACCATGGAATTGGATAATTCTGTTAAATCCATCAAATCAACACCGTTTGAAAGACGGACAAATCATTGGCCGAATCCAATTTCTAGGTTATTATTCCTAGGTTGGTGATCGGTGGAGATAGTGTTGTTGTGAGAATGATGCAGGCAGCTGTTTGTCTTAGACGAGCGTACCGTGACTGCAAGTTCTTTAGACTGTTAAGCTTAGGCACTCTTTCAAAGTTGGTTATGGTTAGAGTTTGTCTTAGAGCATGGCGATAGAACGCCAGGTAGTTTGCAGGCTGTTCGAGGCGGAAATGGACAAAGACACAGCTCTAACAACAAGCTATATGGATGCGCACAATGGATGGACATCAACACAGGCTGGATGGACAATGCCATAGAGTGGATATACTTTATCAACAAGCCAACAACAAGGTAGATTAGCGATCTTAACTCTAGTTTAATACATGATACGTAACTCTCTCTCTCTCTCTCGCTCTCTCTCTCTCTCTCTCGCTATACACACTACAGCTGTCTCCGCGAAATGCGGCTACGGAAAAAAGTATTGACTGTGCTTGCTGAGACGATAATAGGCTGGCGATTCAAAACGCGAACTATAACATTTATTTAGCTGCTGCTGATGCATAATGAATGAATGGTGAGTTGTTTAAAATGACAACATACATGTGTTAATTATTTGATTTGATTGATCCGAGAGACAGAGAGAGATTGCTCCAGAGCATCTCAGAGCATTACATTTTCAACTCGACCTATTAACGTGAACTGCGACCCACAAGGCACCAGCGGCAGCGGCCGCCACTGAGTAGGACATTGCCCTGTACATTACAGTTTTCTTTAAGGCTTCAGTTCTGGGTCTCGGCAGGGCGAACCGACCCCTCAAGGCTTGTCTAGTGCCATAGCCATGACCATCACTAATAAGCACCAGCTGCAAAAAGAGGCACACAGGTTTATGTAAAGTATAAATATTTCTCATAAACAAAATAAGACTACACACTAGTCTATCATTGACTCTCATCCATGACAGTTCCTTGTGCATCTTTTCAACACTGTTTCTAATTGAGCTATGCAATGCAAGTCTTGCAGCTCTATTTTGAGTAAGCTGTATTTTATTTAAGTCTTGTTTGGATGCATTTGACCAGATTGCTGGACAGTAGTCCAGTTGTGACAAAACTAGTGATTGTATGACTTGCTTGGTAGCTGTGTCAGTTAAAAAAATAGGCATTCCGTCTAATAATTGAAATACTTCTGCTCATTTTTGTTTCAATATTGTTAATGTGAGTTGACCAAGAGAGTGTTTCATCTATTATAACTCCAAGCAATCTGGCCTCCTTAACTTGCTCAATATCTGCACCCTGCAAAGAAATATTTAATCTGTGATTCTCTCTCTGAGCATGCTTTGAACAAATAATTAGACATTTTGTTTTGGATGCATTTAGTTTCAGCTTATTTACCGTGACCCATTCAGAAATCTGCATTAACTCACTTTGAAGAAGACTGCTGAGACTGAAGACTTGCGTTGGTGACGAGCGCAATGTCTGCTGCGCCACCCAGCCGCATGTGCATATTGTTCTATATTTATCACTGTGTCAGAACACATAGGAAAAAACCTTCCATCAGTGACCTTCTTCTCACAGGCACACAGGGAAAAAAGTCTAACTTCATGGTCACAACGAATGGGAAATCTTAAAGGAACATGCCTTTATGAATGGAAGCGGACAGTGTCGGTTAGCCTTCGGGAGACGTGTTAGTTGGACAATGCCTAGGTTAACCGGCACTGTCCACTTCCATTCATTGTGCTAAGCTGTAGGCTAACGTGCAGCCAGATAGCTTTCTACTGAACTGAGAAAACTGGTATCTCTCTCTGGTGAAGACCGGTAAGCTAATTTCCCAAAATGTTGGCGTGTTCCTTTAAATGACAAAATCGAAGACAACAAAATATCCCATTTTCTCATCTTCTATTTTTTACTTCGGAACAAAAACAATGAAAAAACGCCCGTCATTGGTTTTATGATTTTGGATGAATCAGATATGAAATGATGAACGATACATGGATACTACAGAAATACGTAAGTCCTTTATTATTTGAAGTGGTCATTACTACCATTGTACCTTTTTCTGATGAATGTTTGTCAAGCTCATCATAACATTATGTTTAATCTTGCAGCCTACTACTACTGTATACATTCTTCATTACTTAACGTAAAATTTTTCCGTGTGTCCCTCTGATATGAAAATAGTAGTATATCCCTACATAAACCACTGAGGTGTAACCGCTGACATCACAGGTGTCACACCTGACAGGTGTTTCTGTGATTGTGTGTGGGTGAGGGGAGGGGCTTAATTAATCAGATAAAAAGGAACACCTGATTAGTGATTAGCCTCATGAGTTCAAAAGGCCAGCTTTTGGTGTGTTGTCTGTGAGCGAGAGATAGTCCATGTCCACACGTATCTGGATATTTTGCAAAACGGATATTTTCAGGCTCCGTTTAAAAAAAATCCTTGTCCACACGACAGTGTTAAAAAAAAACTCTATCCAGACACAAACACATAAATGCATATAAATTGCTCCAACAAGCATGCCGGGCCAGTAGGTGGCAATACGCGATATCTCAAATACCATAGCGGCACCGAGCAGACAGGACGATTGACAGATACAATGTCAATGTTGAGATCACAATCTCCCGATTCTGAAACAAAATATGGCGAGTCCTTATCACAAACTGTTCCAAAGATATTTAATGTTTTGCTAAACATGTCTAGTGTTGCGCCCGGCTTTAGACCAAATAGCAAATTCTAAATCGTGTTAATAGATGCCAGGCAGAAGAGCGTCTGCACCTGATGCACTCTGGTGTTGTGGATAGTTGAGGATGTTGGCATTACGCTTGAGTGGTCCCAGGATGACCTAATAACATTATTAGTTGAATGGTTACTGTATACAGGAATTACAGGAATCATTTGACTATATGCGAGTTACGTGAATACGTGAATATAGCTTGCCCGTGGACACAAACCTTCATACGCATTAACAGCTCCGTCTTTTAATACACACTTATATCATACAGTAACGTCAAATAAGATATTGAAAGATAAAGAATGAAGTTACAAAGGGAAAAGGGCAAAACTAATAATGTTAAGTGATTAGGTCATCCTGGGACGCGCAATGCCAACATCCTCAACTATCCGCAACATTAGAGCGCATCAGGTGCAGACGCTCTTCTGTCTGGCGTCTGTCTTTTAACTAAATTTAGAATGCAATTTCGCTTTTAACTGAAGCCGGGCGCAACACTAGACATGTTTAGCAAAACATTAAATATCTTTGGAACAGTTTGTGATAAGGGCTCGCCTTATTTTGTTTTGGAATCGGGATATTGTGATCTCAACATTGCATTATCTCTCCGGCGAGAAATAAGCGGACAACGAATAAAACGTCACTCGCCACTTAACAAAATCAAAAGCATGTATTTAACAACCTCAAAAACTTTAGAAACACGGTTTATATTAACTTAATAAATAAATAAAAACGAAAAGTCTACTTATGTCAATGAAAATGTCCAGTAGGCCTAACTAAATAACAGATACATATCCGTTACACGCAGTGTTGTGCTAGTTACTGAAAAATAGTAACTCAGTTACTTTACTAGTTACTTCATTTCAAAAGTAACTCAGTTACTTTACTAGTTACTTACACCCAAAAGTAATGCGTTACTGTGAGAAGTAACTATTTAGTTACTTAAAAAAAATAAAAGATTGCTCCCATTAATGCCCTTACAGATACTCAAAATCTGTTGATCAACTTGACAGTTTCCATTCACATCACTGAACTCTGCTAAGCAATGTGGTCTAGATACAAACACAAATCTGACACAAACAAATGTTGTCCCGAGTCCCGACGTAATAAGAAATGCGCTGTGCCTAATTGTATCGCCGCTTAGGTTGAAGGAACAGCCTTGATGTCGCCGGAGCGTTTCATTATAACCGTCTTGCAACGTTGTTTAAGATATCAATCGTGCATTGCAACGTTAGAATAATTAGGATATCAATTGTGCATGAAAGGACTATATTTATATTGTTTGATTAGTATTGATGAGATTCCCTTGCAGATTCTTACAGTCAAAATCTGTTGATCAACTTTGCATTCACATCACTGAACTCACCAGAGTCTGCGGTGGTTGAGATGTAACGTTAGTCCAGCCCCTCAAACATTTTCTTTATCTCATTTCCATTTAGTATATTCTCTCTCCAAGTAGTTGGAAAAAGTGTTCCGTCCCATTTGCCGTGTGCTAACTAGATGCTAACTATGATACCCGAAAGCGAGTGGCTTCGGATGAGTCCTGTTAACGTTAGACTCAGCTACTAGCTTCGTTGAAGCATGGGCAGTAGATAGGATCTTTGAGCCAAAACACAAATGACATTTAACTAAAACGTTCTTTTCTTTGTGCTCGACAAAAGAGCAATAGTGAGAATATCCATGTGTAAAAATGCGAGTAATGGGCGCCGCCATGATAGTCAGGACTATAGTAAACAAAACACGCCCACAGCACAGCGTGTCCCCGCAGGTGAGGTGACAGACAGGAGAGGAGGACTGCACTGGATCACTACCGCTCGCTACCAATCTACATAAAAATAAGGGAGTCCTGACCAACACGGCACACAACAAGTTTCAACATAAAACAGGGCATTAAACAAAAAACATACAATTCAAATATAAATACAGAAGGCCATTTGTGCAGTGGCAAGGAGCATAATCAGATCAGCAATAGCATCAGGTAAAACAGTTACATGTTTCATGAAGGGCTAATCGTAGCATACCTTTAAAAGCATTCACAGTAGGAAGTGCCTCTGGACAAAGTTTTACTTGCAGCATATTCCATAAAAAGGGAGCATAGTGGGAGAATGCAGCTTTACCAAGCTCTGACTGCATCAAAGGAACATTTAAAAGCATCCCATTTGCTGCTCGTCTGGTATTAAAAAAGCAAGTATAAAAGGACAGAAGTCTGGAGATATATAAGGGCAGCTTACCTAGCAATGACTTAAGGATAAAACATGTGTGATTGTCTTCTTTGGTACAGAGAGGACCATCCTAAGGACTGATACAAAGTGCAGTGGTGGGTGCGAGAGCCTGCACCCGTTACAAAACGTATGGCAGTATGGTACGCAGAATCCAGCTTTTTAAGCAGAGAGGAAGGAGCATGCATATAGATCACATCGCCATAGTCTAATACAGGCAGAAAGGAACTCTGCACAATTCTCTTCCTGGCTTCAGACGGGAAACATTTCTTTAACCGGAAGAAAAAGCCCAGTTTAGGTCTAAGTTTTCTCAGTAGGTTCCCAATATGAACATCAAAGGCCATCTTTTCATTAATCCATATGCCCAGATATTTATAGGATGCTACTTTGTCAAGGCATGTCACTTCCAGTGTCAGAATCGGAGGGACAGCTGTAATAGCTTGAGAGCGAGAGAAGGTCATGTACTTGGTCTTTTTTGCATTAAGGACCAGTCTTAGCCTTAGTAAGGAGTGTTGCAGTGTATTAAAAGCATCCTGTAGAAGCTCTATGGCCTAAGTTAAAGAGGAAGCCACTGTGTAAACAACTGTATCATCGGCGTATAAATGAAAATGTGCTGGGTTTATCCCATTTCCTAGTTCATTTATAAAGATGGAGAATACAACAGGGGCCAAAATAGAACCTTGTGGAACACCTTTGTTTACAGTAAGAGCAGCTGAGGTATAATCTTCTACTGAAACACACTGAGTTCTTTCAGATAGATCGTTTTTAAACCAGCTCAAAGCCATTTTACCAAGACCTATGCAGCCAAGCCTCTGCAGTAGCAATGCATGATCCACAGAATTAAAGGCTTTAGACAGATCAACAAACAATGCTGCACAGTGTTTTTTCTTGTCCAGTGCTTCAATTATGTCATTTGAGACTAGCATAGTCGCTGATGTAGTAGGCCTACTATGGCCTGATCTGAAGCCTGACTGAGACTCGTTAAGTTAGAAACTTTTTCAGTTGTTCGTTTACAAGAGATTCAAAGACTTTGGCCATTACAGACAGTCTGGAAATAGGGCGATAATTATTTAGGTCAGAGGGGTCTCTGCCGCGTTATTTCTAAACCTAGCCGCATTTCTGGCAGACGCTCTCTGATTGGCACTGACTGATGCTCTCTGATTGGCCACTGACATGTTTGCCCAATCGCGTGACGAGCTGTGTCTTTCCCCATTTCCGCATCGAACAGCCTGCAAACTACCTGCCGTTCTATCGCCATGCTCTAAGACAAAC
The DNA here is from genome assembly GCF_963971535.1 of Notolepis coatsorum. Taxonomy (NCBI): domain Eukaryota; kingdom Metazoa; phylum Chordata; class Actinopteri; order Aulopiformes; family Paralepididae; genus Notolepis; species Notolepis coatsorum. Next base: position 4,687,659 of record NC_140166.1, read on the forward strand.
TCTAACCTTAACCAACTTCGAAAGAGTGCCTAAGCTTAACCGTCGAAAGAACTTGCCGTCACGCTCTAAGACAAACTCTAACCATAACCAACTTCGAAAGAGTGCCTAAGCATAACCAATGTAGAAACAGGCGTCGGCCAATCAGACCTGGTTTCCATCCTAGAGGCAAATCTTTCCTGTGACAAAATGGCATCCAATGTAATAAAAAAAAGTCAAAGGCGCTTAAAACAAAATTACAAACATCACAAAACAAACTGGTCAGACTACTACTTGACCATACCCCCAGAACCCACCTCACCCCTGCCCACTTTGACAACCTAGGATGGCTTAGAGTAGACGACAGAGTACAGCAACTTGCAATGGGCCTGGTCTACAAGATACACTATACGACTAAGGTACCCATGTACATGTCAAAATACTTCCCAAAGGTCAGTGAATACCACAACCACTACAATTACGTTTCGCAATTATGCCACATCAATGTGGAACGCCCTACCTAAAGCTGTAAAGGAATGTGAATCCCTACCCACATTCAAAACCGCTCTTAAAGAGCACCTACGGGAGGCTGCAATTCAAAACTGGCCACCATAAATGCCCAAAACCCCCACTACCTCCTAATAGACAGTCTCCTCCCCACCGCATGTATTCCCTCCCCGCCGTATGTATATCTCTCTCCCACCCACCCACCCCCTCCTAATGTACAGTCCCCTCCCCATCATATGTATATACTCTGTCAGGATCTAGGGGTAATGTATCAGTACTAAATACCTATATGTCCCTATGCCATAAATATCATGTATGTTGTGTATGTCATAAATGTCTATATGAATTGAAAATGGGGGACCCTGATGGAAACAAGACAAACGTCTTTCTCAGGTCTGCATCCCCTTAACAATTGTGTGTATTGAGCCGTACTGTATTGAACCCATTCTGCAATCTGTTAAATAAAGTTTTCATTCATTCATTCATTCAGAGCGCCTTGCCAGAAATGCGGCTAGGTTTAGAAATAACGCGTCTCCGCCCTTTAACAAGGAGAGAACCATGGCCGACTTCCATGAGCTAGGTAATTCACCAGCACAAAGACTGAGATTCAAAATAGAGGTTATAGGTTCTGCAATCAGACCTGCAGCAACTTTGAAGAAGAACGGCTCTATCTTGTCTGGGCCTGAAGATTTCTTTACATCTAGGCTCATTAAAGCTTTGTGAACCTGAGAGGTCAAGATGGGGGCAAAGGTGAACAGTTGATCAGGGACAAGTGGCGGAGGACCTGGCTCTCCTTCTGCAGCGATCATCCCTGAGTTGCTAGAATCAAAGATTGAGCCAGCAGAAATAAAATGATTATTAAAGCTGTCTGCAATATCCATTTTGCCCTTGATTTCACTCTGATTTACCCTTAAGGCTGTTTGGAGTGATAGAACCTGAGGAGGATTTAACAAGTTTCCAAAACTTTGCAGGATTATTCAAATTGTCATGCATTGCATTAAGATAGTAGGCACATTTAGAGTTCTTAATCAGCTTAGTGCATTTGTTTCTTAAAGTCCTATACAGATTCCAATCTAATGGAATATTCGATTTATTTGCCTTAGCCCAGGCAGTGTCTCTCTGTCGAATGAGAGAGGACATAGAATCATTAAACCAGGGGTTGTCTTTACCGCTTATCATAGATGTCCTAAAAGGAGCATGCTTGTCACATATAGCCAAGAAGGTGGATTTAAAATAATTCCATGCTAACTCAACATCGGTCATAAGTGAAACAATGTGTAAATCACTATTAAAAACATCATGTAGAAACATTTGCTTATCGAAATGTTTGAATCGCCTCTTGTGAATGAAACGTGGCTTTTCTTTAGGGACCTTACAGGTTCTCACACAAGCAATTGCGCAGTGGTCGCGTTAACATGGCCGCCTAGTTATAGTTGAAAGTGGGGGTGCACCTTTCTTTTTAAATTTTTTTTTTTTTTTTTTTTTTGACAGGCAAGGGTGGTTTGGAGGGTGTCCGGCACGACCCCCTCCATAGCAGATTTTTTTTTCATTTAATGAACCTGTACGTGCAATTTCCTGCAATATAGAGCCTTAAATCTTGACCAATAAAGGTGCTCTTTTCACTATAAAACTCAGTTTATATTGCAGTATGATAGCCAATTACTATAATAATAATAATATATTAATATATATATATATATTAGAGCTGGGCCGTTAACGGCGTTAACGTGCTGCGTTAACGCTATACTAGTATCGCGCGATAATATAATTAACGCATTAATCTAAAAAAAAAAAAAAAAAAAAAAATCTTTTTTTTTTACATTTTTTTATTTTTTTACCTTTATTTACCCGTTGTAGGTTCGCTGAGCACAGATGTTCTTTTTCAGGAACGCCCTGCTTCACATTCACACAGTTCCATTCACACCTGGGAGCTGCCCAGTACAACCACAGTTGACACCATTGGCCACTGAGCAACTCCACTGGAGCAGTTGATTCAAGCCATGTCACATAGTTCAAGTTTGAAATGATTATGTCTGTTTTGCTCCTGAGAGTGTGCTAGATACTGTACTGGTAATATTATTTATTTGTGTTAACTTCTGAATAAAACAACGTATTAAACACAAGTACATCTTATTGAACATTATTTTGATATTTCATTACCAATTATTATAGCAAAACAGCTTTTTCAAACAGTCTGTAATGCATTTTGGAAACGGGAGATGGGCTCATGGTGTAATGGGCCACCTGGCCTGAGAAACATAATAATAATAATAATGGATTGGATTTATATAGCGCTCTTCTCTGACTGACTGTTGCTCTGACTCAGAGCGCTTCACAGAGTCCATTATTCGTTCATACACAGTCATACCGGTGGTGGTAAGCTACAATTGCAGCCAGAGCTGCCCTGAGGCAGACTCACGGAAGCATGGCGAATAATCAATGCCTACGGCCCCTCCGACCACCACCAACATTCATTCACATGCATACACATTCATACACATTCATACGAGGCAAGTAGGTTAAGTGTCTTGCCCAAGGACACAACGGCAATGGGATGGACATGGGCTTGAGCGGGATTCGAACCACCAACCCTTCGATCATTGGACGCCCCGCTCTACCCCTGAGCCACGCCGCCCCACACATAAGGAGGGAAGAAAAAGTAAGGACTTACTTCTGGTCATTATTTGGGTAGAACACACATATTTTGAATGCCTTCTGCAGGTTTTTTCTTTTTTTTTTAGCCATTTTAATCTAGATTAATCTAGATTAAATCCAGGATTGCAGATAGATTAATCTAGATTAAAAAAATTAATCTATGCCCACCTCTAATATATATATATATATATATATATATATATATATATATATATATATATATATATATATATATATATATACTGTATATATACTGTATATTGATTTTTCGCTCTTTTATTTTTATTAAATCAATCTCCTTTCAAATAGGCCAAGTTTTTAATAAGAGAGAGAAAAAATACTTATGAATACACTGAACCGGTTTGAATACACAATCTTTATGCTAATCTGTAAAGAAAGGGAGAGAGGGGGGGATATATAATCCAAGTATTTGTGTCTTAATTTGTTATGTTATCCTACACTGCTGTCTGATATTTCCATTACCTGTGACTCTTGGGTCTCTTTCTCTCCTTCTCTGCCTCCATCCCGGGTCTGCACAGTCACCATATCATTCTACATTAAGGAGAGCAATACACTTATGAATACACTGAACCGGTTTGAATACACAATCTTTATGCTAATCTGTAAAGAAAGGGAGAGAGGGGGGGGGATATATAATCCAAGTATTTGTGTCTTAATTTGTTATGTTATCCTACACTGCTGTCTGATATTTCCATTACCTGTGACTCTTGGGTCTCTTTCTCTCCTTCCTGAGTCTGTACAGTCACCATATCATTCTACATTAAGGAGAGCAATACACTTATGAATACACTGAACATCATTATGAAACATTTCTATTGCACCCTTACTTACAATTCATTGTGAATTGAAAATGGGGGACCCTGATGTAAACAATACGAAAGTCTTTCTCTGGTCTGCATCCCCTTAACAATTGTGTGTATTGAGCCGTACTGTACTGTACCCATTCTGCAATCTGTTATTGATTGATTAAAAATGTTATTAACATATTGCAGAATGGGTACAATATAGTACGGCTCAATACACACAATTGTTAAGGGAATGCAGACCAGAGAAAGACTTTTGTCTTGTTTACATCAGGGTCCCCCAGGGTGCAATTAACACCGTGCAATCCATTATTTGTGGAGCCCGCCCTTTAAGTCTTTGAGCTATTAGGCTACTAGGGTTCTTACTTTGCGTTTTGGTGTACTGAAAAATGCTCTGATGTCTGTATTTTTTCTTTTTTCTGCCATGGTACCTGGTTGGCTGGACACACACACACACACATTTTCATTTCAGGTATTGTACCTTAAGATAATTGAAAATCTTGATTTACCGTAAATCCTCAAATATAGGTCTTCTATTTACCTCAGCTGCAAAGAGCACCAGGCCTTTATTAGAGAGACTTGTTATATAAGAGGCAGGCCTTAATTTCTAAAACTGACACTCATGGACATAATCCCTTCATTTTCAGACTTTTATTGCATTATTATTATTATTATTATTATTATTATTATTATTATTATTATTATTATTATTATTATTATTATTATTATTATTATTATTATTATATTTGTAATGCGTACATTGTCTGTCTACATTTATTTAGACTATTGGTATTTAAATATTGAGAAATATGACAACGTTAGCTAGCGGCTAACGCCAACGTTATATTATTATTATTTATTAGTTACGGACTTACGGTATGACCAGATGGCATTTTGGACCGTGAAACACTTTTATTGTATTGCGTGGTAGATGTTCTACCACTCGACAGTAAAGACATGTCTAACATAATAGTTTGTTTGAACAACTGAACTTACTTAGTGGGAAATCCTGCTGTTGTTGTAACTTGTGCGTTGTGCCTAAACTAGTGTTCACGAATCACGCTGCCTGCCTGTGTACCAGCTTACTGTTACACCTGGAGTGGAGGCTGCACTGTTGCAGGCAGCGGCGCGCTGTGCAGACTGGAGTGTGAGCCGGCAGGGCTCCACTCTGTCTGCGGGACTGGATCAAACCATATCGGGCAGGGGGGTGTCGCAATCTTTGGAAACTTGCTATTAAGTGTCATTGCGTATTATTAATTTGATTGAAATTACGTAGTTATGGTTAGATAAGATTTATATATTGGGGGGGGGGATATTTATATCATATGATCAAAAAGTGAGGGAGCAAAGAGACAAGTTTGCTCCCCCAAGTTCAATAGTCCTGGAGCACGTGCATCGCCTGCTCCGTTACGTAGGCGCCTATGGTCGCGTATATCATTACAAAACGTGCCTACTGCGGAGAAACGGTGAGGTGCGTTTGTAAGAATAACATCAAAGTGGACTTCTCTAAATCTTTTTGGTTTAACCGAGTTGGCGAGTTAACTAGTTGCACCAAGCAGAGAGAGTCACAAATGTCCTTGAAAGAGTTTTGTAAATCCGTTTGCCAGTCCCAGTTTAGGTCTCTGAGTAAAACCATCTCGGATTTAGTCCAGTTATATAGCGCATAGCTCTGCTCTGCGTCATACTGGAATACTTCCATATCAGCCTAAGCACTGAATAAAACTTCACATACACCTTTACATACCATCATCTGTCTGGCCACACCCCCATCCACTCCCTACATAAGCAGGGGTGTGGCCATACCATCAGCTCCTTCTTCAGTTTTCACCACGTCAAGTGCCTGCAAAGTACCACACTTTGAAGATTGCTGGATTTTTTGAAGAAGTCGGAACTGCGTTGACATTATCTCTTGTTTTTTTTCTCTCTCTCACAATTTAAGAGAAAGGGGCTAAGTTATAATGTCTTCTTCGGGGGGTTTGAGCGCTAGCAACGTCACCCTTCACCAGAGGTTCACGGTCTGTTCTAAAGACATTGTAATCTTTTATATTTATCATATCATTTGTAATCGACTTTTTGAGCCACGTCTCAGAAAGGACAATGATATCAGAGTCAGTCAAATCTGCCCATATTCTGATGGAGTCCATCTTATTAATCATGCTGCGAACATTAAGGTGAAAAAGACGTAATCCGTCTTTCGTTCTAAACTCCTCTGGCGTTTGCAGCTGAGACAGTTCTGGGCCTGGATTCGGTTTCACGTTACCCGACATCAGGAGTAGGAGAATTAGATGCCAGGTCCTCCTCGCTGGGCTGGTCGGCTTGCCGTCGCAAGTGCGTGCTGCATAGGGGGAAAGTCTCCCATTTCCCTGGGCCCATAGACAGCGTATTCCTCACGGCAGAGCCCCGGGTAGATGAGACGTCCATGATATTTTGTTGTCTTCGATTTTTTCATTTAAAGGAACATGCCAACATTTGGGAAATTAGCTTACCGTCTTCACCAGAGAGAGACAAGAAGATAGATACCAGTTATCTGGCTGCACATTAGACTAGCTTAGCACAATGAATGGAAGCGGACAGTGCCGGTTAGCCTAGGTATTGTCCAACTAACACGTCTCCCGAAGTCTAACCGGCACTGTCCACTTCCATTCATTGTGCTAAGCTAGGCTAACGTGCAGCCAGATAGCTTTCTACTGAACTGAGGCAAGAGATTCACAGAAACTTGGAAGCCATTTTTTAGACTGACACCCCCTTTAAATTCAACACCTTATACCTAGGAAACATCTTTTGAAAAATGGGATTTTAATGATAACAAATTGATTGAAAGAATTCTATTCTAACCTTTGTGATATGTGATGAAATCTCCCCAAGTTCACTCGCTAGCTTGTTGACTTTATTCTATTCGATTTATTCTTTAACTTTTAAATATAATAAATAAAAATACTTTTGTCATAGGAAAGGAATTGATAAAAATGTTTACATTTCACAAACGTGTGGAGTCTAAGGGAAATATGTGAAATGAACAGGACATGATTGTTTTCTAGAAGAATTGCTGTATTGTGATTATAATAATTGTGAATGAAGAATGCAGAAACCAATGACCATCTTGAGAAAAAAGAATTAAAAATACCAGCTAGAAATTTGCTGGCCAAAAATTATAATAATCTTTTTAGTATATTTCCATGAATTATGTATTGTGTGTTCTCTCCACTCCACGCTATGGTAGTGCTTGTGCTAGCACACGATATATGATTAATTAATATATATAGGCTATATACATATTTAAATCAATATTCCTTTTGAATAAAATAGGCTCAGGAATCAGGATTGTTAAAGCTAATTAGTCTAATCCATGTCAATAGTATGTATGCACACACGGGAGAATATCTTATAGCAGACTTAATGATTTTACAATATTTTTTATAATGAAGTGAAATATTTATTATCAACTATCCAGTTCTATTTCATTATGGCTGCCGCTCAGCGTCATTCTGCACGCACTTCACTTCGTGCACGAGCACTGAATAAAAAATTCCACAATGTACCTTTACATCCCAACATTCGTCTGGCCACACCCCTATCCGCTTACCTTCATAAGCAGGTGTGTGGTCACCTACTCGCCTCCTTCTTCACTTTCACCACAAGGCAAGATCAAGGGCCGCAGCGGCGTCCTGACGCTGAGCGTCACCATAATTCATAGAACTTGGTTATATACATAACCTTACGTTCTATTTCATTATGGCTGCCGCTCAGCGTCATTCTGCACAAGAGGAGCTGAGCGGGAGCCAAAGCTCGACAAATGTACCCCGCTGAGGCCCCCCACAACCATCAGACTGGGGAGGACCGAGCCCCCCGACCCTCCCTAATGGAGGGATACCCTCCCTATTGGAGGACGGGAGGGAGACGGATCCGACCGTGCGAATAGGAACTCAAGCAACTCAACGCACAGGGTGAGCAGACCGTGGCTTGACCCCACGACTACGCACACGCACAACCCGCATGCCACCAGGAACGAACGGAAGGAACAACCCCTGTTATTAGGGAATGCTTGTAGCGCGCACAGCGCTCGGGCAGAAGCTCTGGTTTCTCTTGTGAGTCACACGGATGGTTCTGCTCTTGTTCAGGACGATTAAAGACGGATGTGCCATCGCCTGGTCATAAGTCACAGCAACTGGAGGTAGAACAATGAAAAGTGGTTAATTCTAGTAAAATAAGGACCATGAACACACCCACATACAAGTAAAATCACATACAGTACCTGCACATTTCTTCACGGTTGCATGTTCTAAAAGGAAGGTAAACAAAGACAATACATCAAGTCTCAAGGCATCCATTTAGTTTTGTACATGCCATGTATATCATGCCAGTTAGGGTACCTTGCAGGGACGTGCACAGGACTTTAGAGGGGCAGGTGCTCAAAGGCTGAAAAGGGCACTACACGTGTGTGTTTATATAAACCGAGCGCGCGTAGTGCGCGAGCGCGATTTTTAAGGGCCCTTTTCGGGCTGGGGGCCCCCTTTTTATGCTTTTTGGGGGGTTTTGGTGATCAAATATTGAATATTGAACTATAATAATCAGTGCAGGAGCTCACTTATCCTTGAAAGACATTTTTATCACTGACTTAAAAGGCCCATACATCTCCATAAATGTTCAGGGGGGAGGGAATAAGTGCTTACCCTACAGACCCCAAGAAGTGCTGTATATTCTGTATTGTTTAATATAAATGCATTTTTTATTCCAATCCCGATTTGTATTTGAGATTCCCAAATCCCATCGGACTTGACTTCTTTGTGTCCCTCAATGAGTGTAATACCAGCATTCAACTGTATGCGCCACAGCGGTTTCTATCATCATCATCATCACCACCACCCACGCTATGCATAAAATATATAGGTCCGCGGAGAGGCACGCTGAGGAGGCCGTGCAAACTGAAATGGAATATGGGGCATCTCTCTCTCTTTACCTAATATTTTGATTCTATCCTGACATTTTTCAGTTGGAAGGGCAGTCTATATGCGTAACAAAAAAAAATAATAATAAAAAAATATTTTTTTATTACATTTTTTTTCAAAAAGGGCACTTTTTTGATGAGGCTCAAAAAGGCAGGTGCTCAGGCACCCCTTGGCCTCTATGTGTGCACGTGCCTGGTACCTTGTGTATAGTTATATATACACAGAGACTTCAGATTACAATTTTGTATTGCCTATATTTATTGTAACGTGTAATATAACCGATAGGGCATACAGACCCTCACCAACTGTATTTCTCATTTTTATATACAAAATGAAATATAGAATATATTGTTTCTATTAGTAACCTGCCCATACCCAATCTATTTTATAGATTCTAATGACAGAAATCCATTAAAATGTTTCTGGGTTTCTCATTTTACGCCAGTCTATAATTATGCCAATCACTGCTGGGTTGCAATTCTTGTATGAAGAGTACTATACAAATAAAGATTATACATCTGTACCAGGTTTAAAAAGGGTACCCTGCCTTACCCATGTCGGGAAAGGTATTAGTTTCCCCATCCATCGCCGACTTAAAACGATCGCAGATATGTATGTAATGGCATACATCAGGCGGATCAAGATGACACTGATCAAGATGAACTTTGATGGAGAGAAGACTCTAGAGGGGTGGGGGGGGGGGTGGGGGGTGAAAATGGGTCTGTGTCAAGTTGATTGCAAGTACAACTAAACAGCAATCACATTCCAACAAATCAAGTCCCCAAGGACTTCAAAATTGCGAGGGTGACCCCTCTGCACAAAAAGGGCAGCAAATTAGACCCAGGCAACTACCGCCCTGTTTCTATTCTCACCTCCATCTCGAAAGTCATGGAAAAAATAGTCTACGAACAGGTCGAAAAGTACCTAGCGGAAAAAAATCTAATCTACGAATTCCAATCTGGCTTCAGAACATCCCACTCCACTGACACATGCCTTCTCTATTTGAATGACCACATCAAACAAGAGGTGGACGCAGGCAAATACTGCGGCATGGTCATGCTGGACCTACAAAAGGCCTTTGACACGGTCAATCACTCCATTCTGATTGACAAGCTAAAAGCAATTGGTTTTGATAGTCTATCAGTGAGCTGGATGCAATCCTACCTTGAGGGGAGGGAACAGATGGTGGAGGTAAACGGTACCCTACCCCCCCCCCCTCACAGTGAGCTGTGGTGTTCCACAAGGAAGCATACTAGGACCGCTACTGTTCCTAATTTATGCAAATGACATGTCGTCAGCTTGTGACTGCAACTTGTTCCTGTTTGCGGACGACTCAGCCCTGCTGGTCTCTGACAAGAACAAGTTACAGGTTGAAAAAACCCTCAGCTCGGAACTAGGCAGAATCTGCATATGGCTCGCTGATAACAAACTATCATTACACATGGGCAAAACAGAGTCCATTCTCTTAGGTTCAAATAACAAACTCAGCAAGACCGACGGCTTCTCAGTTACAGTGGGTGACAATATTGTCACAAGGAAAGATGAAATTACCTACCTGGGTTCCATCCTAGAGGCTAATCTCTCCTGTGACAAAATGGCATCCAATGTAATAAAAAAAGTCAACCAACGAACTCGATTCTTGTACCGGATCTCCTCTCTGGTAAACAAGAATACACTGAAGACTCTGGCAGGAGCACTCATTCAGGGGTACTACGACTATGCTTGCACCTCATGGTACCAAAGCACCTCAAAGGCGCTAAAAACAAAATTACAAACATCTCAAAACAAACTGGTCAGACTACTGCTTGACCTTACTCCTAGAACCCACCTCACCCCTGCCCACTTTGACAACCTAGGATGGCTTAGAGTAGACGACAGAGTACAGCAACTTGCAATGGGCCTGGTCTACAAGATACACTACACGACCAAGGTACCCATGTACATGTCAAAATACTTCCCAAAGGTCAGTGAATACCACGATCACAACACCAGAGGGAGCTCCACAAATCATGTTAAACCCAGATTCGGCTCAAATAAGGGACTAAACACGTTTCGCAATTATGCCACATCAATGTGGAACGCCCTACCCAAAGCTGTAAAGGAATGTGGATCACTACCCACTTTCAAAACCTGTCTCAAGGGACACCTACGGGAGACTGCAATTCAACACTGGCCCCTGTAAATATCCTAACCCAACCCCCTCCAATGTACAGTCATTTACCTAGTATGGTTTTGTCAATAGTCCAATGTACAATTTTGTTTGTTTGTACAGTGTCCCCCCCCCCCCCCCCCCCTCAATGTACAGTTTTGCTTGTTTATACAGTGTGCCCCCCCCCCCCCCAACCACCTCCAATGTAGATTACCCAGTATGGTTGTCAATATCCCAGTGTACCCAACCCCCCCCACCCAACCTCCTCCAATGTACAGGTTCTACGTCAAATGTATATACTCCCTTTTCTTGACTCCTTCTGTATCACAAACAGTACTGTATTTGCAAATCTGGTATGTCATAAATGTATAGATGTAGCAGTACTGACTATCTGTATGTCATGTATGTCATATATGTCCTGATGAATTGAAAATGGGGGACCCTGATGTAAACAAGACGAAAGTCTTTCTCTGGTCTGCATCCCCTTAACAATTGTGTGTATTGAGCTGTACTGTATTCTACCCATTCTGCAATCTGTTAATAAAGTTTTCAATCAATCAATCAATCAATCTACTCCACACTACAGACACGATTTTCCAAACTGTTCATGTACAAGGTGAATGTCAAGACATTTCATTCTTTTTTGGCTTTTTCTGCATTTTTCTCCCATCCCAATTTGGTCGTTATGCCAATTCCCTTCCTGGTCGTTGCATGCATTGCCCCACTGTCGGTCTGGGGAGGGTGTAGACCAGTGGTCACCAACCTTTTTAAGCCCAAGATCACTTTTTTTTTTTGGTGAAGGCAAGATCTACCTATTGAAGCGTTGAGAGAAAAAGACAGCCAAGATTGTACTTTAAACTAAATTACTTTTATCTGCCTGTATTCTAATTACATGCAATGCTTTGGTCCAACATTAAAACGTCAAAGTAGAACTGTAATATGTACTTTCTCAGTCAGTGCTAAGTGCAGTCATCTTATGCAGCATCACTTTTCACATCAAAACAAAAGTAGAACTGTAATGTGGACTTTCTCATATTATTAACATTGACAAACATATTTACAATTAGCATTTTATAAAGTAGAACTGTAATGTGTACTTTCTCAGTCAGTGCTAAGTGCAGTCATCTTATGCAGCATCACTTTTCACATCAAAACAAAAGTAGAACTGTAATGTGGACTCTCATATTATTAACATTAGAAAATGCTAATTGTAAATATGTTTGTCAAAGTAGAACTGTCATATGTACTTTCTCAGTCAGTGCTAAGTGCAGTAATCTTATGCAGCATCACTTTTCACATCAAAACAAAAGTAGAACTGTAATGTGGACTCTCAGGGAAAGATAAAAAAAAAAAAAAATGTTTACATTTTTTTTCAGGGGAAAATCTACAGGGAAGGTCTCAAAGATCGACCAGTCGATCAAGATCGACGGGTTGGTGATCACTGGTGTAGACTGTCACATTCCTTCTCCAATACATGTGGAGTTGCCAGCCGCTTCTTTTTCACCCAACAGCGAGGAGTTTCACTGGGAGAACATAACGTGTTCACGCCATTTGCCCCAGATCCCCTCCGTGCTGAACAGGCGCCCCGACCCACCAATAGGAGTCGCAGTTTGCAATGACCAGGACACATATCCCACCCACCAACACTACCAATTGTGTTAGTAGGGACGACTCAACAAGCCGGAGGTACCTCTGACAGCTGGATTCGATCCCAGAGTCTCTGCGGTGGTAGGGGAGTGCTTAGTCCACTGCTCTACCCAACCGCACCTACATTTCATTTTTAAACTGAAAGACCAACCCACCATACAGTAGGTCTCTACTGATGAAAGATGAAGACAAGGAGTTCTACCTTCAAGAAGCTGAAGTCATCTGTTGAGACCGTATGAAGTAGGTTCCTCGTCCTAGTCCTGGGCCCCGTTCCCCGTACCTGGATAACTGAGTTAGCCGGATAACTTTCGGTGAAGTCTGACTTAAGCCGGACTTTCCGGCTCCCTGTACCTGGATTGTCCAGATCACCATGACAACAGATCCAAAAGTTTGAGCCTGGTCGAAAGCAGGGTTTAAGTTCAAGTTAGCCGGATCAACCATCGCCACGCCCCCGCAAATAAGTGACAGCCCGTTTCCTGAAATTATTCCCACAGTCTACGATCTGCATTATACCATTCTGAATTACGTTTTTGTGCTCCATTCTTCCAGAGGGGGCTTTTGAAATGTAAAATAGACCCAAAATGCTGATACTAAATTCACTTTGTCCTAAATAATGCACGTTATATATACCGTGGCGCTCGCTCGGTGCGATGTACACATTTATGTGGTTATTTTAATTGTAACTGGGATTAAGATGTCTGATGAGATGCGCTGTTTGACGGATTTGAGAAATTGAATGAGCCGTTGACGTCACATTAATGAATGAGGATAAAGAAATAAAACTTCATTCAAAATAAAGAATATTCTAAACACGGGTCTCTCGTTCATTAATGTATAAACAATGAATTTATCCCATCTGGCACAGTGGCTCAGCGGTAGTGCTCAAGCCTGCCAACCCAGTGACCGGTGTTCGACACCCCGTGTTTCCAATATAATTTTTTTGAATATAATATTAATGATTATACGCCAAAGTAGCCTGGTTTTAAGTTAAAATATTATAAATCTACATGCATTGAGGATGTCATTCTTTATATAGCTCTCAACGTGCACCAAATTGAATTATTCCTATATTGCAAAAAGAAGGAAAAGACTAGGGTTTCGAACCCCGGTCGTCTGCGTGAAAGTCAAAAGAACAACCCGTTAGACCACAGTGGAGATAAGTAAAAGACCGACCACACATCAATCAATGGGTAAGAGAGCCGTATCGTAATTCTGTATAACAGTTTAACTAATTATTTTCGCTAGCAAGATCTCATTTGATTATTCAATCCAGCAGGCAAGTTTAAAGAAATATAATCTGATTGATTGAGGTAATGAGGGACTTAAAATTAGCCTATAGATAACGCATTTAACTTGTCGGCGAGGCGATTGAGCCGTATTGCAATCTGTCAATAAAGTTTTAAATCAATTAATCAATCAATGCCGTTAGAGAATCAGGATCTCTGCCATCGATACGTGCTGGCTTTTCAACTGAAGCGGCCGCGCGCATTTAGCCTGGGTCTCAAGTCTGAATCGAGTTAACGAGACTGAATCCACCTTCGAGGAACAGGAAAATCCCGGCTTCAAACATCGGGTTAACTGAATCTGGATAATGACATCTTGATCGACTTAGTTGAACCAGGTACGGGGAACGGGGCCCTGGTCTGCGTCCAGCAACGAAAGTCATCACGACTTTCCAACTCAGTCAGCTTGAGTGTAAAACAAAAACACGACAATTGATGATATGAGACAATTCAAACTGAATTATAAATAAATGATTTTCACGAGGTACAGGGATGAGGAAGGGATTTGACATTCACGGGTGTTAATTTATATATCTTTTTTTTATTTCATGTTTTACATATCAAATTTAGTATATTGTTTTGTAAGGTTTTAAATTAGTACACTCATTGAGTAGTGGAAAATTGGTAGGATTAAGTAAGTGTATACTTCTTCTTACTCCTTTTCGAACATGTAAATTGAGTTATGTTTTGCTTTTGTTTATTTATTTGTCCATTTAATTTCTTGATCAATGATTTGTTTTGGTTTTATATCGTTTGTATTTCCATTTCCACACAGCTGCGTCATTACTTTGCCTTATAAGGGGCTCTGGAGGCGCTGTTTTGTATGCAAATGACCTGAACGGGAACGCGCTTTTGAGTTTAAGACATAATGCCATTCTCCAAGCAAATATCAGATCATATCACATGTGCGACCGTTTCAGCACCTTAAGACATATTATCAGCACGTTCGGGACTCAGAGTGAACTTGTCATTGATTCTGTCTCAGTCGGTTGCAAGATAAGTCTTCCAAGAGAACTATTTGAACATTTTTGGAGAATGAGACCTACTGGACTCTGTTTTGCCCATGTGTAATGATAGATCAGACGTTGCCTGCGTGTAAGTCACTATACAGTACTGTAGGTTACTATGTGCAGTAGGTTACTATGTGCAGAAGTAGGGTGTACACGTATCCGTACCAAACCGTTTCAGGTTATATGTGCACTAGGTTATATGTGCACTAGGTTATATGTGCACTAGGTTATATGTGCACTAGGTCACTTAGGGCTAAAACTACTTTCAGTCTTATTTAAAAGGCTCGTGCTGCTCCCGAGTTCTTGGTTCATCATGAGCAATTTATGTGCTTTTTTGTTTGTTTACTGCGGTTTGCTGGTCATAAAAATAAAGCTCTCCCTCTCTCTATTTCTCTCTCTCCTTCTCCCTTCCATTCCCTTCCCTTCCCTTCCCTTCCCTTCTCTCTCTCTCTCTCTCTCTCTCTCTCTCTCTCTCTCTCTCTCTCTCTCTCTCTCTCTCTCTCTCTCTCTCTCTCTCTCTCTCTCTCTCTCTCTCTCTCTCTCTCTCTTTTGGCCCGATGTCAAACCCTCCAAGCCACTGGAGCTGTCACACCCACTCTTGGCCCGGAGTTTGAAATTAATTGCTGAAAAAAAAGAGGACAAAAACTGAGCCCTAGCAGCAACTCCCCGGCTCCGTGCGGAGCATCAACAGGTTGTCACTCGTGATACGGAGCGGCCCGGCTGCCCTTCAATTACCAGAGCTCCACGCTGGTAGATGAGACGCCAGCAGAGGAATCTGCATGACATCATGCAGCCTTTATTCCATGTCGCAGGAGAGTCGGACGGAAACACACACACACACACACACACACACACACACACACACACACACACACACACACACACACACACACACACACACACACACACACACACACACACACACACACACACACACAATGGCCCATACTTACCTGTATGTAATGTTGTAGTCGAGTCACTAAATCTCGAGTCCGAGTCGAGTCTCAAGTCCCCAGTGTTCGAGTCCGAGTCCAAGTCACCAAAGAAGAGCCTGAGTCGAGTCTGAGTCGAGTCCCCATTATCCTAGTCCGAGTCCGAGACTCTGAGTCCAAGTCATCAAGGTTGAGTCACCTACACTCGGCAGTCAAAGAGCTGACATACAAATAAAAAAAAAGTCTACATTAAAGGTATTTTTGCTATTCCTTTCACTATTTGGGCAATTTGTGTGTTTCCGGTTCCGGGTCGAGGATGTAGTAGTCGCTCACTGCCACGTTGTTACTATTTTTTTTTCATATTTAGTTTTAAAAGCCTCTTTTTATACTCTCAACTCGGATAAACCTTTTTGTATACATCCCTTTATGTTTCCTACTAACTGTTTTGGCTGAAAGAACCACAATGGCAGCAAAGAGAGCACTGAGAAATTATCCCAAGAAGGACGACGCCAAGAAGGACGACGATGATCCTACTGATATAATGGCCATTGCTGGGCTAATTGCTTCTTCAAGTGAAGAGCTCAGGCAATCCATAATGGATTATTCCCAGATGGAATAACAGGACGCATACTTAAGTCCTGTGCTAACCAGCTAGCCCCTGTGTTCACCACCATATTTAATCGATCCCTGAAGGAGTCAGTGGTCCCTGCCTGCTTCAAGATGTCTACCATTATCCCGGTACCAAAGAAGCCCTCCCCAGCAGGTCTCAATGACTACAGACCGGTGGCACTCACCTCTGTGGCCATGAAATGTTTCGAGAGGCTGGTCAAGGATCACATTTGTGCCTCCCTCCCCAGTGATATGGACCCTATGCAATTTGCATACAGGCCAAACAGGTCCACTGACGATGCGGTCTCCCAAGTACTGCACAGCACCCTCTCTCACCTGGACCGTCATTGTACATTGACTACAGCTCAGCGTTCAACACCATAGTCCCCACCAGACTGGTGGACAAGCTGATCGAGCTGGGTCTGAGCTCCGCTCTGAGCGCCTGGATACTGGACTTTCTGAGTGAAAGGCCCCAGGCGGTCAGGGTGGGGGGTCAGACCTCCAACACCATCACCCTGAGCATCGGGTCCCCCCAGGGCTGTGTTCTGAGCCCCCTGCTGTACTCACTATACACACATGACTGTGTGGCCAAGTTCAGCTCCAACTCCATAGTGAAGTTTGCGGACGACACAGTGGTGGTGGGGCTGATCTCGGACAACGACGAGAAGGCCTACCGGGAGGATGTTGAGGTACTGGAACGCTGGTGCCAGGACAACAGCCTGCTCCTGAACATTGGTAAAACCAAGGAGCTGATCGTGGATTATAGGAGAGGACAGCAGGAGACACACACACCACTGAGAATTAACGGGGCTACCTTGGACAGGGTGAGCAGCTTTAAGTACCTGGGGGTCCACATCGCAGAGGATCTGACATGGACAACACACATAGACTCAGTCGTGAAAAAGGCGAAGCAACGTCTCTACCACCTGAGACAGTTAAGGAAGTTCAGAGTATCTGGGAAGATACTCCAGTCCTTCTACTCCGGAGATGTAGAGAGCATCTTCACTGGAAACATCACTGCCTGGTATGGAAACAGCATGGCACAGGACAAGAAGGCCCTACAGAGAGTGGTGCGCTCAGCCGAGCGTACCACGGGTATTGCACTACCACCCCTGCAGGTTCTATACAACAAGAGGTGCAAATCCAGAGCCTGCAGAATAATGAAAGACCCACACCACCCCAACAACAGCCTGTTCATGCTGATCAGGTCAGGCAGACGCCTGCGAACACCAGCTGCTAGGACAGAGAGACTTCGGCTCAGCTTCTTCCCCCAGGCCATCAGAGCCCTGAACACTGAACTCTCCACACACAAGCACACATGAGCACACACACAACACACACACTGTACACGCTCACACACGCTCACACACTAGCAGCCACTTTAACATGACCACAGTCACTTTAAAAATAGTATAGTATAACCGGAGATTGTATAAATTAGCATGTACAGGAAGACACTACCAAAGGACCTAGTATGTCCTCCATGTTCTGAAAATAACTTATGTACATATACCGATATGCCCTAACATGTTTATTGCACAATGTTACTTGTTTATTGCACAAGGTTGATTCTATTATATGTTATTGCACATCGTTGCGGGCAAGACCACCCGCATTTCATTGTATACTTGTATGCCGTGACAAATAAATCTCTTGACTTGACTTGACCAACGAAATCAGAACATCCACTATATCGCTCGAAACCAAACTCGACAACCTCTGGGCGTCGGTTAATGATAATACAGAGCGTTTGAACACTGTGGAAAACGGCTTAAATACATGGTCGGGCAGAATGGAAGAGCTTGAGGCTAGGTGTACAACTCTAGAACCAAGCAACGACAAGCTAAAATCTAAGCTAACCGACGTCGAGTCCTGTAGCCGCCGATCCAATATTCGCATATTAGGACTGGATGAGTCCGTATATAGCGACCAACCCAGTGACTTTTTTGCAAAGGTACTGGCTGATATTCTGGGGAAAGAGATCCTTCCTACGCCACCCGAGTTGGACCGGTGTTACAGGGCCGGTGCCAAAACAAGAACTAGCTACAGGCCTAGAGCAGTTATTGCTCGTTTACATCATTATCGAATAAAAGAAAAAATTATTCGGGAGGTACGGAAGAGGAGGGGAACGCTGAAATACAAAGGGAAACCAGTCCAAATTTTTTAAGACTACTGTCCTGAAGTCGTGGAGCAGCGTTCCCGCTACAGAGATGTCATGGGCCCCCTCTACAAGCTAGGTCTCAAGCCGTCTCTTCAGTACCCTGCGAGGCTTTTCATCACGACCAAAGACGGCGCGAGAAAACCGATTCCTTTGCCTGAGGACGCTGTTGCCTACTTGACACCGGCCTCACCATACCGTGGTATGCGATAGTAGCCTGTTTTTGAGCTGTTAGCACTTCGTTATGGCTAATACGCCGAGCTGCGTCATATTATTCTCTATTTCTCCGTTTTTATAAATATAGTTAACTGTGTGATGTTGGGTATCGCCTAGATGCTTTATTTAAATGAGACATAAGGAGGGGTCGGTCGGTTCTGTTTTTTATAACTATTACATAATGTTTTTCTACATCCACTATATGCTGGGGAGATAAGCGCTAGCTTTGTTTAAATGATCTATGACTTTTATGCGTGTCACTTACGCCTCGTCATGACTTGGCTTAATACCTCTGTGGGACCGTGTAGCGTTTTTTTTTTATTCTGTGTGTGTGTACATATTTTTATTGGGCCTCAAGGATCCATCAACGTTTCAGCTACGTTCTGCTAGCCACACACACGGCATATAGTCGCGTCCACGGCCAGCGTCATCATCTGCTGTTCATCTGTTGTTGACCTACTAGTACGCTAAAATGTCAGACGAACTATTGCATAGCGCCCTCTCCTGACACGGCGGCCTAATTGCACTATGACAATGCTGCAAGGTTCTGTGACCTCTACTCTATGCGAATCATAGCAAACAACGAACTTCACAGCGGAGCATCGCCCTCCTCTGGCCTGATGGACGCACTGCACACGCATGCAGTACACATGTAGAAAGTTTCAACTGCCATGATTCTATCCATAGTGACATCATAGTGACATCACAGGTAACATGTTTAATCACCATGAATATACCACTGCACTGGCTTTAGAATGATGTAGAAAGTTTCAACTGCCATGATTCTATCCATAGTGACATCATAGTGACATCACAGGTAACATGTTAAATCACCATGAATATACCACTGCACTGGCTTTTAGAATGACAAAGCTGCTAGGTACTGTGTCCTCCACTCTATGCGAATCATAGGAAACAACGGACCTCACAGCGGAGCATCGCCCTCCTCTGGCCTGGTGGACGTACTGCACAGGCATGCAATACACATATAGGTAGTATAACCCCCCCCACCTTCTCTTGCAATAGTTCCAATTCTAGTTTTTTTTTCTTTTCTTTCTTTTCTTCTTCTTGTTTAAACTTAGCCATGTTCTTATAAGGTTTAATGTGAATTTACTCTATGTTTTGAGGCATCTTTGAATTTTTTTTGGAGTGTGGCAAGCAGCCACTGAGAGAATAATCTACTTATGGTAGGTTTGAGGGTTTTAGGCCCTATGGTAATATAAATAGGGTTGTTGTGGTTGATATGCTCGGTCAGGGGATACCGGACAAGTATTTTGAAGGGGGGGAGGGGGGTGGGAATGGGGGATTGTGTGTTTTTTTGTTTTTCTTTTCAGTCGACTGTTTTATGTTTGTTTTTATGCTCACGCTCAGATCTCAACAGGACCTTAACAAATGGATATATATCTATTATGGTGTGCTACTCCAGACAAATTACACTCAGGCATACTGCAACCTGTTTAGACTATGGCTAATTTAAATATCTTGATTTGGAATACAGGGGGTCTTAATATTCAGCATAAACGCACAAGCGTATTAACATGGATGAAAAGACAACAGGTTGATGTGGCTCTTTTAAGTGAAACGCATCTTTTAATGGCTGACAATACAAAGCTGGCGGATAAAGTCTATCATAACATAAGCTCCTCTTCCTTTGGCACCAAGGCCCATGGTGTAGCTATAGTAGCTAAACGGAAGTTGAATGTTAAACTATTAGACATATGGTCTGATGCAGATGGTCGAGTTACTATTGCCAAGATAGATTACTTTAACAGGAAAATTGCTCTGGTAGCAGCTTACGCCCCTAATGTTTATGACGCTAACTTCTATGCTATACTCACTGCAGCGATGCTGGATCTCCCTTCATTTATAGTGGGTGCGGATTTTAATGCCATCTGGGATCCCTTGATTGATAAATCCAATCACACCACAACCAATGACCAGAGACAGGCCTCCACGGCCCTACAGGCCTGGTCCAAGGACATAGGGGTAATTGATTTGTGGCGGTCGCTCAATCCAACTGTGCGAGATCTTTCCTTTTTCTCAGCAAGACACAAAACCTTTTCTAGAATAGATTATGTTTTTGCATCCCCTAGACTATTTGATAGCTTTGACGTTGAATTGGGGCCCACTGCATTGTCAGACCACAAATATTTATTTCTAAAGGGTTCACTCAGTAGAATGACATCCCGAGCCCCTAGATGGCGCTTTAACTCGACACTGCTGAAGAACAAGGAATTCAACCTGCAATTTAAAGAAAAACTTGTTTCCTGCAGTTTAATGCTGGATCGACCCCAGAATTTTATGGAACTCGGTTAAGGGTTTTATCAGGAGTAACACTACTCTCTTTGCCTCTAACCTCCGTAAGGAACGTCTCTCCAAATTGGTAGAACTGGAAGGGCTTCACTCCACGTTGTTCTCCTCTTTGCATTGCAACTACTCTGGTCGACTGGAGTTTCAAATTAAAATGTTGAAAAAGGAGATTAACTCCATCTTAAGACAACAATCTGAATTTCAAATGCACAGAACAAGACAACATTATTACTTTCATGGCTCTAAACCTAGTCACCTACTAGCTATGAAGATACGGGCCAGTGAACAATTTTCGGATATCCCTGCCATCAAGGACCAACAGGGGAAGGTTACCACCGACCCCAAAAAAATCAACGAGACTTTTCGTTAATTTTATTCCAACCTGTACGAGTCAGAAGTGATCTTCGATCATAATAAGCTGGAGGAATTTCTTGATCAAATTAACTTACCACAACTCTCAGAGGATGACGCTAAACGGTTAGATGCACCTATTACACTAGAGGAACTTAGGGAGGCGATTGCTGACTTGCAAAGTGGTAAGGCCCCTGGCTGGGACGGTATTCCGCCCGAACTGTACCTCTCATTCTGGGATGTACTTGGACCCCTATTACTTGATATGATTTACACTCAATCAAAGAGGGAAACTTTTCCAGGGATGTCAATATGGCACTCATATCTGTGCTACTTAAGAAAGATAAGGAGCCCACCGAATACGGCAGCTATAGACCTTTAAGCCTCCTCGGAACCAATCTCAAGTTGTACGCTAAGGTGCTAGCCATCCGACTCCAAAAGCATATGACATCTCTAGTTCACCCTGATCAGACAGGCTTCATAAGAGGCCGCCTGATCACGGATAATATTAGACGGTTACTGCATGTGAGCAAGGATGCCGCGACCCCTACAGCGGTCATATCCTTAGACACGATGAAGGCCTTTGACAGATTGGAGTGGTCTTATTTATGGGCAGTACTTAGAAGGATGGGGTTAGGTGAAGGGTTCATTCATATGATCAAAGTGCTATATACAGGTCCATCGGCCATGATTTTAACAGGTAAACTCTGCTCGCCACTCTTCCCTGTCTCGCGCTCGTCCAGACAGGGTTGTCCTCTTAGTCCCAGACTATTTGCTCTATCCCTCGAACCTTTAGCTCAGTACATAAGACAATCCCAGACCATATCACCGGTCTCAATTAAGGGCACACAGCATCACATCAGCTTATATGCAGATGATGTACTCTTGTTCATGCAGAACCCCGCCACCTCCCTACCTCATCTTCTCAAAGTAATAGATGATTTTGGCAGTCTATCAGGATTTAAGATCAACTGGCCAAAATCGGCCTTCCTTCCACTTAATGTGACTGCGAAGGCTACCATCCTCCCAGCAAATATACTCATGGTAGAACACTTTAAATGTCTTGGAGTTGAAATATTCGCCACTATAGGCCAGACGGTGAAGTATAATTACTCCGGCTTGCGAGACAGGATCACAGATGACTTCAGCAGGTGGTCAAAATAAAAAAACTCATTACAGGCCTGAGCGTCAATAGTTAAGATTAATGTTTTCCCCAGAATTAACTTCACCAGCTCCATGTTGCCGTTACCCCCCCCCCCCCCCCCCCCCCCCTGCTGGTTACTGGCAAAAACTGCACTCTGCTGCATATAAATTCATTTGGAACAACAAACGCCCACGATTAAAAAGATCCACTGCACAGAGAAATAAAACCGACGGGGGTTTAGCCTTTCCAGACTTCAAATATTACTTTCAAGCGTTCTCTTTAAGACCACTGATCACCTGGTTTGATTCTCAAGCAGCGGTATCCTGGAGACCATTGGAGGAGAAGATAGTGGCCCCACATAGACTGCAGGATATAGTATACACCAACATATCAATTAAGCAATGCAACTTAAGATTTGGCCCTCTTATTACACATGTGATCCGGATTTGGCGTGACACACAGACAACGTGTACTAACCACCATAAATGGCACATGCATTCTCCCCTATTTAATAACAATTTACTCCTTATTGGACAACAACCTATCAGATACCCTGGTTGGGAAAAAAAAGGCATACACACATTAGGGGATATCTTCGATGACTCTGGTCTCTGTTTTCAAGATATATCCAACAAATTTGACCTCCCCAGATCCTACTTTTTCTTCTATTTACAAATAAGAGCAGCTCTGAAGGCTCACGGCATCCCATGGGATGCTCCACTTGAGCACCACAGGTTTCACAAATTATTTTATGACAAGGAGACGTTGAGAGGCTTCGTCTCTAACTTTTATCGCCACTTACTTACGTCCTCATATAAGGTCCTTCCCCTAGACACAGTTTGGAGGAAGGAAGGATATCCCAGAGCTGGAGGTAGATTTTGATTGGGATGCAGTCTGGGAAAATGTTCGGCTATCATCACGCAACGCAGATCACCAACAGATTAATCTTAACTTTGTTCATAGGATTTACCTGACCCCTAGACGATTTAACCTAATGGGTCTCAGACCTGACTCTCGATGCTCCTTGTGTTCAAACGGTGCTATTGGTACATATATGCATATGTATTGGGAATGCCCTCCTGTTGAGACCTTCTGGGAAAATATTACCACTCAATTATCAGAGATTTTATCTCTGACCATACCGACACTGCCTTCTGTACTGTTGTTGAATGATGTTTCGCAGTTATCAACCTCTGTACATGTAAAGAGACTCATTTTGGTGGGTCTTACAGCTGCCAAAAAGTTGATAGCGTCACGCTGGATTCAACCGGATAAAATGTGCCAGAAGGTATGGATTCTCACCTATCTCGATGTGATTTATCTAGAGATATCTACTGCGCGGGTTTTAGGTGTTAATGAAGCCAGCATCGCAGTCTGGGTGGCTGTGGTGGATAAGATAAAGGAACGCATATAAATTTGGAGTTTTCTGGTGTTGAATGAAGTAGTGGATGTATAGCCCACGTTGGGGTCCTGAGGGGGGGGGGAGCGAGCGAGCGAGTGTCCATGGTATTGTATTTATAATTTGTATGTCTTTTAGTCTATTTTCATTCTGATTTAATTACCGGACTGTCATTATTGTTATTATTATTTCTGTTATTGTCCTGTGAGTTATTGTTGATTATTACAGTTACTGTATTGTTTGTCTTGTTTCATGTAAAAAAAGAGAAAATAAAAAACATTTGATAAAAAAAATAAAACTATTTGGACAATTTTACACAATTCCTGTGAGTCTATGGAACACATCTGTAAGGTTTTCTTTTTTTAAATGCATTGTTTTGTATTTCTAATCAAGCTTTGAGTGACAGTCACCCACACAATGTGATACATATGAGAGAGAGAGAGAGAGAGAGAACGAGCGAGCGAGAGAGAGAGAGGGACAGAGAGAGGATAGTTTTTGATCATATTTGATCATATCATATTTGACCATATCATATTTGACCATATCATATTTGACCATATCCCATCATATTTGATCATATAATATTTGATCATATCATATTTGACCCCATCATATTTGACCCCATCATATTTGATCATATCATATTTGACCCCATCATATTTGATCATATGAAAGCTTTAAAAAAAATCACCCAGGACCAGCAGGTCCATCTGTCACCTGACACGTGCTTCCTGCAGCATGCAGACCGGCGAGGTCTGGAATGTTCAAGCAAGGAAATTGAAAATGGGAGCGACTTACTCAAACACGTCAGACCGCGGAGGTTGAAAATAATGAAGTCAAGCTCTTCTGAGGCCCCCAGATCGAAAACCTTTTTTTATTTGTATTAACCTGCATCTTTTAGGTCTGAGGAACGGCTTATAAACTGCAGCAGGGGAACCGGCCCTCGGGCCAAAACCACGTTAGGAATGGACCCGGCCGTGACCGCGCCGCACCAAAACACTGTACATTTCTATCGTTTGTTTTACTTACTACTTGCTGTTACTTGCCGAGTCTTTATAAACACAGTGTAACTCTAACTGTAATTGGAGGATTCTCTACACTGTTTATTCGCTTCATTTCACCAGATTTTTCAACACAACAATTGTGTGGACCTCCCCCCTCCCACCACAACACAACACATCACACACACACGCACACACACGCTTGCACGCTTGCACACACACACACACACACACACACACACACACACACACACACACACACACACACACACACACACACACACACACACACACACACACACACACACACACACACACACACACACACACACACACACACACACACACACACACACACACACACACACATGCAGGCTCCATTAAAGAAAATAAATCCATCTTAGACTTAAATAGCATTTTCCTGTGTTTTGCATTGTTTTTTGCAGAATGAGGGGTTGTGAAATTAAATATGTGCATTGTATCTTTCCTGCAGTTCAGCTGTGACCTCCCTCTTGAAATGATCCATTCAGAATCGCTGCCACAGTCACTGTAGTTAATAACGTGCGTTTGAAGATATCTTGTGTGTGATCTTCTCAAATAAGTTTCAGACAAAATTTGTAACGATAAGATTGCTATGCTATTGCTAGATCTGGTCATTATTTGTACGATAACAGCAGAAACAGCCCATTGAGAACAGGACTGAAACAGAGAGGTATAGAGGCTGCTAGAATGAGAACAGGGCTGAATCAGAGAGGTATAGAGGCTGCTAGAATGAGAACAGGACTGAAACAGGGAGGTATAGAGGCTGCTAGAATGAGAACAGGACTGAATCAGAGAGGTATAGAGGCTGCTAGAATGAGAACAGGACTGAATCAGAGAGGTATAGAGGCTGCTAGAATGAGAACAGGACTGAATCAGAGAGGTATAGAGGCTTCTAGAATGATAACAGGACTGAAACAGGGAGGTATAGAGGCTGCTAGAATGAGAACAGGACTGAAACAGGGAGGTACAGATACAGCGCTCAAAACTCAAACCTCTCATGTGCCTCTACCACTCCTCCACCACTGCACTCCAAACTGATTGTGTGACTCCTATTGTTCTTGACTGGGCCAGATTTCACACCTCCACTTCCTCCCACAGGCTGGGCAGATTTTCATCTTAAATTTGTATTCGTCCCAAATGTCCCAGCCCCATCGGATTTCTTAGCTTTTTTCACTGTTTACTTATCATGCATTGCAACACTAATATATGGGCAGTACCCCAAGTCAGACTGCCCATATACAAATTATTTTGGGGGTCTGAGGGCAGTAGCCCCGACCCCCTCCCTGGGGAAGCACTTAAGTTAACTACCCTCCCTTTGTTCCCCCAGCCAACAGCCCCGGAATATTAACACCTGAGTAGACTTAAGTGGCACACAAGCAGCAACAAGCAGCAGACAAGCAGCAGACAAGCAGCAGAATTGGTTTGATTTTTTAGCGCTGCGTCTGTATAGAGGCTGCTAGAATGAGAACAGGACTGAAACAGGGAGGTATAGAGGCTTCTAGAATGATAACAGGACTGAAACAGGGAGGTATAGAGGCTGCTAGAATGAGAACAGGACTGAAACAGAGAAGTATAGAGGCTGCTAGAATGAGAACAGGACTGAATCAGAGAGGTATAGAGGCTGCTAGAATGAGAACAGGACTGAAACAGGGAGGTATAGAGGCTTCTAGAATGATAACAGGACTGAAACAGGGAGGTATAGAGGCTGCTAGAATGAGAACAGGACTGAAACAGAGAAGTATAGAGGCTGCTAGAATACATAATCTGAATGTTTTCTTTTTCAGCAAACATTTTTAAAAGGCACAAGTAGGTCTTTGAGCTCCCCTTAATACAATTTATTATTAAATATTATATATTATTTAGGGGACCTCAAAGACCTATATCAACTTCAAAATCTCTACTGGAGCCTAAAACGCTGAGGCGCTAGGAATTCCTGCAGGGACTTTGTGCCTTGAATCTGGAGTTGACGTGCAAGTCATGACAGTAATTCCTTATCTCCTCCATCTCCCTGCCGCTGCTATCTGCCACCGCTGGCCAAGAATGCCTCTCCCGTGTCGGTGGGTGAGTCGAGGTTGAGGACCAGATGGGGGCCATGCAGGAGGTACGGGGAGCATCTTACATGCGGTGGAAGTAGTACACAGTTCCTTTACTTAAGTCAAAGTAGAAATACCCAGATAAAATAGTGCTCTGGTAAAGTCTGGTAAGTCCTCTGTTCAAAACTCTATTTAAGTAAAAGTAGAAAGGTATTTGATATTGAATGTAATTAGGTATCAAAAGTAAAGGTACACATTCTATGTGTTTGTGTATTCCAGTGCTTGGGAGCGTTCAACCCTCGAACCATTGACCCCTAAAGGTTATATTAAAGTGGTATGTGGTCCATGTCGACAGATTTCACATTTGAAAGTACATAATCGATGTTGTCATGTTTTCTATGCAAAATACTTTTCTCCAAAGTAACTAGTAACTAATGGGTTCAGGTGAATGTAGTGGAGGAAAAAGTACAAAATTCGCTGAAATGAAAATACTCAAGTAAAGTACAAGTATTCATACATGTTATTCCTCTGGTCTAAGACAGTGAATTCATACATGTATCCTGAGCCGTTCAGCCATTGTGTAGTGTGATGTGTGCCGGGTGCCAGTGTATGGCAGCCATTGAGCCTGCATAGCCCAAGGTTGGGTGCTAACATTGATGCTGAAGGAGGCAATTTCCACCCTACATTGTGGGGAGCGCTTTGCGTGTTTATAAAAGTGCTATATAAATGTAATGAATTATTATTATTATTATTATTATTATTATTATTATTATTATTATTATTATTATTATTATTATTATTATTATTATTATTATTATTATTATTATTATTATTATTATTATTATGTTATTCCTCTGGTCTAAGACAGTGAATTCATACATGTTATTTCTCTGACAGTGAATTCATACATGTTATTCCTCTGGTCTAAGACATTGAACTCATACATGTTATTCCTCTGGTCTAAGGTCGCTTTCACATATAGTTTTGATTGATAGATAGATAGATAGATAGATAGATAGATAGATAGATAGAGAGAGAGAGAGAGAGAGAGAGAGAGAGAGAGAGAGAGAGAGAGAGAGAGAGAGAGAGAGAGAGAGAGAGAGAGAGAGAGAGAGAGAGAGAGATAGATAGATAGATAGATAGATAGATAGATAGATAGATAGATAGATAGATAGATAGATAGATAGATAGATAGATAGATAGATAGATAGATAGACAGATAGATAGATAGATGCAGTGTGCTTGTTTTGCAGTGAATGCCGCGCCACGGTAATAATATACCCAAGATGGTTTATCAGGTGACTTCCTACGTTTGGTCCGATGAAGCAAACCGAGACCTACGTTTTCAGGCGGACCAGAGTTTGCGTGTTTGGTCCGCGGACCGAGTTCGACCCGCATTCACACAAACCCGAAAAACCGGACTATCGAATTCTGGTCCGATAGTCCGGACCAAACAGCCCCTGTGTGAAAGCGACCTAAGACAGTGAATTCATACACGTTATTCCTCTGGTCTAAGACAGTGAATTCATACACGTTATTCCTCTGGTCTAAGACAGTGAATTCATACACGTTATTCCTCTGGTCTAAAACAGTGAATTCATACACGTTATTCCTCTGGTCTAAGACAGTGAATTCATACATGTTATTCCTCTGGTCTAAGACAGTGAATTCATACACGTTATTCCTCTGGTCTAAGACAGTGAATTCATACATGTTATTCCTCTGGTCTAAGACAGTGAATTCATACACGTTATTCTGTCTAAGACAGTGAATTCATACATGTTATTCCTCTGGTCTAAGACAGTGAATTCATACACGTTATTCTGTCTAAGACAGTGAATTCATACACGTTATTCTTCTGGTCTAAGACAGTGAATTCATACACGTTATTCTGTCTAAGACAGTGAATTCATACACGTTATTCTTCTGGTCTAAGACAGTGAATTCATACACGTTATTCCTCTGGTCTAAGACAGTGAATTCATACACGTTATTCCTCTGGTCTAAGACAGTGAATTCATACACGTTATTCCTCTGGTCTAAGACAGTGAATTCATACACGTTATTCCTCTGGTCTAAGACAGTGAATTCATACACGTTATTCCTCTGGTCTAAGACAGTGAATTCATACACGTTATTCCTCTGGTCTAAGACAGTGAATTCATACACGTTATTCCTCTGGTCTAAGACAGAATTGAGACAAACTTGTGACTTCTCTGGTTTCTGGCTTTGGGAGTAGCTCATGTTCACAAATTATTGATTGAACTTCCCAAGGCCATGAAAATAAGCGTTCTAGACTTTGGAGTGGACTTGGGGGTGGTAATTATGTAACCTGAACTCGGACTAGTGGAGACTCGGGAGTCGGGACTCAACTTTTACTCAAGGTGAGTTGACTTTGGACTTTGGCTTTGGACTTGGAAGCTTGTTGATTTGAAACTCAAACTTGAAGTTTCAGTGACTTGACCACAGCAGTGTGCAGCGTGCAAAGAAGCTAATCTGGAGTCTTCCAGGTCTTTAGTTTGCCCCGGGGCTGCCTCTAATCATGTTTCCTTTAGACCGGTCAAAACGGGTCTCAAGGCTTGAATCTGGCTTTGAAAGCTGGGGGGAGGAACCCCAGAGGGAAAGGGCCATGCCGTAGCGTCTGGTGGGGGGGGAGCTAAATCTATAATAGTCCCATTCATGGAGAACATTATTTCTGTCCATTTGCCAAAGGAAAGAGGGCTCTCTAGGGTTGGGCTAGAAGATAAGAGCGATGACTAAGGGCAGGAGACAAGCTAATGGGGGGAGATTTCCCATGGCTGCTGGAAACCACTAGCAGCTGGCCCTGTGCTGCAGCACAACACAAAGCACAAAACACAAGACTGAATCACGTTCATTGTTTGTTTTATTCACTGTGTTGTGTGTTTTTACGCCTTTTTCCGATTTTGTGCAGATTTATTTTGGTCATAAAAATTGACATGAATATGATCGATATTGTGTTTTTGTTGCTCCTTGAGACTGTTGTTAATATACCATATTACAGCAGTCAGTGCTATGTAGACTGATTTTCAGGACTCGTGACTCAACTTGGACTTGAGCACTGATGACTCGGACTTGGACTTGGACTCGAGCATTGACTGCATTCGGACTCGGAAGGTGCAGACGAGGACTCTGACTTGTTAATTGATAAATACAGTTGTTTATAAAAAATAAAGTTTAATAGGCCCTAATCATTTGGTATCGGTGGCTAGTGCATTTGTTTGGCTATTGTGTCACAAAGTAAATAAACTCCCTTTGAAATGGTGACCGCTGTGTCATTTATGTAGACCTTTTTTTTTTTTGTATCTCAGCTCTTTGACTGCCAGAGTGGAGTGGACTCAACCTTGATGACTTGGACTCGGACTAGGGTAATGGGGACTCAACTTGGACTCGACTCAGGCTTTTCTTTGGTGACTCAAACTTGGACTTGGACTCGAACACTGGGGACTCAAGACTCAACTCGGATTCAATATTTAGTGACTCGACTACAACACTGCAGGCTGCAGCAGTACATCAACAAACTGGGCTTCTGGACTCTATAGGACTAGAAAGGCACCAGCAAAATGGCATTCATTCAGTCAGTCAGTATGGACTCAAAACGCTATAACTTTTGCCTGTTTGCAATTATCCATAACAGCTGGAATCAAAAGGCACATATTGTTGCTATGGTTCCCAGGGCCGTTCATGACAGAGGTTTATGAAAATATGAAAAAATAAACTGTCAAAATGTTATTCCAGAGAAATATAGATCATCTCTGCTAAACTGTTGTGGATAACCCTTATTATAGGTACTTGACGTTGTGCGTGGTCGCAATCTGTGGAAGTTATTTACATTGTTTCCCTCATGAAGAAGTATCATGATATTATTGCCACAGGTTGACAGAAACCTGCTTAAAGGAACACACCAACATTATGAGAAATGTTTTTACAGAGTCAGACAATAAGATGGATACCAATTTCCTCTCTGTGCATTCAGTAAAGATATCCAGCTGCAAGCTAGCCTCTTAGCACAAATGAATGGAAGCAGACAGCTAGCCTAGCTTTTGTCAAAAAAACATCTCTCCCGCTTCCATTCATTTGCGCTAAACTAGGCTAGCTTGCAGCTAGATAGCTTTCTGCTGAACGCACACAGAGGAAATTGGTATCTATCTTCTTGTCTGACTCTGGAGAAGACAGTAAGTGCATTTCCCATAATGTTGGTGTGTTCCTTTAACCCTTTCACTGCCACATGACAGCCGGTTAACCCTTTCACTGTGACAATACAGAAGGTTAGCCCTTTACTATCACACAACCGACGGCAATGCTCCATCATTAGCATCATTAGCTCCGCGGATCCGTCGGTTGTGTGATAGTAAAGGGTTAACCTTCTGTCGTGTGGCAGTGAAAGGGTTAAGCAGGGTTCTCTTAACCTGTGGCAATAATACCATGATACTTCTTCATGAGGGAAACACATGTAAATCACTTATTTTTGTGAAAATGCATTGTTGTGGATTACTCTGTTGACAAACTGTATGGATTACTCTGTGGATTCTGCCCCAGGAAATATGCTGAGAGACTAGAGACGACTGACTGTGTAATGGTACATATGAACAGCTGTAGGAATGTGAACTAATCAAGAGGGAGACTTTTGCTTTTCCCTGAGGATTGGCTGGGCATGTGTCTGGATGCATAGGAGCATGATGATGTCATGGGTCAGCACCTCAGCACCTGGGCATATAATGAGAGAGAAGTTTGGAAATGGCAGACTGGTCCAAGGAGGAAGTCTCATGACAGTGTGCTGTCCGTCTCACCTGCTATCTACAACATTGGGTTCTTTACTATCTGCAGGCTGACATCCACAATTTTCAACCTAACTATAACGGCACCTGTGAACGGCTCGACCTGGGTTCATCTCTATTTCATCTTCCCCAAACTAAGTAACGTTACTCTCCCCCTATGTATATGCTTTTGGATGTTAAGCTGTGAACAAACACGCTACTGATTCAGTTCTCCCTTGACAGGTGGAATTAATCTTTTCTACTACCAAGAAGAGTGGCCGGAACCAGCGTTTTCCCCCCAACAGACACCGATTGCTGTTTCACTATACGTCTATATACTATACTGTGACACTAGATATAGAATTTCTTGTATGCAAAGGGCTTGTGTAAGAAGTACCATTACTAGAACTGTGTACTAACCCCGACCGTTTTGGCATAAGCGTAGCTGGCAGTGTACTCGCCAGGGTCAGACTATCCCTTTCCCCGCAGTGCTGCCTCTGGACACGAGAGGACCCCCGACAGCAGTTTTAAGTATTTGGTAATTGACAGCCTGGACGCCGGATTGCAAAAGGGACCTTTCCCCAAAACAATTGTTCCTCTCTGTAATAATTCAATTTGTAAATAAAGTACCTTGTTATACCTTCACCTGCTGTGTCTGTGTCGCTGTTTAGGAGCCTGCTACCCTGGGTTTTTTAAGTCCAGGTAAAATGTGGTCGTGTGTCAGGGTATTTCCATGATTTGTTTGCCACTAAGATGATGGCAGTGACCAAAAGTTGATGGAAATAGAATTGGTATTCATCTGTATTGGATTATATCATGGCATTATATAGTACAAAGGTGTTACCATGGTGATAGCCTACGTAACATCTACCATGGTAGAACCATGGTAACAATGAAATGTCCATTGTACTACGATGATACTTTCTTGTAAGTGTTATGGTTTGACACCGACCCCAAACGCTACGACACAAGAGAGTTGGATTCAGAGTTGCCAAATACGAGGGCTTGTTTATTTGGTAATAAGAATAAGTGAAACAGGGAAAGCAGGTCAACAAGAACAGGTACAATGAACAAGGGGCAAAGTTCTGCTGCTCTGCAGCTTCTCCCGGAAGGGTAGTCTTGGGAAGCAGGAGCAGACCTCTGTACCGCTCTGCAGACTCTCACGGCGGATCTCTCAGATGTTGTGCAAGACCGAGAGAGGGAGAGAGGGAACGAGTCAGTGACAGAGCAGACTTGAAACGAGCTGGAGGACAGGGTGTAATATTCTTCGTGTTAAACAACACAGTGATGTGCAATATTCCAAAAACAGCCCAAGTGAATATCTTCATGTAAACACACAGTGAGCAAAAATCCAAACACCGTCCAAATGTGAAATAATATCTTCGTGTAAACACACAGTGAGCAAAAATCCAAACACTGTCCAAATGTGAAATAATATCTTCGGCGTGAGCAAACACACAGAGGGAGGTGGAAGATCCCAAAAATATTATTCCAAAAAGGAAAGAGCAAAATCGATAATGGCTGGGTGAGTGACTGTCTGACAAAAAGGTGGTAGACTTCAGTGTAAAGGTTACACACGAAAATCGGAAATAGGTCAAGACAGTCAATCTAGAAAACTCACCCAGACGAGCTGCGTAAAAGGAACAGGAACAACAGTGGAGGCGAGCGCGCGCCACGGAGCAGGTATCCAAGCGAAGGCTTCTAGGAATTCCTGGAGAACAGCACAGTGAAACAGCAGCAACGGGGAAAAACATCCAGCGACAAATCAAGACGAACCAACAACTTAGGGTGGGGAAAACGGGGTATAAATAATGAGGGATCGATTGATTGAAAAGCAGTGACAGCTGGGGAATGTGATTGACAAGCGTGGGGAAGTGAGAGAACCAATCAGCGACGTCTCAGATGACGTCAACGGGGAGAAACGTGTGAACGAGGGAATTGAAATACTTGACAGAAAAAATGAATGAAAACAAAGCGAGGGTGGTTAAAGGAACAGAACGAGTGAGAAGGCAAGGACAGAAACCTCACAGTACCCCCCCCTCCACGGGAGCCGCCCGGCGACCAGGCCGACCCGGCTCGTCAGGATGGGCCCGATGGAAGTCGGTGATCAAGCCGGGATCCACGATGAGCTGCCGGGAGACCCAGCTACGCTCCTCTGGGCCGTAACCCTCCCAGTCCACCAGGTATTGGAATCCCCGGCCCCGCCGACGAACGCCCATCAACCGGCGGACCTGCCACTGGGGGTGACCATCCACTAGCACAGGAGGCGGTGGATCAGGAGCTGGAGGCATAAGGGGACTGAGGGAGACGGGCTTAACCCGGGAGACATGGAACACGGGGTGGATGTGCATGGATGCAGGAAGCTTCAGGCGCAGGGCCGCCGGACTGAGTACCTTTAGGACCTCGAAAGGACCGACGAAGCGAGGGTTGAGCTTCTTGGCCGAGGACCGTAGCGGGAGGTCCTTCGCGGAGAGCCACACCCTCTGCCCAGGGCGGTAAGTCGGCGCGGGAACCCGGCGCCGGTCGGCACCACGACAGGCGCGCTCAGATGTCCGGAGCAGCGCGGTCCTGGTGATCTCCCAAACGCGACGGCAGCGGTCGAGGTGGACCTGCACGGAGGGAACTGCCACTTCCGTCTCCAGTGCGGGAAAAAGAGGGGGCTGGTAGCCCAGGGAGGCCTCAAAAGGGGAGAGGCCGGTGGCGGAACTGACCATTGAGTTGATCGAGTATTCAACCCAGGGAAGGAAACGACTCCAGGATGCCGGCCTCTCGGCTGCCACACACCGAAGACCAGACTCCACGCTCTGGTTCATCCTCTCCGTCTGCCCGTTTGTCTGGGGATGGTAGCCAGAGGAGAGACTGACCGTTGCCCCCAATCCCTTGCAGAAAGCCCGCCATACCTGGGAGGTGAACTGGGGCCCCCGGTCAGAGACGATGTCCTGGGGAAAACCGTGAAGGCGGAACACGTGGTGCGTCAGGAGGTCCGCCGTCTCGGCTGCTGAGGGAAGCTTGGAGAGGGCCACGAGGTGGACCCCCTTGCTGAATCGATCCACCACGGTCAGAAGGCAGGTGTTCCCCTGGGAGGAGGGTAGTCCAGTGACGAAGTCGAGCGCCACATGTGACCACGGACGGCTTGGAACGGGAAGTGGCTGCAAGAGCCCGGAGGGTGCCTGGTGAGAGGCCTTGCTGCGGGCACAGACCGCGCAGGCCAATACGAACTCCTTGACGTCGTTCCGCATGGTGGGCCACCAGAAACGACGAGCCAGGAAGGAGAACGTGCGATGGACGCCTGGGTGGCAGGCGAACCGGCTGGTATGGCCCCACAGCAGTACCTGGGACCGGACAGAGTCAGGGACGAAGAGACGGCTCCTAGGGACGTTGCTTGGAGCACGTTGGAAGCGTAGGGCACGCCTCACCACACCCTCGATGCCCAAGGTGATGGCTCCAACCACTCGGGCCTCCGGGATGATGGGAGATGGGTCCTCAGAGGGTGGAGCCCCCTTGGAGTGCATCCGGGACAGGGAGTCGGCCTTCGTGTTGCGGGAACCGGGGCGGAAGGTCAGCGAGAAGTCGAACCGACTGAGGAAACTGGCCCATCTCGCCTGCCGACCGTTGAGGCGCCTGGAAGCGCGGATGAACGTTAGGTTCTTGTGGTCCGTCCAGATGGTAAAAGGCTCCTCGGCACCCTCTAGCCAATGACGCCACTCCTCCAGAGCAGCCACGACCGCCAGTAGCTCCCGATTGCCGGTGTCGTAGTTCCTCTCGGCGGGGAGGAAGCGACGCGAGTAGAAGGCGCAAGGATGTACCTTCTGGTCGGAAGGAGAACGCTGGGATAGGACAGCGCCCAGGCCAGAATCCGAGGCGTCCACCTCCACGATGAACTGTCTCTTGGGGTCAGGGTGGAGCAGGATAGGAGCGGAAGTGAACCTTCTCTTGAGGGAGCGGAACGCAGCGCATGCCGCTGGGGACCAGTCGAACGGCAGAGCGGGGGAGGTCAGCTTGGTAAGAGGCTCCGCCACTTGGCTGTAGTTCCGGATGAACCTTCGGTAGAAGTTTGCGAACCCGAGGAAACTCTGTAGCTCCTTCCGAGTGGTGGGTTCCGGCCAATCCTCCACAGCCTGGATCTTGCGAGGATCCGCTCGGGTCAAGCCCTTCTCCACGATGAAGCCCAGGTAGTCGACGGAGTTGGAGTGGAAACGGCACTTCTCCGCCTTGACGAAGAGCCGATTGTGGAGGAGGCGCTCCAGCACCCGGCGGACATGCAGGATGTGTTCCTCGAGGGTCCTGGAAAAGATAAGAATGTCGTCCAGGTACACCACCACGAACACCTCCAGCATGTCACGGAGGACATCGTTCATGAGTGCCTGGAATACCGCCGGGGCGTTGGTGAGGCCGAACGGCATCACAAGGTACTCATAGTGGCCCCTGGGGGTCTTGAAGGCGGTCTTCCATTCATCGCCCTCACGGATACGGACAAGATGATAGGCACTTCGGAGATCCAGCTTGGTGAAGAACGAGGCCTGGGTCAGTGGCTCGAAGGTGGAGCTCATGAGAGGTAGGGGGTATTTGTTCTTGATGGTGATCTTGTTGAGCTGACGATAGTCGATGCAGGGTCGCAGGTCCCCATCCTTCTTACCAACAAAGAAGAACCCGGCCGCCACCGGGGAGGAGGAAGGCCGAATGAGTCCTGCTTCCAATGACTCAGAGATGTAGAGATCCATCGCCTTCTTCTCCGGGACAGTCAGACTGTAGAGGCGGCTGCCGGGAAGGGGAGCCCCTTGGCGGAGGTCGATGGCGCAGTCATAGGGGCGGTGAGGTGGAAGGGACTGAGCCCTGGTCTTACTGAATACCTCCATGAGGTCGTGGTACTCGGGAGGAATGGACGAGGGATCCGGGGGCAACTCACCAGCCGGTCTCCGGGGCGGGGGACAAGACGCCGCCTGTAGACAGCGGGCGTGACAGGAGGAGCTCCAGCCCCTGATGGTACCGGAGGCCCAGGCGATGTGGGGCTCGTGCAGCGCGAGCCAGGGCCTACCCAGGACCACCGGGACAAGGGGGGATTGGGTAATGAGGAACTGGATCCTCTCTATGTGGTTCCCAGCAATGGTCAGCAAGACTGGGCCGGTCCGTTGAGAGATGTCGGCCAGGCGGTGTTGGTCCAACGAAAAGATCTCCAAGGGCCTCACAAGGGCCTCAAGAGGTATGTTGGCTTGGGTGGCAAACTCGAAGTCGAGGAAGTTCTCGTCTGCCCCAGAGTCGATGAGGGCCTCCACCGTGGCACGTTGGTCCCCCCAGGCCAGGGTGACGCTCATCAGATGGTCAGGTGGTGCGCGGCGCTGGGAATGGGAAAAACGGCTCACCAGGATCTCCCGGGGTCTTGGTGAGCCCGATCTTTTGGCCGGGTAGGGCAGTCGGCGATACGGTGTCCCGCACCTCCGCAGTAGAGGCAGAGACCGGACCTGAGCCTTGCCTGACGCTCCGCCTGGCTCAGATGAGAGCGTCCCAGCTGCATGGGTTCCTCCTCGCGCACCGGACGGGGAAGCCTGTTACCATCAGTAGTGTTGGGGACGGGGCGTCCAGGAGTCCGGGGTGTTTCAGGAGGTGACAGTCGGGTCCTCTCGCGCCTTCTCTCCAGGAGGCGTCCGTCAATACGGATGACAAGGCTAAACAGCTCCTCGAGGGAGTCGGGCACCTCCCTGGTAGCGAGCTGGTCCCGGACTGCGTCACTGAGCCCCCTTATGAAGGTTAGGCGAAGAGCAGGTTCGTTCCATCCACTCTCCACCGCCGCCAGTCGAAACTCCATGACATAGTCCGTCACCCTGCTGCTCCCTTGTCGGAAGGTCCCCAACCGGGCTCCAGGGTCCAGACCTCGGGCTGGATGGTGGAACACTCTGCGGAGCTCCGCCACGAAGTCTGGGTAGGAGAACAAAAAATCTGCTTCCATTGCCCAGGAGGAAGTGACCCACTGGGCAGCATGGCCTGAAAGTAGGTTGGTTATATAAGCCACTCGGGACCCATGAGCAGAAAAACGGCTTGGTTGATGACGGAAAACCAACTCACATTGCATGATGAATGTGGCACACTCCTCGGGATTACCGTCGAACAGCCGTGGGACGGAGAGAAGGGGTTCCCGAGGTGCGAGATCTGCTGGGGCTGCGGGGAATGTTCCTGAAGGGTGTGAGAGATGAAAAGTATTAACGGCGTCGCCCAGCGAGTTAAGCTGGGCGAGAATCTCGGACTGTTGTCCCGCCATAGCGGCCATTGAACCCTGCATAGGCAGGACCTGGTCCCTGAGGTTCTGCACCGCAGCCGCAGCCCGCTCAAGTTGGAGACCGTGATCCCTGGTCAACTCGACTTGAATTGCAAGTGCGGTTCTGACCCCCTCTGTGTCGGCTGGGGTCGTCATATTGGTTGGTTCGTAATGTTATGGTTTGACACCGACCCCAAACGCTACGACACAAGAGAGTTGGATTCAGAGTTGCCAAATACGAGGGCTTGTTTATTTGGTAATAAGAATAAGTGAAACAGGGAAAGCAGGTCAACAAGAACAGGTACAATGAACAAGGGGCAAAGTTCTGCTGCTCTGCAGCTTCTCCCGGAAGGGTAGTCTTGGGAAGCAGGAGCAGACCTCTGTACCGCTCTGCAGACTCTCACGGCGGATCTCTCAGATGTTGTGCAAGACCGAGAGAGGGAGAGAGGGAACGAGTCAGTGACAGAGCAGACTTGAAACGAGCTGGAGGACAGGGTGTAATATTCTTCGTGTTAAACAACACAGTGATGTGCAATATTCCAAAAACAGCCCAAGTGAATATCTTCATGTAAACACACAGTGAGCAAAAATCCAAACACCGTCCAAATGTGAAATAATATCTTCGTGTAAACACACAGTGAGCAAAAATCCAAACACTGTCCAAATGTGAAATAATATCTTCGGCGTGAGCAAACACACAGAGGGAGGTGGAAGATCCCAAAAATATTATTCCAAAAAGGAAAGAGCAAAATCGATAATGGCTGGGTGAGTGACTGTCTGACAAAAAGGTGGTAGACTTCAGTGTAAAGGTTACACACGAAAATCGGAAATAGGTCAAGACAGTCAATCTAGAAAACTCACCCAGACGAGCTGCGTAAAAGGAACAGGAACAACAGTGGAGGCGAGCGCGCGCCACGGAGCAGGTATCCAAGCGAAGGCTTCTAGGAATTCCTGGAGAACAGCACAGTGAAACAGCAGCAACGGGGAAAAACATCCAGCGACAAATCAAGACGAACCAACAACTTAGGGTGGGGAAAACGGGGTATAAATAATGAGGGATCGATTGATTGAAAAGCAGTGACAGCTGGGGAATGTGATTGACAAGCGTGGGGAAGTGAGAGAACCAATCAGCGACGTCTCAGATGACGTCAACGGGGAGAAACGTGTGAACGAGGGAATTGAAATACTTGACAGAAAAAATGAATGAAAACAAAGCGAGGGTGGTTAAAGGAACAGAACGAGTGAGAAGGCAAGGACAGAAACCTCACAGTAAGGGTTCTAAAAATGGGTTTCCACTTTCCAATAATGTATATAGTATTGTGTAGGATACATACTGAGAAGAAGAAGTCTTTATTTGTCATGCAGATTAACACACACACATGCGAGATAGGCAACACACAGAAACACACACACACATGCATTGAGTTGCCGATGAAATGTCTCTCTGCACTTGACCCATCCCGTCGTCCTTCCCCCCAAGGGCAGCCGTGCCCGGGGACCAATCCAAGTGCTCCTGTCCGTCTTCGTCAGGGACGTGACAGTGGTAGCGATCTGTTCTGCATGTTTTTCCATTGGGTTTATCTTATCTGGAGGAGAAACCCTTGAGAGCACGGGTAGAACATGCAAACACAGAAAGGCCCGGGATATACCCCACCTGGGTATCTGGCAATGCTGCAACCTGGTCCCCAAGCGGGAATCGAACCCAGGACCTTCTAGCTGTTAGTGTTACTACACCACCGTGCCGCCCATACTGTATGACATAAATATTGTGTTTTTGCTGCTCATTGAAACAGCTTCAACTCAACTGATGAGCGAAGGGCGTAAAATAAAAGAAGTTGCCATAATGATCAGATAAATTGTAAATGTGTTACTAGTTTGTAATCCCAATGTATGCTATCACCCCCCCCCCCCCCCCCCAACGTCAAAACAAGTAGAATTTAAATACTATTTTAATTTAGAATGCAACATTTAGGCACATTTTTTTTTACTTTAAGTGGCCAATCTAAAGCCACTGCCAGAAAGCTTGTGGTGTGAGAGAGAGAGAAAAAAACATCCTTAAAAATAAGTCTGGGTTTGACTCGACTAGATGGACTCTAGCTGTCTATATATGTGACCAGGTATGGACTTCAGGGTCATGTTGAGGGATCTTCATTTTTTTTTTTTTTTTTACATATTGTGAAAGTACAGATTCATACCTTAAAAATAAGCCATCACTTGAACATTTTGGTGGGATATTTTTCAAGCTACATCCTATGAATCATGGAGATATCAGTAAACGCATTCAGAGATGAATGGTCTTCGAACTTGTGGAGAGGTTCACACCTGTGATTTAATCAACTACAACCTTACCCAGAATGCATTGTATTCCATGGCCCCCCTCTCTCTGGGGACATTAACACCTTGCATCAGGCTCTTTTGTTATGGCAATGACTCTGTCTTGTGGCAAGTTGTTGTGGCAGTTGAAGTATTTGCCTTGTAAGTCTAAAAGCTAAATTACTAAATGTAAATGTATTATAAGGAAAGGTTAACCTTCTGTAGTGTGGTAGTGAAAGGGTTAACCGTCTGTAGTGTGGTAGTGAAAGGTTTGTTGGAAGCCTCACATAAGCCATGTAATGTTGGGGGTCAAGGTATTGGCTGAAGGAAAGGCTACATCAATAAGCATTTAAATGTTTAGATTTAAAGGTTAACCTTCTGTAGTGTGGCAGTGAAAGGGTTAACCTTCTGTAGCTGTGAGAGAATTGTTGAATAGATACACAAATGTTCTAGAATGTTTGATTATGACATCATACTGTGACATCACAAATGTTTTCGGGCATTCATAACATTATTTTCTATGATGAATTGAAAATGGGGGATCCTGATGTAAACAAGATGAAAGTCTTTCTCTGGTCTGCATCCCCTTAACAATTGTGTGTATTGAGCTGTACTGTATTGTACCCATTCTGCAATCTGTTAATAAAGTTTTCAATCAATCAATCAAGTTAACCTTCTGTAGTGTGGCAGTGAAAGGGTTAACCTTCTGTAGTGTGGTAGTGAAAGGTTTCTGCCACTCTTCACAAGCAAAGAGACTTTCCATTCCGTGAAAACCCGCCCTACTCTGCTCTGATTCGCAGACTGTGGGTGGGGGGGAGAAACGCTGAATGTGATTGGATCAGAGTAGCCAGACAGACAGGCAGAGCAGCCAGCAGGACAGTGGAGCACTGAGAGAGAGGAAACGGCGGAGGATTTAACGAGCCGCGTTAATACAATTTTGTTTATCTGGCTTATTGCTGCGGATTCAAGCCAAGTTGCAATAATACAGTACAGCTCAATACACACAATTGTTAAGGGGATGCAGACCCAGAAAGACGTTTGTCTTGTCATCAAATGAATTGCCAGCGCGCGTTCGTCTACAACAACAACCAACGCGTCCTATAATAATAATAACTTGTTTGTTATTTTCTTTGATTTTCCCTATTGAATGAATTTACTTCTTATACCATTAGGTTGCAATAAATTCACTCGAATTAAATTCGTTCGCTCATCAAATTCGTGACATTCTAAATGTCTTTT
Organism: Notolepis coatsorum; assembly: GCF_963971535.1. Classification (NCBI taxonomy): domain Eukaryota; kingdom Metazoa; phylum Chordata; class Actinopteri; order Aulopiformes; family Paralepididae; genus Notolepis; species Notolepis coatsorum. The sequence continues at coordinate 4,729,428 of NC_140166.1, forward strand.
AATGTTGTTTAATTTAATGACAATACACCCGCGCGGACTCGCGTTTTTTTTTAATCTTTTTTATATGGACAGGACACTGCGTTTGTTGCGTTGCTATAACTTATAACATTAAGATAAAGTGTATAAACATTGTTCTTCTCCCTGCTAAGAAAGGAGAGCGTTTGGCTGTGTGTGTTTCAACACCTCTTAAGTACCTGTTAAGCTGACAGACCCACACGTAAATCCCCTCACCTGTAGTTTTTCCACAGTATTGCGAGACAATACTGTCGAACTATATAACAATAATTACCTCATTTACAAGTTGTATTTAAGTTTGCAAATAAGAGCAAATAAGAGGACACATTATTGACATTTCAAAGATGTAAAAAAAAACAGATTTCGATTTTTTTCGATTTTCTGAAGAGCAAGACAATTGTTCCTTTTCTGGCACTTGTTTCTCACCGGATCAAATCGGGTTTGGTCACGTCGGGTCACATATGATCAATGTATATATGAGCAAATCTGTTCTGGTTGGTGCACTGCTAACTGGCATGGGCTGATCCAGCAGTGCTTCCATGTCATGTTGTGTTTTTAGTGGCACACAAACATTCCTTCTGTTTCTGTTTCTGTTTCCCTCCCTCAGATATCCACGTCTCTGAGCGGATCTCGGCCTGTCTGTCCGACATCTCAGCCTGGATGACGTCCAACCACCTCAAACTGAACCTAAGCAAAACAGAATTGCTCCACCTGCCGGCCAAATCCTCCCCCCTAACCGACCTTTCAATCACAGTCGAGAATACAGCTGTGACTGCGTCCCCGACCGCCAAGAACCTTGGTGTTGTCCTCGACGACCAGTTGAACTTCTCTGCTCACATCGCAGCGACGACCAGAACCTGCCGATTCCTCCTGAGCAACGTCAGAAGGATACGCCCCTTCCTGACAAAAGAAGCCACCCAACTCCTCGTCCAATCAACAGTCATCTCCCGCCTCGACTACTGCAATGCACTGCTCGCTGGCCTCCCGGCCACTGCCACTAAGCCTCTTCAACTCATTCAGAACGCAGCGGCCCGCCTGATCTCAAACCTACCGAAGTCGGCCCATGTCACCCCACTTCTTAGGGACCTGCACTGGCTCCCCATTGCTGCACGAATCCGCTTCAAGGCCCTCGACCTAGCATACCGTGCGGCAAAGGGAACCGCTCCCGCCTACCTCCGGTCAATGGTCTCTAACTACACACCCTTAAGACCCCTACGCTCTGCATCTTCTGGCCGCCTCAGACCTACTCCTATCCAAGCTCCGGGAGGGTCATCAAAGAGAAGTCGCCTATTCTCAGTCCTTGCCCCACAATGGTGGAATGAACTACCCACCCCAGTTAGGACAGCCGAATCACGTCCAATCTTTCGCCGTCGACTAAAGACGCACTTCTTCAACCATTATCTGAATAAAAAAAAAAAAAAAAAAACAATAAAAAAATCTAACCCTAACTAACCGTACTGTCATGCACTTGTCCTAATAAACTAACCTACACTGTAGCACTCAACACTTTGATGAACATTGTTGCTCAGCTGATAGAGTTGTGCCCTTCCTGATGGCTTGTCGTACAGAACTTGTAAGTCGCTTTGGATAAAAGCGTCAGCTAAATGACTAAATGTAAATGTAAATGTAATGTTAGCATAGTGGACCCTCAGGCCAAGACAGCTAGCAAGGATGGAAGGTTAGTCTACCACTGGGTGCCAGACCCTGTTTCCTGTATGCTGGTCACCATAATACTGTCTTTATATCTTTGAAATGCTCTGTGAGGAGACCTGTGTCTACTGTCTTTCTCTCTTTGAGATGCTCTGTGAGGAGACCGCTGTCTCTCTCTCTCTCTCTCTCTCTCTCTCTCTCTCTCTCTCTCTCTCTCTCTCTCTCTCTCTCTCTCTCTCTCTCTCGCTCTCTCTCTCTTGCTCTCTCTCTCGCTCTCTCTTGCTCTCTCTTTGAGATGCTCTGTGCTCTGTGATGAGACCTCTGTTTACTGTCTCTCTCTCTTTGAGGTGATAAGTTAAATTAGTTTTAGTACAAGGACTAACATCAGCCAACAAGACTAACATCAACCAACAAGACTAACATCAACCAACAAGACTAACATCAACCAACAGCATTAACGAAAGGTTATGTATATAACCTAGTTATATGAGTACTGGCTGAGCATCTCGCTCTTTGCCATATTGAGATATACCTCATCTCCAGTACCTACTGTACTTCATTAACGAAAACAATGCACCCATGCACTTGACCAGGCCCCGCCCCAGTGTCCCCCTATAAGACACCGGGCATTGGTCACACTCGCCCTTCCTCTGGAAAAAGTTTTCCATCAAGAAAAACCCCACCAAGGGACCTCAGGGTGCGCTAAGAGCGAGACGCTCAGCCAGTACTCATATAACTAGGTTATATACATAACATTTCGTTATATATTCGTACTGGCAATCGCGTCTCGCTCTTCGCCATATTGAGATATGGGGCAGAGCAGACGCGTGGCCCGACAAATGTACCCCCTGAGGACCCGCAAGCCCTACCACCAGGGGGGAGGGGAGTCCCGTCACCCCCCCCTTCCTAGTGAAGAGGGCGCGGCAGTCAACTCCACCAAAATGCGAAAAAGAGGGAACTAGAGACCCCTAAAAACGCACAGCACAGGCGGGACCACGTGTGACACATCACCTCGTGGCACACACCCACACACCCCTGCTAACCCACCAAAAGGCGGGACGCAGGGGAGGTCCCAGACCCCAGAACCGCCTGGGAGACAGAACCCCCAGTCATGTCCATGAAGTAAAACCTAACGAAGGGACCCGGGGAGGACCAGGAGGCCGCAGCACAGATGTCCTCCACCGAGGCCCCCCTAACAAGGCGGCAGAGGCCGCCACCCCACGAGTGGAGTGCGCCCTGACACCCCCAGGGGGGGGCCAGCCCAGCCAACGTGTAGCAAACGGCAATGCCCTTGCACAACTAATGTGACAGGCGCTGTTTTGACAGTGCCTTACCAGCGCGAGAGCCACCGTAACAAACAAAGAGCTGATAGGTAGCCCTGAGGTCCTCCTGAGTCCGGCTGAGGTAAACCCCCAAAGCCCGGACCGGACACGACAGGTGAAGGCTCGCCTCTAACTCACCAGCGTGAGGAGGCGGATGAAACGCCTGAACCACAATATCCCTGGAGCGAAAAGAGCTCCGGATATTTCTTGGCACGAAGACTGGATTAGGCCTCAGAGTCGCACCGCTATTGACACGAATAGACAAGCATTCAGGCCGCACCGAGAGAGCACAAAGCTCACCCATGCGCTTAGCGGAAGTGATGGCCAGCAGGAATGCAGTCTTGAAGACAGCTGTTCCAAAGACGCCTGCTCAAGAGGCTCAAACGGGGCCTCAGACAACCGGCCGAGGACCAGTTGGAGGTCCCAACTCGGAGACAGAAAACGTTTCACCGGCTTAAGGCGCCGAGCGCCAAGCAGGAAACGCTTCACAAGAGGGTGGCTGAACAGCGTAACGCCCTCAAACCCCACATGACAAGAGGATATAGCCGCGGCATATACCCTCACCGTCGAAGCCAACAGTCTATCCAAAATAGACTGAAGGAAGGAAAGGACAGCATCCAGGGGGCAGGACACCGGGTCCATGCCCCCCACTCTACACCACTCTTGGAAAATACGCCACCTACCCGCGTAACCCGCGATAGTGGAGGGAGCATGCGCGTTCCGGATGGTGTCGACCACAGAAGGGTCTATCCCCTACAGACTCACCCTCTCAACAGCCAAACCATCAGCGGCTGGCCCAGCACAGGGAACTGCCACAGAGACCTGTGCGCCTGAGAGAGGGCCCGCGACGACCAAGGAACAGGCCACGGCGGGGCTATCAAGAGCTGGATCAGGACCGGGAACCAGACAGCTGTGCCCCGGTCCGGCGCAATCAGGACCAAGGTCCTGCGCTCCCGACGTATCCGCACCAACAACTGACCTATCAGATGTATGGGGGGAAAAACGTACAGAATCCCGGGCGGCCACGGAATCGGTCCCAGACCTGCCCGACTATGTCCGGACGTAATCCCCACTCATCAAGGTGAGGACCGCCCGCGACATCACACCTGCACCCGCATTCACCCTGCCGGGGATGTGGAGAGCCCTCAGGCTGCGCAGATGGAGAACGCCCATAGCCAGCTGACCGCCGCCCGGTGCAGACAGGGGGAGCGTACTCCTCCCTGTCCGTCGATATACAACGCTGACGTCGTATTGTCCGTCCTGATCAAAACACTGTTTGAGGACCAGAAGGACTGCCTTCAATTCCAACACATTGAATGTAGCGCAGACCGGGCAGCATGGTCTTGCCAGCTGCCCACTACTGCGTAGGCCCGCGTACTGCGTAGTGAGGGAGGCGTCTGTGAAGACCATGACGTGTGACAGCCTACTGCCCATGGGGACCCCCCTGGTGAGGGCCCCAGGCCCTCCCCAGAGGGCGAGGTCCCCCAGTACTGACATGGGAACCTTAGCCGATTCCACTTGCCTCTCACCGGGTCTATTTCCACACTGGAAAACCACCTCTGTATCCTCCTCATGAGGTGAAGAGGAGGCCAAGAGGGACCACAGAATGAGCAGATGCCATCATACCGAGCAGGCGCATCACGGACAGCGCCGTAACCGTCCTAGGATGGAACCTCCCGAGCGCGCCGAGAACCACCCACTCGCCGCCGCTCTGAGAGGGATGCCCATATAGACCTTGAGCTTAGAATAAGCCCAAGTACTCTACCCGTTGACTGGGAAGAGGAGTACTCTACTTCCAGTCTACAGCAAACCCCAGGATGGTGAGGAATTCCACCACCTGCCTGGTATGAGACCTGACGATCTACCTTGACCGCTAAGGACCAGAACGTTGTCAGGGCAGAATACACTTTGTAACCCCTGATGACGCAGAGGCCCCAGTGCGGCCTCCACGCACTTGGTGAAGATGCGGGGAGCCAGAGAATAGCCGAACGGCAACCTGCAAAGGAAGCGTAGGTAAGCCCTAGGATGGAAGATCGGGGATGCGAATACGCATCCTACAGGTCTATGGAGGAGAACCAGGCCCCCACCTGACAGTGTTCAACAGGTGGGAGACGGTCCACAATGCTGAACCTTCCATGGGACAGGTCCAGCATGGGTCTGACACCCCCCCTCCCGATTTCTCGGGCACCAGATAATACCGGGAGGAAATGCCACGACGATGGCTTGCTTCGCCCACAGAGATTGGATCTCGTTGACCAGAGCTGTCACTGATGGTGACCCTGACAATAGGGTCTGTACCAAACCTGAAAATGGGTGGGGTTGTGTAAACACAAGTCCCCGCCTCAGCGTTCTCTCCATCCACCTCGACATATGGTACTGCTGTAGCCATATGTGATGATACTCCCAAAACGCACCCGCCGCCATTTGGCGCTGGTCCGCTAGGATCTGTAGATAGGCGGCCCGGTCCCACCCGCTGTGCGTAGCCAACCCTGGACCCGCTAACCATGCGAGCAGAGCGTTCCGTGGAGTCGGGACATCGGACCCTGACACTACCCACGAGGCAATCGCACCCAAGGGGGGACCCCGACAGAAAGGGCCGGTTTGATATGGGGGAAGCTGACATCATACTAGGTGACAAAAGCTCCCCCACTGAACACCCCTCCAGCATGGACAGCTGAGGAGTTGTTCTACAGCTGGACATGCAAGGTGTGAGGCCCCCATGGGTTCCTACACACCGTAGCCCTGCAGTGATATTACTACCACCCAAATCACGCGTGCCTGCCAGACCACTGCCGGGGGGAGGCATCAACGTGATACCCGGCCTGGCGAAGGCGAGGTCGGGGGAACCTGCACTGTTTGCCTCAAGAGGTCTCGAGCCCCCCTGCTGACAACCTTTGTAGTTGACAGACGTCACACCAGGCTCAACCAAACACAGACGCAGAAAGTGTGGCGTGGGAGCCGTTTGACAGCACAACATTCTCACGGACAGACCCAGTCTCAGCCATCAACTGGGTGTCAGCCCCTGTCCCCATAAGAAGCGAAACGTGGGGCCGCTTGCGCTTCATTGAAGCCCGCAGCCAAAGGAAACAAATCAGATCCCTTATCCCGCTGGTGTTGGGGGGGGAGTGACCGGGGAGTGAGCTGCACACAGCTAGACGGCGACGTTTTTTTAGGGCGTGCTCATCTAATGTAGCCGATGCCTCGACTGCCAAGGCTGTCGGCCTTGCGGTCACCTGTTGACGTTGTGCCCAGGGTACCACAGGCGGGGGAAACATGGCCGCTGGTTGAGGGCCTCGCCACAGCCGCTGGAGAGGCCGTGCTCTCACCTCTGGCTGCGTGGCGTGAGGCAGTGTGGGGCCTAGGTCAAATACCGCCCGCGCTCCAGTGGAAAGACCAAAGTCCCTCTGCGGAGAGGGGAGCCCTGAGGAGGGGAAAAATTCTTTTTTACTTCTCACCACCTCAAAGGGAGACTAATCCAACCAAGATGTCTGTAAACAAGCGTTGACAGCATCCTAGCCCTCCCTGCGGTTATAGCTTGCGGCTAGGTCAAAGCTAATAACGTCAAAACCTCGCGCGATGTTTCGACGTCGGCTGGCCTTCACTTCATGGCCTCGCCACCTGACACCATTTTTGACAGAAAAAACAGCAATTCGAACAAAGTTACTAATCGCTGCTAATTCTATATCATGGCGGTATAGGCTTAACAGCCCACCAGCCACCGGCCGGGCCGACTCACCCCATGGTGTAGGCCGGGCGGGGCACTGTTCCAACATGCCAGAGGCAAAGGACTGATGCCACCTGCTTCACAAGCACGGAGCAACCTCCACTGTGGTGTGCACCCATGAAGGGGTTAATGAATAAACTAACTAAAACTCGAGCAGCATCACTAACGCCAGCATTGTTATGCCTAGTGGCACAGATCCTACCTGGGCGCGACCTAGCCACGACAGCTAGCCGCCGCGCGACGTCCCTCGATCCGCTGTCAGAAGACCAGGAAACCCCAGGACAGGCCCGATGCGCTGTCAGAACGTGCCTAGAAGATTCCAGGGGCTGGCAAATCTCCGGCGAAAACCCAACATTGTTCAATTACTCTCTGCATTTCATCAACAGCTAGTTCATGGGATGCAATGCACGTCCATGATGGAAAAACGAAAAAGAGGAAGGGCGAGTGTGACCAATGCCCAGTGTTTTATAGGGGGACACTGGGGCGGGGCCTGGTCAAGTGCATGGGTGCATTGTTTTCGTTAATGAAGTGCAGTAGGTACTGGAGATGAGGTATATCTCAATATGGCGAAGAGCGAGACGCGATTGCCAGTACGAATATATAACATCAACCAACAAGACTAACATCAGCCAACAGGTACAATTAGTTTTAACAAGTACTAACATTAGCCAAGAGGTAAACATTTCTTTAATACGCGTGTGGTGCTCAACATCAACAGGGATGAGCATGTCACTAATGCAAACTTGTATGGGGGGGTGCTAAAGGTGAGCGATAAAGTGGCAGTCAGGAGAATGAGGCTGGCAGGTCACTGCCAGAGACACCATGAGATGCCAACCAGCAAACTTGTACTGTGGGAACCAACACACGGGCATCGATCACGAGGACGTCCCACGTTAACCTATGTGGACGTACTCAGGAGAGATGTGGGAACAGAAAGCACCGGCGAGCTAGCCAGATGCATGGAGGATCGGGATGACTGGAAGCACCGATGGAGGGCCCGTCCGAGGACGACCTAGATAGATAATACAAGTACTACCATTAGCCAAGAGGTAAACATTTGTTTTAGTACAAGTACTAACATTAGCCAAGAGGTAAAATTTGTTTTATACAAGGACTACCAACAGGTAGAAATTTATTTCAATTATATTCACTGTAAAAAGGTTTGTTTACATTGATCACATATTTGTCAACATTGGTGTACAATGTAAATATATTCAGATTCATGATGGGTTAAAAAAAATTCCTTAAGTAAACACAGAGGCTTGCCTTCTGTCCTTGAGAAGGGGGAGGGGGGGTTATCCATCCAACAATTGAGAGCACCCGAAAGCCATAAGATCAACACTGGCCGTGGTTTAATGCAGAGGCCAAGTTCATTGCATACTTGCACCAGTGTCGGCGCCATGGGGTGGCATTCGCGGGCCATGCCCCCCCAGATGGGGCACTGTGCCCCTCCAACCGGCATGGTCAATTATTATAAAAAAATTTAATAATTAAACATTCATTTTTTTTATTATAGTAAAAGTCAGATGTTTTCCTTTATAAATAGGCTATTTAGCCTATTATTAAACGAAATTAAACAAAAAAAGTCTTAAAGGAAGTGTATGTTTGATCTCACGCCACGGCTCACGCACGCGTTATTATTGGTCACGTTGAGTTGACGGGTAGGGCGTGACTGCATTTGAATTGATTTTGATATGGGTAGGGCGTGACTTGAGTGAGGTCAGTGAGCGCGAAAGTCAAAGATAGAGTCAGACTCAGGTAAAATATAATAATCACTTCTTGGAGACGGACATACAAATAAAATGGATATACGAAAATGGTTGGCTGGGGCAGGCGCACCTAAGGCTTCTTCACGGCAATACCGGCAAGGAGATTTCGACACTTGTCAACACAGACCAGCTACGAAGGAACAGGTACTACTTCTCGGCTCTCGTGGATGTTGTCGGTTTCTGGTAGAAAACCAGTTGCCTTTACGTGGAAACCTAGATGCTTTTGGTGACATGTCTGAGGGGGGAAGTGGTCTTTTCCTGTCCTTATTGGACTAGACAATTAAAAAGGACCCAGAATTGGCTGACATAGTGAAAACTATCCCTCGAAACGCCACATACACTTGTCATGACATGCAAAATGAACTTATAAGTACACTTAGCAGTGTGGTGACTGAGGCTATAGTGGAAGAAGTAGGCGACTCGCATTACACATTAGAAGTGGACGGAACATGCGATCCCACGGGATGTGAAAATATATCTGTTGTCATTTGTTTTGTAGACCAGTCATTTGAAGTGACAGAGCGCCTGGTAACCATAGTGACAGCTGACGCAGGTGATGCACGGACATTGACAGACACAGTCTTAGCTGAGCTAAAAGAATGCTGGTTTGGACTCGTCAAAGATTCTCAGCCAGGTGTATAATAATACGAAAACGAAATACGTGATCTTTCACTTTGTGTGTGTGCGCAAGACGCCAGTGTGTTTGTGACGTGACGTGCGAGAGAGAAAGAGAGAGAGAGAGAGAGAGAGAGAGAGAGAGAGAGAGAGACTGTCTTATCTCTTATGCCTGCAGTGCGCTCATCTTTTGAAATGCGTGTTGGTTTGCGGGAAATGCGTTTTCTGAAGCGTATATTTTATGCCCCCCCAAAATTACCATATGCCCCCCTGATAAATTCGTTCTGACGCCGACACTGACTTGCACACCTCATCTCCCACCAAACACAGCATGTCTCCTTGACAGAGAGAGAGAGAGAGAGAGAGAGAGAGAGAGAGAGAGAGATAGAGAGAGAGAGAGAGAGAGAGAGAGAGAGAGAGAGAGAGAGAGAGAGAGAGAGAGAGAGAGAGAGAGAGAGAGAGCGTGGTTTAATGCAGAGGCCAAGTTCATTGCATACTTGCACACCTCATCTCCCACCAAACACAGCATGTCTCCTTGACAGAGAGAGAGAGAGAGAGAGAGAGAGAGAGAGAGAGAGAGAGAGAGAGAGAGAGAGAGAGAGAGAGAGAGAGAGAGAGAGAGAGAGAGAGAGAGAGAGAGAGAGAGAGAGAGCGTGGTTTAATGCAGAGGCCAAGTTCATTGCATACTTGCACACCTCATCTCCCACCAAACACAGCATGTCTCCTTGACAGAGAGAGAGAGAGAGAGAGAGAGAGAGAGAGAGAGAGAGAGAGAGAGAATCCACCACCTGTTTGTACTGTGGAAGAGCAGCCAGCTGGCTCCATGTTTTCCATTCGCACATGAACAGAGAGAAGGTCAAAATAAAAAATAAAAGCCATGACCTTTCCAGGAACATCTTAGATCCTATTATTTTAAAAGGGAGATGCTATGTATGGTATGTTATGACATAACACATGTTGTGATTTCCTTGAATCTGTGGGACTATGAAACTAGCACCTCTTTCTTAGGGCCTACTAAGAGAAGCATGCAACTGCAGAGCCGCAGAGCGGCGCTTTCAGGTCCGGCGGTCTGAGGACCCTCAGCAGTGCCACCCACCCAATGGCTGAATTGGGTCACGAGACCGTAACGAGACCGCCGCCATCTTAGCGCCAAATGAATCTAAATATAGGATTGATTGATTGAAAACTTTAATTAACAGATTGCAGAATGGGTACAGTACAGTACAGCTCAATACACACAATTGTTAAGGGAAAGACTTTCGTCTTGTTTACATCAGGGTCCCCCATTTTCAATTCATAATGACATTTATGACATACTCAATATACAGATATAAAAATCTAATCTAAACTAATCATGACATTTATGACATACATGCAGTACTGTTACATTTGTGACATACAAGATATGCAAATATACAGTACTGTTAAACAGAGATCCTAACAGTAAATATATACAAGGGGGAGGGAACTGTACATTTATGATGAATTGAAAATGGGGGACCCTGATGTAAACAAGACGGAGGTATTTCTCTGGTCTGCATCCCCCCAACAATTGTGTGTATTGAGTCGTACTGCAGATTTTGACAACAAAATTAACAATATGATGCCGCAAGTTCTGTTATATTTCAATTGCCTTACTTATTTACATAAATATAAGGTAACGGTATACTTTTGCTATATGCTATACACTACAGTCTATGTGATGTGGTGGGTACGTATGATGGTAATTAGGGAATGGTGAATATTATGTTTAGTGTAAATATGTGTATACTGGATATGAACAGCAGTTTTATAGGCCTACAGCAGTATTGTACAGCCAGCAATATTATACATTATTATTAGAGCTGGGCCGTTAACGGCGTTAACGTGCTGCGTTGACGCTATACTAGTATCGCGCGATAATATAATTAACGCATTAATCTAAAAAAAAATATATATATATATATTTTTTTTTTTTCATTTTTTTTTTCTACCTTTATTTACCCAGGGTAGGTTCGCTGAGCACAGATGCGCTTTTCCATTCACACCTGGGAGCTGCCAAGTACAACCACAGTTGACACCATTGGCCACTGAGCAACTCCACTGGAGCAGTTGATTCAAGCCATGTCACATAGTTCAAGTTTGAAATTATTCTTTCTGTTTTGCTCCTGAGAGTGTGCTAGATACTGTACTGTACTGGTAATATTATGTATTTGTGTTAACTTCTGAATAAAACAACTTATTAAACACAAGTACATCTTATTGAACATTGTTTTGATATTTCATTACCAATTATCATAGCAAAACAGCTTTTTCAAACAGTCTGTAATGCATTTTGGAAACGGGAGATGGGCTCATGGTGTAATGGGCCACCTGGCCTGAGAAACATAAGGAGGAAAGAAAAAGTAAGGACTTACTTCTGGTCATTATTTGGGTAGAACACACATATTTTGAATGCCTTCGGCAGGTTTTTTATTTTTATTTTTGAGCCATTTTAATCTAGATTAATCTAGATTAAATCCATGATTGCAGATAGATTAATCTAGATTAAAAAAATTAATCTATGCCCACCTCTAATTATTATACATGACTATTCTATGCAAGTAGGCTATGTCTAAGCTATTTTACAATATTATACATGAACTATGTGCAATTATGCATAACACTACATATGTGGGTATGTCAGGTGGTCTTGTGGTCAAAGTTATGTCTGTGGAATCATATAGTGAACTAGGCTATGTCTGCCCCAATTCCAGTGATGAAGCTAAGCTAGGCTAACTGTCCAGGCGTTCCCTAAGCCCAATCAGGGGCGTCATTTTGGTAATACATTACAATGTATTAAAATGTTTTATGTTGATTTATAATTCGAATGTCAACATTATGAACGAAGCTTCGAACTATTCGGTACAGCCCTAGCATGTTTTGATATTGTCAATTATCTCACTTTTACTAGGTGACTTTTACTGTGACTAACTGAAATATGCCAAAAAAAAAGGAAAATGGACATAGGGACGTTTTTTAATCAAAGGGCAGCAGAGACAAGTGATACAGGGACACAGGTAAGGTCTGGCTTAGTGATTATAATAGTGCAGTTCAGCATTCAGTAACCCATACTTTTTGTGAATGTGTTTTTGATACTACATTCTGTTGAACACACACCTCAAAACCGTACCTAAGGAAAATTGGCTCAATTGCAAGAAAAGTAATAGACAGTTATGATATTACATTCTGCATAATTCGTATGCAAAATATTGTGGTTCCCTGCTTTAGTCTGTTGACACATTTCTATACTAAAAATGCTTGTGTAGTCCTGTGTCATACCTAAATGTCATATAACTGAATTGTATAGAAACAACTCACCAAAAGTGACTATTGCACAACTGATTTGACAAAAAGAATCCACCAAGGGGCTTCACCACCCCCCCCTCCTCGCCATACCTTGCCTTTTACTGAAATGACGCCACTGAGCCCAATGCATGCAGAGAGACGAAAAAGGTATGTAACTTCTTGTCCAACTACAGGGAAGATGATAAATAAGCTAATTTCCCAAAATGTTGGAGTTTTCCTTTAAGATGCCTCTGCGACGCATAGAACAAGTGGGCCCAATGTCTATCACTGTCTGTCTGTCTCTGTTTGTTTCTCTCCGTCGGTCAGCAAGTTTTTAGCTAATTAACATTTTCAACGTGCTTTCACTGAAATAGCCTGTTTTTTAGAGCGAGTGCCTTTTTTGAAAGTTTACCTCCATCCAGTTCCATGAAAATCTTTTGGACTACCTCAAAGGTGTAGCGGAGCTGCGAAGGGTAGCTGAGGTTTAAGGCATACATCAGTCTGAACAGCATTGCAACAGCTAATGCGCCATTATCCAGACCTTCCAATATCTTGATGCCTTCGAGGTTAATTCCTATGTTCTCTGGTTCGTCACTTGAAGCATGATCTTTAAGAACATAAATCCCCACAAATCAAATCAAATCAAATTTATTTATAGGGCCCGACAACACACGTTAATGTCCCCATGGGCCGTACAGGTCTTCTTTAAACAAGTCAAGAAGACAACATAACAATAAGTCAAGAACAGAACAAGAACACCATAGGGTCCAAACATTTTTTAGATGAATGCAAATAAATGAAAGAATGCAAGCACTCCCAGACATACCCCACGCGAAGGTAAGGAAAAACTCACTAAAACCTAACAATAGGGAAAAAAGCTCCACAGGCAATGTGGAGGAGAGAAACCTTAGAAGGGCCGTTCAAGGGGGGATCTCCCTTCTTAGATGTCGGTGATAGTAGTGTTGCAGACGGACAGTTGGTAAGCATGCACTCATGTGTGTAGTGAAACACAGATGAGTGCATGCAATAGCAACTGTACATTTTGAAAAATTAAAGATAGAGTTGATAGCGGATCTATTTGAAGCACAGGGGCGGCGCAAGAGGGTCACGTCCTCCCCGTCTTAGTCACGGGACATTCAGCACTCCGGTCGTTGCTCAGGGACAGCCGGAGACAGGGGGAAGGGGGGGTGGCACAGAGAGGGTCGCGAACTCCCGGCATCATCGCGGGACATCCGGCACTCCGGTCACCACTACGAAACCTCCGAAGACAGGGGGGCACGCAGAGGGGGTCGCAGTCTCCCGGCCTTCGTCACGGGACGTCCAACACTCCGGTCAACACTCCAGGACAGCAAGTCATAGGAAGACAGGGAGACGGGACAGGCGTTAGACAGCTCATGAGATTGTAGTAGGCGGACATAGCAATAGATACAAGTGGTAGGCATATATGTGAATGGAGTAGATATATGAAGTAAGCGTATTATGTGAATAGAATAGAAGTACTTAACCCAGCAATGAAACCGCGTTGACTGTTAATCTGTTAACAGTCTGTTAATCAGTTGACAGGACCACGGACAGACGGCGGTGAATAACTGATCCAATGCCTCGGAGGTGCATGTAGAGCAGTCACTACAAGCTTGGCCAAGACCCCGAGGCATCCATCACCTTGGTCAGCGCCAGGAGACGGGTACTCAGAGAGAAGGGGGAGGGAGAGGGGGGGGGGGGGAGAGGGGGGGGGGGGGGGGAAGAGTTAGAGAGTTCCCATGTTTGTGGTGCTGCAAAGGAGCAGACATGTAGTACCCTGTAGTGCCATGTAGTACCCCGTAGTGCCATGTAGTACCCTATAGTACCCCATAGTGCCATGTAGTACCCCGTAGTATCCTGTAGTACCCTGTAGTGCCATGTAGTACCCTGTGGTGCCATGTAGTACCCTGTAGTGCCATGTAGAGCTGTGTAAGCCATGTAGTACCCTGTAATGCCATGCAGTACCAAGTAGTACTCTGTGGTACCATGTAGTACCCTGTACCCTAACTAAACTACCCTATAGTAAACTACCCAGTGGTACCATGTAGTACCCTGTACCATAACTAAACTACACAGATTAATCTAAAGGTCAGTCCCCGACCAGGTGAGATCAAGGTAGGTTGAAGGAGAGAGAGAAAAGATGAGTCTTAAGCAGGGATTTAAAAGCTTCGACAGAGCAGGCGCCCCTGATGACGGCAGGTAATTTGTTCCACAGGTAGGGAGCGCGGTAGACAAAGGCTCTGTGGCCGGCGGATTTCTTTTTAACCCTAGGGGTCGATAGAAGCCCCGCATTTTGTGAGCGCAGAGCACGAGCGGGCGAGTATCGGGAGATGAGATCAGATAGATAGAGCGGTGCAAGCCCATTTAAAATTTTGTAGGTGAGGAGTAGCACTTTAAAGTCAGAGCGGGCTTGGATAGGAAGCCAATGTAGGGCGGACAAAACTGGTGTGATGTGATCAAATTTTCTAGTTCTAGTTAGTATCCGTGCAGCCGCATTTTGCACGAGTTGAAGATTTTTGATGCTTGAATTAGGTAAGCCTGAAAAAAGTGCATTACAGTAGTCCAGACGTGATGAGACAAAAGCATGAATCAGGGTTTCAGCATCAGCCAGAGTTAAAATGGGGCGTATTTTTGCGATATTACGAAGATGGAAGAATGCAATTTTGGTGACGTTTTTTATATGTGCATTAAATGAGAGGGAGGAATCAAAAATGACTCCGAGGTGGTGTCTTCGATGGCCTTGTTGATGATGTCTTCATCCATACCCTGTAGAAAACAGACAAAGGTTAAACAAGGGCTAACACCTTATATTAGGGATGTCCGATATTATCGGCCTACCGATATTGGCATAAAAATGTGATATCGGAAAATATCGGTATCGGTTTTCAAAAAAAAAATACGTTTTATTTCTTTTTTTACATTTCTATAACCTTTTATTTACCCAGGCAAGCAAGTAAGAACAAATTCTGATTTCATCTATTGTCAAAAGTATGCATAATGTTGTGTTAATTCCACAAAAAGAGATATGTAATGTTAATTACCTGAAATTATTCAGTTTTTTGGGGGGGAAACCCTGTATATATCGGTATCGGTTGATATCGGTTGATATCGGTATCGGAAATTAAGAGTTGGACAATATCGGTATATCGGTATCGGTAAAAAAGCCAATATCGAGCATCCCTACTATTGATTGATTGAAAACCTTTATTTATCCCTGAGGGGAGATTCAGATGTCCATTACAGCATAACAGCAATTTAAAAACAGTAAAAACAGTTAATACATAACATACACTTATTAGTATGTGTTAAAAACAAGATGGACAAATACATATGGATAAAAAGAGCTAAAATAGGGCTAATATAGAGCCATAAGTGGTGAAAAGAAAAATAAACAAGTCCAATCATGATGTTAAATAATTAAATTAATTGGTTACAGTCCACAACCCAGCTCCTCCAGTCCACAGCAGTTAGCCCGTCCTGGCCCTGCCTGGTTGTGGAGCCTGATTGCCACCGGCACAAAGGACTGCCCGAAGCGCTTTGTGGTATGTCGGGGGGGGGGATAAGTCTGTGGCTAAATATGTCTCAGCCCTGACAAACAGACATACAGTGGCATCAATATAAACATATACTTTCTGTTAGAATTAGTCATCAAGTCAAGTCAAGTCAAGAGTTTTATTTGTCATGGCATACAATCTTTCTGTACATGCTATTTTATACAATCCCAGGTTATACTATACTATTTTTAAAGTGACCTATCCTTAGTGGCCATAAGTGTGGGCGTGTGCAGCATGAGTGTGTGCTTGCTCATGTTAAAGTGGCTGCTAGTGTGTGAGCGTGTACAGTGTGTGTGTCGTGTGTGTGCTCATGTGTGCTTGTGTGTGGAGAGTTCAGTGTTCAAGGCTCTGATGGCCTGGGGGAAGAAGCTGAGCCGAAGTCTCTCTGTCCTAGTAGCTGGGGTTCGCAGGCGTCTGCCTGACCTCAGCAGCATGAACAGGCTGTTGTTGGGGTGCAAATCCAGAGCCTGCAGAATAATGAAAGACACACACCACCCCAACAACAGCCTGTTCATGCTGCTGAGGTCAGGCAGACGCCTGCGAACCCCAGCTACTAGGACAGAGAGACTTCGGCTCAGCTTCTTCCCCCAGGCCATCAGAGCCTTGAACACTGAACTCTCCACACACTAGCACACATGAGCACACACACGACACACACACTGTACTGGGTCAGACCTTACTTTGCATGGACTACAAGGCCCAATGAGAAAAGAAATAAGCACTGATTCATGTACATACCACATATTCTCACACAAGGCTTTCTGGATCTTCACCCATGTAGATACACAGTCCCTTCAGGATACACTCTCGTCCAGCATCCACGGCATCACACTGAAAGGAACATTTCTTGATTAGTCTCTTAATTCAGCCATTGTGCTTTATTTTAAAGTCAACTACTGGTTCAAACTGTTATATGACTATATATTTCTCTGAGAATATAACAGCAGGATTCCTACGATGGTACAAGCCTTGCTGTGAGTAGTGTTGCACGGTATACCAGAATTGAAAAAGTAATGCGGCACTAGAGGTTTGAAAGCGGTACTATACCTCATTTTAGAGGAAAGGTTCAAACTGAGACAAAAAGATGCAAATAGTGAAAGGAAAAAGATGAAAAATAAAAGCACTCATGGCCTCCTGTACAATTTGATTGCCCTCTTTACCAATCATTTGTGGTAACTAAAATGTTTATTTCCATAGCCTTTCCTCAATAAAAAAAAATCTTAATTCCCCCAAAACAGCCATAATTCATAACTTTACAGGTTTTTCATGACAGTGGGTCCAGTTAGCACTTACGTCAGCCATTTGTGCCATTTGTCTTTTGAGCTTTTCCCCTAGCTGTCCTCTCCTCTTTTGGAACAGCTTCATCAGGTTGTCAGAGTGGAGATCAAGCTGAGACAGGAACTTGGACTGAAGTGGCATGGTGGTGATTCTCTTGAATTCAGCATTGATCTGAAAACAGGTAAAAAGCACAGGAATCAGAATAAAATGGTTAGAGGGTAGAAAGCCACTGTTATATATACAGCCGATCAGGAAAGGGGAGATATAGCACAACGAAATATACAATCATATTAGCAGTTTGACAATGGACCCAAGACTTCCCTTGTAATGTTATCAACAGCAAATCCAAGATGAGATAAGCCATACCTCACTGACTTCAAAGAGAGCTGGCCACCTTGCCATGAAAGGCTCCACCATTGGTGCATCTTCTCCATCTTCAGTTTCACAACATCTCTGTTGTTCCTCTTCTTCACATCCAAGAGTAGATCTTTCTGCATGGCCTCCAGACTTTCCTCCGTTTCTGCTGACGGGTATGGTGGGCAGAAGTTAACCTCTGCTCTCTTGGCCTTTTTTACACCAAAGGCTGCACGCTTTCCTGTTGGTTTGTTTCTTAATGAGTTCACCGTCACCTCTGGGCAGCCCAGTTGCCTCAGCTCTCTGCAGTAGTTACCCAATTTATATTTTAAACTCATCTTCCATGCGCCATATCCAGTGCTGGACCCCTTCTCAGTTAAACATGGATGTGCCTTGATAAGACTCTGGGCTCCGACGAGAGCAGAGAGGTATTTCCAGAGAAAGGACGGAGAGCTTGGGGGTTGAGGACTGGATAGAGAACAATAGGCCGTGACATATCCATAACTTTAAGAGTACCTTTGTCTTCTAGTTCTGAAATGGAGGTAAGGTTAAGGAAATCATTTCCAAACAAGGAGTCCTTAAATTGAAGTCTGAAGCTGCCCTGAAGTCCACACTGTTTCTTCACTTCAATAACAAGGCCATCAATGGATGTAGGGAATCCATGGGAGAGAATCAATCTCTGAGAGCTGCCATCAGTCAAGATGATCTTAAGGATCACAGGAGTCGCCATCTTCAAAGTATTTTACTCTGTAGACACACAAAAAAAGTTATTAGACATCAGACATCCATACATTTCAGATTTCTAATTAAGTGGTAAAAGCCTACTTTTCAAGTATTAAGTACAGTAAGTTTGTGAATGGAAATCAGACCTCTCTCCACTAACGTGAGACTACCTTTTCCCAATAACCCCCATTCCCCCCTGATAGCACACCTTTTATGACAGACAAACAGTGACAGACCATGCCAGTAACAGACAGTGAGTGAGTGACAAACAGACAGAGATAGACCGTGACAGAGAGTGAGTGACAGTAACAGAGAGTGAGTGACAGACAGACAGACAGTGACAGTGACAGGCAGTGACGGTGACAGACAGACCTTTTATTTCAATATGCCTTTTCAATGTCACCATGCGGGCTGATCCAATCTTATCCAGTGGATAAGTATCCAGGAGTTCACCGAGTGCCACAAAAGTGAATGTTCTTGTGGGTGCTGGGCTGAGTTCGAAGGCTCTATAATGCTCTCTGTACCAACCACAAAGCTCTTTGACAATGTAGAATACACTCTCTTGTAAAATGCAGATTTGATCAATTTCACTAAATTCAGGCAATCCCCTTTCTGCTCTGTGGGCCACTATCATTCCCTTCCTATAGGTTATGCCATTGGTTGTCACACACTGTGCAAGTTGAACCTCAGGCGTGTCAGGGAACTTTTGCCTGATGACTTGTGCTATTTCCTCTTTGAGTAAGTCTACTGGTAGAGTAGATACAGCTGAGCCCTCTAGCTTAGGCTTGCTCAGACATGGAGAGCTCAGATGGTAAGCGATCATCATCTGATGCTTTGAGGCTAAAGAGAGGGGCACATTCTTTTTTTTTGTATCCACTTTTTCTCCCATTTTCTATTTTTCTCCCATCCCAATTTCGTATCATCCAATTCAACCCTCCCCTTTCTCGAACGCTGTTTCTTGCCTCCCACAAGCCGGCTGCAATGTGGACTAAGTCATACATAGCACGAGTCCTCTCCGATACTCGAGGTAACAGCAGTCGCATCTTTTCACCTGCGCGGCGTGATCTTTCAGCGTCAGGGGTCTGCGCTTTGGAGGGGCGCCGCCCCCATCGCTTCCTGATTCTACTGCGCAGGCGCACCAACCGACCTGTAGGAGTCGCTGTCCACAATGCCCGATCCCCACCCATCAGTTTCCCACCCCCTAATACTGCCAATGTGTATTAGTAAGGACGACCAGCTAAACTGAAAGCAATGTGGAGCGCTGGGCTCGAACAGGCGAACCCAGCGTCTCCAGTATTCGTGGTGAGCGCCTTGCCCACTGCACCACGTAGCCGCCCTAGAGGGGCACATTCTTGAAGCAGCTTGTGTGTCTGATAACCCGTTAACACTTTGATCGCCATGGGTTAAATTCATAATTTACCATCCCTCGCCAGCTCTATTTGTCTATGGAGAAGTTCCCCTTCTTTGCAGGGCTATAACTTTTTAAATTCTATTGCTACATTGCCATTATTATGGCCCATTCAATGTCCTATATGTATTGTTCAGGGTGTAGCAACGTTAAACTTTTTCATTCACATATTCATACTAAAATATGGTCTAAAGTATAAGTATGTCATCACTATGTACAGGGGCAACTATACAAGCTCAGTGATGTCCTTCAGATCCATAAGAACAAGCCATGCAGGCTCATCTTCAGGTACAACTGAACCAACCAAAAAAGGTAAGAACCGGAGCAAGCTCCAATTTTCCTCCCACTGTTTTTCTGCTGGAGAAACTTTGTGACACTACATGAGGTTTGTTTGTCCTGTCGGCCCATTTGTAGGGAAACTTCAGAATGGTGCTGTTCAGATCAGCCAATGTGAAAAGCTTTCTGGATATAAGCACTCTTAAGCAATGAGCTAGCTCTGCAGGGATTATACCCTCCAAAAGGTCATGGGCAAGATCAGGTGGATAGCCAAAGATGACGTGAAAATGAGAGACATTATTTGTGAAGACGCATTCCCTTTTCACTCCACAACAAAATGTACCTGTATCTTTGGCTTGTTTAACATGGGCCTGATGGAGCTCCTTGGTTCTCAGACTGAAAGCACCAGATGCAACAGAATGTCGCTGAATATCACTGCTCTTTCCTGTGCAAAATCTGCAGTAGTATTCCCCTGAAAAACTTAACTGACTCACCCAACAGTGGGACATAAACACCCAGCTCCTCCAAAGTTTTCAGATCTTGTAGAAGCGGTTCAAAGATTTTTGTATAACCATAGATTTTAACATCATCGGTTTTGCACAAAACTGCCAAGTAGATCGATGTTAACGAGGAATGAGAAACCGGAGGCAAGTTAGCCAACACCCAATAAACAGCACAAAGCTTATGCTTAGGGGGCCACCTTTTTGTATGGACCTTTGCACAGGATTACCAGAATAAATTGCATTAACAGTTTCTCTAATTGTACATTCATCAACAGTGAGGTTTTTCTGATGAAAGATGTCACTCACAATGTCACAAGATAATGGAACACTGAAGTAAAAAGGGTCCTTGGTTCTTATATTAAGAACCAGCTATGATACTCTGCGTTGTGATTGTCCGTTTACTAATTCCCTTTTACTTTAAAAAGGCCAAGCATGGCCTTGTAACGACGGCGGAGCAGGAGAATGAAATGAAGACGATGAGAGTTTGCTAATGTACAAGATCCGCTTTTTATTTCACAAGCAAAAGTGAAATAACAAAGGCTTGAATTAAAAACGTGCAATGAAACAAAGATACCATGAGACTATGCCCTCAGCTCTTTGTTTCAGACTAATCAAAAGGAAGTTACTAAAGAAATGGTCAATGTAGGCCTCTGTTGCCTGGTGACAACAAAGGAATCTGGTTTGGTCTGAAGAGCGTCTTCTTCTGTGTTTCTGCTGCCATCCTCCTGTGGGTCTCTGTCTGGGCTCAAGAAAGCGTGTGTGTGTTGTTCTTGTTGCGTTAGTTTTTTCCTCTCTCCCTAGAGTGCTAGTCTTTTAAAGCCTTTCCTCCTCCCCTTGAGATCTTACGTCATAGGGGAGGACCTCTTTAGAAGAGAGAGATTCTCATTGGCTGAGGCGCATGCTCGGTCATTTTGAACCAGATCTGACGCCGGACATTACCTTATAAGGAAATATCTTTGCTAGATGTAAATTTTACAGGGCAGGCTGTTTTTTGATTACAGAATTCTTTAGTTTTAGCGTTTAAATGTATCTGGCATTAGATTTATCAATTTATCAATCAAAGATTAATGCTTATTTTGATTAAACATCTCATTTAGTCTTTCCACCGAATCCTAAACATAGATTAAACCTATTGTGGGTTTATAAAACAAACTGTTTTACTTTCTGTAAGTTAATTTGATGCTTAAACCTGTTTTAGACCATATGTCTTGAATAATGTCCTGTTTATTCTTGATTTGATCAGTTTAATATTGTAACCAGATTGATTTCTATATCTTGACTAGGGGAAGGCTAGGGATACTTTGTAAAGCTGAATACACTATTTTATAACTGTTTTTACTAACTGATTTAGACTTTACACCAATGGAACAAGTACATTATCACTGATTTAGTGTATTCTTATTAGTTTGGACGCGGTGACTCTCTCCCTGCAAACCAGGAGAGGCGTTTTCTGCCGGTGTTATCTGAAACCTCCTTTGAAGCTCTGTGTCCTATCTACACAACCCCCCAGACTGGGTGACCGCTCTTCAGCGTTTCTATAGACAGCTGCGGCCTGTAAATTATAACAACTGGGCGTTTGCTGCCAGCTCTATTCAGCGTCCTGTTTTGGTAAACAGTCTTTTGTTCTAATTTCAAAGCTGGCCGATCAACCTGAGCTAGTATCCTGTCTTATTTTACATATAATGCTTTCCTGGGGGGTTGCTTACTCAGGTGCAGTTTGCCCAGACCAAATAGTGATTTTAACTACCTGTTGGGGAGAACATCATAATCTAATCAGTCACTTTACTTGTGGTCTATTATAACAAGCTTTTAGGGATTTACTAATATGAGACTTCTAAAATCCATGTACTATTCTAAAATGTGTGTGCACTGATCCCACCATTATCAGCATCGTCCCGTAGCTGCAGACCTAGCTTCCAAGGGAAATACAACTTTCAATACTTTTTCCCACCCCTAGTAGTTTCATGAGTTTGAGCTTGGGGAAATCTACTACAACAGGTACAGAAGAAATCAAATGATGGAGTTCCCCTAAAAACACATCAAGAGCAGTGCTTGGTACATGGACCAAATGCTCCAACTTCAGCAAAGCACCTGCAAATCCTTACTCTATGACCTCCTGCAAGTCCTCAGTATGAGAATGACTACTTGAAGGAATGGCAGTATCTGACTGCTCTACACACTCCTGACTATATGCCTCCAATTCATTCAGAGATGCTATCGTAGTTACAATCACTCCAGGTTTAAAATCAACCAATGTGTGATGGCAGTGTTTTCTGTTTTTGTGTGACTTAAATGTGCCAGAAATGTTTGTTTTAAAGTCACAGCCTAAAAACATACAATCAACCGTCTCACTTCTTTTGAGATGTGCATTTAAATGACAAAAATAATCCTTCTCTGATGCTAAATCCCTGCAAGCACAAAGGCTGCAACTGAATATTGCCTTCTCTTTCTGAGTGACCCCAGTGGAATGGGTTTTATTGTGGTGGACAATAAGGGCATTCCACGTCTTTAATGTACATGGGCAGTGCAGGTACGTACATGGGAGAACTACTTCCAAATCGTAGTGATGCAAAAGTTTGAACCTACTTGATACAGTTTCTGTGCACCCCTTACATCTCCACATTCCCAGCACCTAACCCTGTAACATAAATAGAATATAATAGAAATACAGTAAACATTTAGGTAGACAAAACAAATCACAAATAAGAACAAAAAACTGCCTAAGAACAAAGAATAAAATAAAATACGGTCCAGGATTCACATTTCCTATGTAATGTAAGTACATGCTAATATAAATACAGTAAAAAATAGAGATCTACATTAAGTGTATTGTAAGTGTAATATTGACAATGTTGTTTTAAAAGTAATAGTCCAGGAAGATGGTAACCGTCACTCTGTGCTCAGTGATGCAGTGAGGCACAGTGATGCATTGTATAGTCTGATCACTGTGCAATCACTCTGTACTACATTCTGTTGTGGAAGGACAGCTTATTCACTGAGACTTACACTGCATCAGGGTAAGACATTTTAAGTAATTTAGTAATATCTTTAAACTGAGACTTGATTGCTGACCTGACCAGCTGACTTGATTAAGGGGCGTGTTTAAAGCGGCCATTTTGTTTTCTTAAGTGCCCCATTAAAAGCTGCTTCCTGCTTAAAGACAGCACTTGTGTACCGAGTGTGATCTCAGAGCCCTGTCACTGCTTAAAAGCAGAACCTCAGCCTCTCCTGGAATCACTCTGTACTACATTCTGTTGTGGAAGGACAGCTCATTCACTGAGACTTACACTGCATCAGGGTAAGACATTTTAAGTAATTTAGTAATATCTTTAAACTGAGACTTGATTGCTGACCTGACCAGCTGACTTGATTAAGGGGCGTGTTTAAAGCGGCCATTTTGTTTTCTTAAGTGCCCCATTAAAAGCTGCTTCCTGCTTAAAGACAGCACTTGTGTACTGAGTGTGATCTCAGAGCCCTGTCACTGCTTAAAAGCAGAACCTCAGCCTCTCCTGGAATCACTCTGTACTACATTCTGTTATGGAAGGACAGCTCATTCACTGAGACTTACACTGCATCAGGGTAAGACATTTTAAGTAATTTAGTAATATCTTTAAACTGAGACTTGATTGCTGACCTGACCAGCTGACTTGATTAAGGGGCGTGTTTAAAGCGGCCATTTTGTTTTCTTAAGTGACCCATTAAGGGCCATGTGTTAGACAGCACTAATTAGTGATAGGGATTTAAAGGCCTGCTGGCTTAGCGTCAGCGAAGCGTCGAGAAACGAAGAGGGACAAAGAGGAGTTTTCCTGGAGTTATCTGCCGAGGGATCCACCGATCCACCCAGCGCTAAGTACACCCTAGTCCTATCGTTCACTCCACTCTGCTATTTCTCTACTTCCTCCCTGCCACTCTTGACACCACAATGTGTCTCATATCCACAATCTGCTCCTCCAGAACAGATTCAACCCACCCACGGCAGTTTGCTAGAAACCCGGCTAATCTATCCTACCCTCCTACAGCCACTAATACACCTGTCACAGTACGGGGAGGCTTATGGAATTGTCAATCAGCAGTCAAGAAAGCTGACTTCATTACTGCCTACGCCCATAGTCAAAATCTGCAGCTCCTGGCTCTAACTGAGACCTGGATAACTCCCAATAACTCATCAACACCTGCAGCATTATCTACAAACTATAACTTCACTCACACACCTCGACCTTCCAGACGGGGTGGAGGCACTGGCCTCATGACATCTCCTTCATGGACTACAAACTTAACACCCCTCCCAGCACTGTCACTCTCCTCTTTTGAATATCATGCAGTATCTGTCTCTAATCCTTTCAATCTACCGCCCTCCAGGTCCGCTCGATCATTTCACAGATGAGCTGGACATGCTTCTAAGCTCCTTACCGGAAGATGGTACCCCTCTCCTTCTATTGGGCGACTTCAACCTGCCTGACTCATCTCAGTCAGTCATAGTAGTCTCCCTCTTACAATCATTTGACCTGACTCCCACTGCCATGCCTCCCACCCACAAAGCAGGCAACTCCTTGGATCTCATATTTTCCCGTAACTCCAGCATCATTAACACCACGGTAACTCCCCTACATGTATCTGACCATTCCTTCATATCCTTCTCACTAACTCTCATGCTTAACCGAAAGGTCTTCACCCCAACTCAAACCGTCTCACTCAGACGCAACCTGCCCTCCCTATCCCCCTCCACCCTCTCCTCTGACATACTGTCCGCTCTACCTTTGAGTGACACCTTCTCTGCTCTCTCCACAGAGATGGCAACCTCCACCCTCCTCTCAGCCCTTGCAACCTCCTTCGACAAGCTCTGTCCCCTCGTTGAGAAACCTGCCCGCCGTTCCCCACCGAGTCCATGGCTGACAGATCCAGGGAGAGAACAAAGACAGGTCCTGAGAGCAGCTGAAAGGAAGTATAGAAAGTCACGCCTCACTGCTGACATCGACACATATCACAACCTCTTGTTAACATTCTCCAAAACCATTACTAATGCCAAAGCTTCTTTCTTTCACCATAGGATCGAGGCCTCTGCCAAGAATCTTCGCAAACTGCATGCTACCATGTCCTCCCTCCTCACTCCCCCCCACCCCCCCCTCCCTCATCTTTCTCTGCCGAAGACTTTGCGATCTTCTTTGAGGAAAAAGTGGAGAACATCCGCAGCTCCTTCTCCCAACCCCCACCCATTCCAAATGCTGAATCGAGAACCTCATCCTTCACTCTGTCATATTTCTCTCCCATTACAGAAGCCGAGACCCTGACACTGGTAACGTCGAACCGTCCGACTACATGCCAGCTGGACCGGCTACCTTCCCCACTCCTCCAGACCATAGCACCAGACATCCTCCCATTCCTAACTGCAACCATCAACTCCTCACTCAACTCGGGGGTGGTCCCCACCTCCCTAAAACAAGCCAGAGTCACGCCCCTCATAAAAAAACCATCCCTGAACCCTACCGTCATAGGCAACTACCGTCCTGTCTCTCTTCTCTCCTTCCTTTCTAAAACACTTGAACGTGCTGTATTTGTTATATCTGATCTGGTAGTATAACAAGGAATCATCACAGACACGGAGGTACTCAGTAACAAGGCTTTATCTTGATAGCAGGTAAAAACCATAACAACACAGGTGCGCAATCACCACGTACATATACAGGGCGAGTACGGCGATCACCCTGGGACAAACCCAACCCAATACATAACATCTCCTCCCCACTTAGCATAATGGTACCCCTAAGTTGCAACAGCCCGCATGGCAATACAACATCATAATAATATATATATATTTTTCTCTTTTTCATTTGCCCGGTCAACAACATTCCAAAAAATCTAACAGTCCACTCTCCCCCTTTCCCATTTTGGACACAGACTTTTTTTTCTTTTTTTTTACATTTTTTTACATTATTTTTTTTATAAGTCTTTCATTTAGGTAAGTCTATAGATCCAAACGAATGGGTGGCCGCCGTTCCCGACTTGGATATCGGCGGTCACCACTGTCCATTTGTGGCGTCGGTGGCATGGACTTTGGTGCCGGGGTGTCGGCGTCATCATCACCCTCCTGGGTGGGTGAGGCCACTGTAGGCTCTTCCAGGGAAGGCAAGTCAATTGACACCGGCTGCATAGTTGGAGTGTCATTCAAAAACAGCTCTGTAATTCCAGCAGTGGATTGGGGTTCCCTAGGGGTCTCTACACTCCCCAATAACTGCTCTGTGTGCCGTTTCCACACCAGATCGCTGTCTGTCTGTACTGTATAGGACAGCGGTCCTGTCTGTCGGACTACAGTGGCGGGCACCCACTTCGGTCCACGATGGTAGTTCCGTGCCAGTACGTGGTCACCAGCACTGAAAGCCCTGGTCTTGGCTCTCAATGCTCTTCTTCTTACTTGCTTATCCTGTTCATGCCACACAATTTCTGCTTCCTCTGGTGGTCTGAGAAGATCCAGGTTGGTGCGCAGCGGTCTCTTAAGGAGCAGTTCTGCTGGGGATGCCTTGGTGGTTGCGTGTGCGGTGTTCCGGTAGGTTAAGAGGAAACCGTGAAGGCGTTGGTGGAGACTACCTTGTCCCTGTGACGCCTTTAGGCTGTGTTTCAAAGTCTGCACAAATCTCTCAGCTAACCCATTCGTTGCTGGGTGGTAGGGTGCAGATCTAATGTGTTTAACTCCGTTGACCTTTAAGAAAGTGTCCATCTCCTGAGAGATAAATTGGGGCCCATTGTCACTCACCAGTTGTTCTGGACACCCGAAACGGCTAAACATTTCCCCCAGTTTCTCAATGGTCCTCTCAGCCGTTGTGGATTTCATTATTGCCACTTCGGGCCATTTGCTGTGGGCGTCTACCGCCACAAGGAACATTTTCTCTTCGTACGGCCCAGCAAAATCAACATGTAGCCGTTTCCATGGCTCAGTTGGCCACTCCCAAGGGGGTAGTGGTGCCGGCTGGGGTGCATTACGGACCCGCTGACAGGTGGGGCATGTCTTAGCCTTTTCTTCGATGTTGCTGTCCAGCCCGGGCCACCAAAAATAGCTACGTCCGACCTCTTTCATACGGACCATGCCACAGTGTCCCGTATGAAGTTGTTGTAGCATGGACTTACGCAGCGAAGGAGGGATGACCACTCTTCTTCCCCAGAGCAGGCACCCAGCTTGAGTCGACAGTTCATGTTGTCTAGAGATGAAAGGCTTGAGCTCGGGTGTGTCCTTCATTCTCCCCCCCTTTACGATGGAGTCCATTACTTGTGAAAACACTGGGTCATTCCTAGTGGCCCTCCTCACCTGTTGCGCGGTGACTGGTGCATTCTCCACTTGACTGAAATAAAAGATGTCAATCTGACCCGGGCCTGGCTTTGACACGGGTAACGGTAGCCTGGAGAGGCCGTCTGCGTTACCATGCAATTCTGACTTCCGATATTTACTTGCATAGTCATGGGCAGACAAGAGCAATGCCCATCTCTGCATCCTGCTCGCTGCGAGCGGTGGGATGCCCACATGCGGACCTAGTATGGTCGTGAGTGGCTTGTGGTCGGTCAGGAGTGTGAACCGTCTCCCGAAAAGGTACTGGTGAAATTTTCGTATGCCGAACACTCTATTTGAGCGTAATTTGATTCAGCCTTGTTCAGTGTTCTGGACGCAAAAGCAATGGGTTTCTCTACCCCATCCAGCATGATATGGGAGATAACCGCCCCTACTCCGTATGGGGATGCGTCACAGGCCAGCTGTATCGGCAATGCCGGGTCAAAGTACGTTAAGGCCTCTGACCTCAGCAGCGTCTCTTTTGATGCTACGAAAGCCTTCTGATACTCCTCAGTCCAGGCCCATGGCTTCTCCCGACAGAGCAGTTGGTGCAGCGGCTTCAGCGCTGTCGAGAGACCCTTCATGAATCGTCCATAATAGTTCAGTAGTCCCAAGTATGAACGGAGTTGGGCCACATTTTGGGGGGCAGGAGCCTCCACAATGGCCTTAGTCTTTGAAGGAGCCTTGTGCAGCCCTGCAGCGTCAATTACATGGCCGAGGTATTCGATGGAAGACTGAAAAAATTCACATTTCCCTTTGTGGACTCTCAGTCCATAATCCTGCAGCCTCTGCAGGGTCTCATCCAGGTTCTGAAGATGGTCTTTGTCATCCTTCCCCGTCACCAGGATATCATCTAGGTAGCATTGTACCCCAGGCAACCCACACAAAATCTGATCCATCGCCCTTTGGAACAGAGCAGGGGCTGAGGTTATCCCGAATGCCAACCGACAGTACCTGAACAACCCTTTGTGGGTGTTTACCATCAGAAACTTTCTGGAGTCTTGATCCACGTGCATCTGCAGGTACGCATGGCGGAGGTCAATTTTACTGAATTTCTGGCCGCCAGACAGGCCAGCGAACAAGTCCTCGATAAGAGGCAAGGGGTATTTCTCCACTTCCAGCACTGGGTTCAATGTAGTCTTGAAATCACCACATACCCTTATTTCCCCATCCTTTTTTACAATGGGCACGATGGGGGTACTCCAATCGCTAACGCTAACTGGCTCCAGCACCCCACTTTTCACCAGAG
The DNA here is from genome assembly GCF_963971535.1 of Notolepis coatsorum. NCBI lineage: Eukaryota > Metazoa > Chordata > Actinopteri > Aulopiformes > Paralepididae > Notolepis > Notolepis coatsorum. Next base: position 4,758,510 of record NC_140166.1, read on the forward strand.
CATCCAGTTCCGCCTCCACCTTGGGCCTGATGGCGTAGGGCACTGGCCGCGCTTTCAAGAACTTAGGTGTGCTGCCTGATTTAACTCTCAGCTTCACCGTAATGTCCTTCATGCTTCCGAGCTCCTTTTTAAAAACATCAGCATGTTTCTTAAGAACTGCGGGTAACCCTGTGTCCCCCTGTGTCACCAGTCGCACCGCGGGCCAGTCCAATTGTATTTTCTCCATCCACGCCCGTCCCAGTAAGGAGGGGTAGTCGCCATGCACCACATAGAGTGGTAGTTTAGCGTGCTGTCCGTTCAGCTCCACTTTGACCTCTGTGACCCCTTTTAGGGCCACCGCTTCTCCGGTATATGTCTTCAGCACCACTCGGGCTGGCCGCAGTGGTAGGTGTTTCAGTGTTTGTCGATACACTCTGTCTGACACCAGTGACACCGCCGCGCCGGTGTCTATCTCCATACGCACTGTTTTCCCCTCTAGCAAAGGTAACACCCAGTAGCCACTAGACCCACCCGCCACAGTTAGTATGTGTAGTGGATACTCCTCGTCAGAGGAGTCACTAACAGCCTTGTGTTCCACCTGGTATACGCCTTTCTTGGTCCTAGGTTTGAATGCCTCTTTTTGAAACCTAGGTTGTCTGAGCTGCGACGGTGCTTCGCTCCTCTTATTACGGCATGCCCGCTCAATGTGGCCCCTTTTGCCACATCCCCGGCACTCTAACTCCTTGCACCAACATTCCGTCGCTTGATGCCCTGGCTTGCCACACCGAAAACACATGCCCTGTCCTGACATTTGTCTTTGGTTTACATTAAAAGCCTGATGCACTTTGGCAGACGCACTCAGTTGTTGTGCCTCTCTGGCTGCCAATTCCATTGACACACTGACATCAATGGCCTTTTGTAGGGTGAGCCCATGTTCTGTTAACAGTCTTTTTTGTGCTGCCTCACTTTGCAGTCCACACACAAGTCTATCCCTGATGGTGTCATTTAATACCTCATTAAATTCACAGTGTTCAGATCATTTCCTAAGTGCTGCTACAAACATTGTTACAGTTTCCCCCTCCTCTTGATTCCTCCTATGGAACCGAAACCGTTCCGCTATCAGGAGTGGTTTAGGAGAAAAGTGTCCCGTCAATGCAGTAACAATCTGTGCATATGTAATTTCCCCCGGTTTTATCGGTCGTACCAAACTTCGTAGAGTGTTGAAAGTCCTTGCCCCAATCACACTCATAAACGTGGGCACAATCTTAATGTCTTTAATGTCATTTGCGAGCACAAAGAAATCAAATCTCTCCGTATATGAACTCCATTGTTCCACGCTCTCATCAAAGGGGCCGATACTCCCCAATATTCCAGCCATTGTTTTTGTTACGACATGCACTTCTTGTTTGTCCGTACTGTTGTTATCACTGGCTGTGTCTAGATCCGACATTCACACACACATCAACGTTACCAGTCCGCCGCATAGCTCCGTTAGCCGCTCAGGGTACACGTATTAGCTCAGTTGCTAATGGCAACCAAATGTCCTCCACTTAGTTTCCAAAGTCCAACTTTTCTTTCGACCAAGGATGCCGCGCAGTTCCGTCGTCCTCGTCGCCAATTTGTTATATCTGATCTGGTAGTATAACAAGGAATCATCACAGACACGGAGGTACTCAGTAACAAGGCTTTATCTTGATAGCAGGTAAAAACCATAACAACACAGGTGCGCAATCACCACGTACATATACAGGGCGAGTACGGCGATCGCCCTGGGACAAACCCAACCCAATACATAACAGTATCCAACCAACTTACTGCTTATCTCTTACAGAATGACCTCCTAGACCCTAATCAGTCAGGCTTCAGGACTGGTCACTCCACAGAGACAGCCCTCATTGCGGTCACAGAGGCACTTCACTTAGCAAAAGCGAAAGGCCTCTCCTCTGTCCTGATTCTCCTAGATCTATCTGCAGCCTTCGACACAGTCAACCACCAGATCCTCCTCGCGGCCCTCGCACGAATGGGAGTGGCTGGCTCTGCGCTGACATGGTTGTCATCATACCTCAATGACCGCTCCTACCAAGTGTCATGGAGAGGGACCCTGTCGGCCACCCGCCCCCTGCGGACGGGTGTCCCCCAGGGCTCGGTTTTAGGACCCCTTCTCTTCTCCCTCTACACTAAATCACTGGGTAACATTATCACGTCTCATGGCTTCTCCTACCACTGTTATGCCGACGATACTCAACTCTTCCTCTCCTTCCCTCCCTCAGATATCCACGTCTCTGAGCGGATTTAGGCCTGTCTGTCCGACATCTCCGCCTGGATGACGACCAACCACCTCAAACTGAACCTAAGCAAAACAGAATTGCTCCACCTGCCGGCCAAATCCTCCCCCCTGACCGACCTTTCCATCACAGTCGAGAATGCAGCTGTGACCGCGTCCCCGACCGCCAAGAACCTTGGTGTTGTCCTCGACGACCAGTTGAACTTCTCTGCTCACATCGCAGCGACAACCAAAACCTGCCGATTCCTCCTGAGCAACGTCAGAAGGATCCGCCCCTTCCTGACAAAAGAAGCCACCCAACTCCTCGTCCAATCAACAGTCATCTCCCGCCTCGACTACTGCAACGCACTGCTCGCTGGCCTCCCGGCCACTGCCACTAAGCCTCTTCAACTCATTCAGAACGCAGCGGCCCGCCTGACCTCAAACCTACCGAAGTCGGCCCATGTCACCCCACTTCTTAGGGACCTGCACTGGCTCCCCATTGCTGCACGAATCCGCTTCAAGGCCCTCGACCTAGCATACCGTGCGGCAAAGGGAACTGCTCCCGCCTACCTCCGGTCAATGGTCTCTAACTACACACCCTCAAGACCCCTACGCTCTGCATCTTCTGGCCGCCTCAGACCTACTCCTATCCAAGCTCCGGGAGGGTCATCAAAGAGAAGTCGCCTATTCTCAATCCTTGCCCCACAATGGTGGAATGAACTACCCACCCCAGTTAGGACAGCCGAAACACATCTAATCTTTCGCCGTCGACTAAAGACGCACTTCTTCAACCATTATCTGAATTAAAAAAAGAAAAAATATATATATCTAACCCTAACTAACCATACTGTCATGCACTTGTCCTAATAAACTAACCTACACTGTAGCACTCAACACTTTGATGAACATTGTTACTCAGCTGATAGAGTTGTGCCCTTCCTGATAGCTTGTCGTACAGAACTTGTAAATCGCTTTGGATAAAAGCGTCAGCTAAATGACTAAATGTAAATGCAAATGTATAACTGAGCACAGAGTGACAAATCAAGACCATTAGTTACATTATTAAAGCTCTGATCTATAATTATAATAAAAAGGTCTACTGCACTAACAATTCAAAACATTATGGAAATGAGCTAGTGCTATCAATTCATAAATAATGGATATATCTTTAAATACAAGGACAAACACTAACCAGCTAAATGTGTTTTAATGTGTTATTATGATGCTGTTAAAGAATGCCTTAATCTGTAGTGATGCAAAAGCTTGGGACCTACTTGATAATTTATGTTACATTCCCAGCACCTAACCCTGTAACATAAATCAAGACCATCATTAGTTACATTATTAAAGCTCTGATCTCTAGGCCTAATTATAATAAAAATGTCTACTGCACTAACAATTCAAAACATTATGGAAATGTACTAGTGCTATCAATTCATAAATAATGGATATATCTTTAAATACAAGGACAAACACTAACTAGCTAAATGTGTTTTAATGTATTATGATGCTGTTAAAGAATGCCTTAATCTGTAGTGATGCAAAAGCTTGGGACCTACTTGATAATTTCTGTTACATTCCCAGCACCTAATCCTGTAACATAAATCAAGACCATCATTAGTTACATTATTAAAGCTCTGATCTCTAGGCCTAATTATAATAAAAAGGTCTACTGCACTAACCATTCAAAACATTATGGAAATGTACTAGTGCTATCAATTCATAATTAATGGATATAACTTTAAATACAAGGAGACAATTTGAACAATAATTTCACTGATCACTGCAGTGTTGAGCTTATTTCTGTTCATCAATGGGACTTCATTTAGCTAGCTAGTAGTTAGACAATATAACACAGTGAGCTAGCTAGCTAGCTAAGTAACGTTAGGGCCCAGTCACACCTTCAAAAAATTATTGCGGGAGAAAATGCGCCTCCCATTCTATTTTTTGCGCATGAGTGACCGGGCCCCTAATTAACCATAGCTAACGTTAGCTAGCTACCCAGCTATAAGCATACCTTAGAGGCACTAACTAACGTTAGCTAGCTTGTCTATAGATAACATTAGCTAGCTACCCAGCTATGAGCATACCTTAGAGGCACTAACTAACGTTAGCTAGCTTGTCTATAGCTAACGTTAGCTAGCTACCCAGCTATAAGCATACCTTAGAGGCACTAACTAACGTTAGCTAGCTTGTCTAAAGCTAACGTTAGATAGCTAATCTATTGTAGCTAACGTTAGCTAGCTCGTCTATTGTAGCTAATGCGAGCTGTCCAAACATTTTATGCTGTGTAGCTAGCCAGTGGCTAACCCAACGCTTGTCTGATAGACAGAATTGTAAAATCATTACATATAATTTCCACAAGTAACTGGACCCAGACATAATGAACCTCAAACTAGCTAACATTAGTAGCGCCTTTCGTAATGAAACAACGTTAGCCAAGTTAGCATTGACAAGAAACACCAAGACTTTTGAAATGGTCAAGTTACATACTGTACGAAAACAGCAATATAACGTTAGAGGAAATGTCGCCCAGTGCCCACTTGAACACCAACATAAATCAATTTGATGAACTTACTTTCAATTCGGGAGTTCTTTGTCAAAAGAAGAATTTTCAGTTCTTCTCTCAACGAGTCCGTCACACTTTCTTGCGGTCGAATACTATTTCCGGTACTATTTCCGGTTGGTGACTCAACTCAATTTAACTGAGTGGTCAGTTTTCAATCAACGCGAGAGAAACCAGTAAATTCAACATTCTCCATAAACAACGGAAGTTTACTTGATTAAAACATGATCACAAAAGGATTATAAATGAATTAGTTGCATGCAGTGTAAATTCAAAGACCTGCTCTTTCCCGTTTTTTCAGTGTAAGCATGCTCATGGGACTGACATCAGAACTCCATATATCAGTTGTGAAGCTAATGCTGTCCTCCCAATGATGTTTTTAATCAAAGGTAGACGGCCAGCCAAACTCTTCAATAAGCAACACAAGAGTCAAACGTAGCTTCCTTGCTTCTTGTTTAATGTAGTTATTGTTGACATGTTGCTAGGATAGGAGTAAAACTGAAACAGAATGAAGTGCATAGTGTTACTACTAGTGCACGTAAAAAGTATAGATATACAGTAAGTGTACTAAATGATTATATGTAGACATGTTGTACTAAACATTCCAAGTATTATGAACATCTACTGTATCTGCCATTAGCATGTATCATAGGTAATAGAATACGAACATAACAGCATCCCATCTACAACAATATACTTCAAAACTGAAAGATAACCTTGCAAACAATAAATGATTACTTACAGACAATGCTTACGATGGGGCAAATCAAAGGATTACTATAGATAAGAACAGCATGTTGTTCATAATGAGAACTATCTTCCTGGTGAAGCTGCAGGTCCCACTTCCTGTTTATCTGTGAGCTACCACTTCCTGTTTGACCATGAGGTCCCACTTCCTGTATATACCAAGTTCGACCAACAGGTCGTGCCAAAGCAAATCAAAACTATATACACTGCCTGGGAGGCAGAACACTCCCTGCATTAAACGTGTACGCTATAGTACACATTAACTTAACTTCAGTCCTCTTTAGGCAAAAGAAGAACGATTTCTGAAACGGGTCTCGGGAATGTCTTTGAACTTCCTTGAGCTGTGGTCTTCACTTCGACCTTACGCACCTTTCCGTCCTGGCTTGGGAAGGTGGAAGTTACCAGTGCCACACTCGTTCCTTGCAGCTTGACTGTCTTTCAACAACACGGCATCGCCTTCCTGTAAGTTGCGGTGATCTTCGGCCCACTTGCGTCGACGCTGCAGTGTCGGGAGGTACTCATGTCTCCAAAGGGCCCGGAACGTGTTGGCAAGGGCTTGCGCCTGTCTCCATTGGCTTCGGTGGAGGTCCTTGTCTGATAAATCTCTGGGTGGAAGGGGAGCGCCGACCTTTGTGTAAGCAGCGTTGCGGGTGTCAAGATGAAGGGAGTCCTGAAGCAGGGGAGGGGGAGTGTCCTGAGACAGCAGGGGCGTGTCCGGAGACGACAGGGGAGTGTCCGGAGACGACAGGGGCATGTCTGGAGACAGCAAGGGAGTGTCCGGAGACAGCAGGGGCGTGTCTGGAGACAGCAGGGGCGTGTCCGGAGACAGCAGGGGAGTGTCCGGAGACAGCAGGGGCATGTCCGGAGACAGCATGGGGCGTGTCAGGAGACAGCAGGGGCGTGTCCGGAGACCACAGGGGCGTGTCCTGAGACAGTGGGGGCGTGTCCTGAGACATCGGGGGCGTGTCCTGAGACAGCGGGCGGTGTCCTGAGACGGCAGGGGGTGTCCTGAGACGGCAGGGGCGTGTCCTGAGACGGCATGGGCGTGTCCTGAGACGGCGGGGACGTGTCCTGAGACGGCGGGGACGTGTCCTGAGATGGCAGGAGCGTGTCCTGAGACAGCAGGGTTGTGTCCTGAGACAGCAGGGGTGTGTCCTGAGACAGCGGGGCGTGTCCTGAGATGGCAGGGGCTCGTCCTGAGATGGTTATCCGCTGTAACTCTCTCCAAGTTGGATCTGTGTGTTAATGAGGCCATTCTGTTGCGTCCCGCCATGCCACGTTCTCTCTTTCAGGTCCATGAAGTTGTTGCAGGGTGTGAAGTAGGAAGGGCGTCCATTCTCTAGCACGTGGGTCCTGAAGGTGCTCACGCTAGGCTTGTGTGTGTTCCCAAGGCACACTTCCCCAACCACGACCCATCCCAAATCCAATCTCTGAGCAAAGGGGGTATTGTGAGGGCCATTGACCTGCTGTCTCACCTTGTGTACTCGTATGATGTCTCTTCCTAGCAAAAGGAGGATTTGAGCGTTTGGGTCGAGCTCCGGGAGGTGACCTGCGACGGACTTCAGATGGGGATGGAAGCGAGCTGCCTTTGGAGTCAGTATTTCTGACCTGTTGGTAAGGATTTGCTTGCACTCGATAAGTGGTGGTAACGTGAGGGTAGTTCCTCCATCCACCGGCTCGATTTGGAAGCCTTCCGCCTTTCTTCCAGACGTGTTGACGACCCCAGCACATGTTCTTAATGAGTAGGGGAAGGAGTAGCTCTTGACGTTAAATAGCTCGAAGAATTCTGGCCTTGCTAATGAGCGGTTACTCTGGTCATTGAGTACGGCGTACATCTTGACTGCCTTGTGACGCTGCCCCTGGGGAAAGACTTGAACCAGACATATTTTAGAGCAGGACATTGCTGGCTGTCTTTCGCCGCAAACCTCAGTGCAGTGTGAGGTGATGATAAGATCTTCTTCCTCCTCGTTATCCTTTGGTGCCGGCGTTGGAACTGCTTGCGATGTTGGACCAGGATGCATAGCTGCGATATGACGGTCACTCTCACACTCATCGCATTTCACGGAAAGTTTACAGTCCCTGGCTAAATGGGAGTATGATGCGCAACACCTGTAACACATCCCATTTTCGCGGAGGAAGGCCCTTCTCTCGTCGAGTGGTTTTGCTCTAAAACCATGGCACCTACTTAATGGGTGTGGTGCGTGATGGATAGGGCAGTTCTTTCCTGGATTCTCGGTTTGCTTTGGGAATATGTTTGTGTCCTGTTCGGTGTCTGGGGAGACATCTGTCTTGTGGACTGACACTGGGATTCTCCCTGTCTGATAGACTGGCCTATCTCTCGTGGGAGGACTGTTGCTGGGGAGAGCAACGCTTGGGTCGTTCCTGATGCGTGCTTCATAGCAAATAAATCTAGTGAAGTAGGCGAATGGGGGAAAGAGGCCGTTGTTTTCGTCTTTGAACCTGGAGCCTTGGGATATCCATTTCTCCTGTAGGGCGTATGGGAGTTTCTCTACTATAGGGTTGATGCCGCGAGCGGTGTCCAGGAAGGCCAACCCGGGTAGGTATCCATCCTCCTTTTCAGACTGGAACTCCATAAGGAGGTCTCCAAGCTCCATGAGTTGGAGATAGTCCTTACTGGAGATCCTAGGAAACGTATCCAGTTTCTTGAAAAGAGTATTTTCGATTACCTCGGGTGAGGCATAACGCCTACTTAGTCTATCCCATGCCTTCCTCAGTGCTGCTTCGGGATTGTTGACGTGTATCTGACACATTCTCCTGACGTGGTGGGATGATTCCTTGCCTAGCCACTTGGTCAAGAGGTCCAATTCTTCACTGGCTGAAAGGTCGAGACCTCTGATGGCATTGAGGAATGATGACTGCCATGCCCGAAAGCTCTCAAGTTGGTCATCGAACTGGTTGAGTCCTGTTGTTACTAGTTCCCGACGTGTATTTAAGTATTTAACAAAGTCTGTTATCGCTGGGGTTTCGGTGGGGTTAGCTGATGGGGTGTGGTAATGAGGAGTATAGGGTCGAGCTGAAGGGTTCATATTTTGGATACGTGGCTTAAATTCATCCCAATAGGTCTCGTCGGCATGATGAAGTGTTTTGGAGGGGGTCATGTGGAACGGTGTGACGTGCTCTCCGGGCAGCATGACAGGCTCCCGGGTAGGGGAGCTAGGTCGCGAATCCTTGTATGCGGTTCCCCATTGGATTAGACTGCCATCGGGTCGAATAGACGCGGGGGCGGGGACATTGTGACGCGAAGTTTTATGTAACTCGTTCTGTTGGTTTACATTTGTCCGGTTGTCAATGTCTCTCCCTGAGAGCGTCCTCCTGCCTCTGCTGGGCGGTGTTCTAGCCTGCTGTTCGGCTGCCTCCAATACCTCTGCCTGTGCTATGGCGACGGCTGCCTCTCTTTGGAGAGTCAAAGCTCCCAATTCAGCGTCCAGTCTAGCCTTCTCCAGAGCCAGTCTAGTGTCCTTCTCTCCAAATAATGCACGTACGTGCGCTGCCTCTGCCCTTACACGGGCCCTTGTTGCTGTGCTGGCTGAAGCTGTAGATGAGCTGTAACTGCTTGCGCTGACTTGAGAGGTTCTGTCGTTCTCTTTGGCAGGGTCGATAATGCTATTTTGATCTGTTGAAGGGATCGACGTTGCACCAGCTGGTCGCTTGTCTTTTTACTGTGCTGTCCTCCCAATGATGTTATTAATCAAAGGTAGACGGCCAGCCAAACTCTTCAATAAGCAACACAAGAGTCAAAAGTAGCTTCCTTGCTTCTTGTTTAATGTAGTTCTTGTTGACATGTTGCTAGGATAGGAGTAAAACTGAAACAGAATGAAGTGCATAGTGTTACTACTAGTGCACGTAAAAAGTATAGATATACAGTAAGTGTACTAAATGATTATATGTAGACATGTTGTACTAAACATTCCAAGTATTATGAACATCTACTGTATCTGCCATTAGCATGTATCATAGGTAATAGAATACGAACATAACAGCGTCGCATCTACGACAATATACTTCAAAACTGAAAGATAACCTTGCAAACAATAAAGGATTACTTACAGACAATGCTTACGATGGGGCAAATCAAAGGATTACTATAGATAAGAACAGCATGTTGTTCATAATGAGAACTCTCTTCCTGGTGAAGCTGCAGGTCCCACTTCCTGTTTATCTGTGAGCTACCACTTCCTGTTTCCTGTTTCCTGTTCAAGGGAGATCCCCCCTTGAACGGCCCTTCTAAGGTTTCTCTCCTCCACATTGCCTGTGGAGCTTTTTTTCCCTATTGTTAGGTTTTAGTGAGTTTTTCCTTACCTTCGCGTGGGGTATGTCTGGGAGTGCTTGCATTCTTTCATTTATTTGCATTCATCTAAAAAATGTTTGGACCCTATGGTGTTCTTGTTCTGTTCTTGACTTATTGTTATGTTGTCTTCTTGACTTGTTTAAAGAAGACCTGTACGGCCCATGGGGACATTAACGTGTGTTGTCGGGCCCTATAAATAAATTTGATTTGATTTTGATTTGTTTGACCATGAGGTCCCACTTCCTGTATATACCAAGTTCGACCAACAGGTGGTGCCAAAGCAAATCAAAACTATATACACTGCCTGGGAGGCAGAACAGCGTGGATACCACGGGCCAGTAGCTCGTGAATGTGTGTGGCCACAACATTGTAGATGTCGGGTAGACAGACGTCAGCGAAATAACGGCGACTTGGCAGTGTGTACCGGGGCTCAATGTACTCCACCAGCCTCCAAAACCCCACGTCTTCCACAACGGAGAAGGGTTGGTCATATAGTGCGATAAACTCCATCACCTTGTTAGTGATCCCTTTAGCTCTGGCACTGTCCCTAGCTAACTTTTGGCTGCGCTCAAATGCGTGTGTTAACAGAGACTGAGTCGAGCTCTTGCGTTGCACTTTCGTAGTAGCCAGTGCCACTGTGGCTTTCAGATACTCATTGTAGTCTTCCACATGTCTTGATTTTATTTTAATTTTTTTATACTTTATTGTGTCAAAGAAAGTAATTTTACATTTAGGTATAGTATGTATACCCACATACATAACTGCACATATCCATACTTACATACGTACATACACACACAAATGTACATACGCATATTTTAAATCTTGACACTTTTTCATCACCCATACAAAAAACAAGAGACATAAACACAAACAAAGGGGTGAACAGCAGTATAGATCCTGGACTGGTATACATCTAATATCCATCCCTACTCGCCCCCACATACATATACAAGAAAAATAACAACAACAGTAATAATAGCAAATAAATTAAAAATGAAATAATAGAAAAAAATAAAAAACCAAGCAAAAAACAAACAAAAAATATAAAAAAAATAATAATAATAAGTAAACATGTTTGAATTTTCATTGTAGGTGTAGCTGTAGGCCAAAGGGGTGCTCCCCAACAATTGAGCAGTAGATCGAGACTTCACTGTTTCATGTTACTTAAAATCTTCCTCAAAGACTGATCTGTCTGTCATCTAGTACCCCTCCATAGTTTAAAGAGACCCCATTTTTTTCCTAGCATATTTTCATTCTTATTGATTTTGTAGGTTAACTTTTCCATACTATATATGTCCTCTACAGTTTCTAACCATTTGTTTACTTTCGGGGGTTCAAGTTTTTTCCAAGCTCTTGTTATTTCTTTAAGTGGTGCAGCTCTCAAAATAAATAAAAAAGGTATAATTCTTCTTTTTGTAGGTGTTTGGGGCGTGTTCCTAACAGTATATCATGTTTTTCTATACCCACTTTCTCGAACATCTGTTCCATTATGTCTAAAATATCTGACCAGTAGATTTGTATTTTTTTACATGTGAAGAAAATATGTGTATGGTCAGCATTCTTCTCCCCACACTCCCTCCAGCAGCCGGGATCATTTTGTGCGAATTTGGACATACTCGATGGTGTTCTAAAGTACCTCATATTTATTTTCCAAGCATACTCCTGCCAAAAGGGTGATTTTATGTAATGGAAGATATCTTTAAAGCTTTGATTCCACTCCGTATCTGGTATGTTTGTTTTCAGTTCCTTCTCCCATTTATTTTTTATATAGCTTAAATCTTCAATTTTGTTTTCTTGAAGCATTCTGTAGATTTGTCCAGTTGTGTTTTTGAGGTTATGGCTTTGTTGAGTCTTTATCATGTATTTCAGAAGGGGGTGGAGATCTTCAAGAGTTTTAATTTGGACTTTTTCTCTTAAGTAGCTTCTTACTTGTAGGTATCGGTGAAAGTGATTACTAGGACAGGCATATTTATTAGCTACATTTTTCAAAAGAATCCACTCCTTCATTGTACATTTGATAGAAACGTATGAGGCCCTTAGCTTCCCATGTCTTAAAAAAACCATCAATACTATTTGGGGGAAAATCTGGGTCCCATGCTATTTGTCTTAAAGGTGCTATGCAGTGCTATTCCTAGCACTATTTGGGCAACTTTACACAATTCCTGTGAGTCTATGTAACACATCTGTAATTTTTATTCCAAAAATAATCATTGTTTTATATTTCTAATCTTGTACTCAAAACCAGCATTTTTCAGCCTCATGAAATCAGGCTATTATTGGCTTGGCTCCACCCATACTAGCAGAATGCTTTGAGTGACAGCCACCCACCAAATAGCTCCGCCCATCTCCCCGTCCTTCCATCCAGGTGAAGGTCTCAGGTTTCAGGGCCCTCATTCATCAACGTGGACGTAGAACTTGACCTACTTCCACACGTAAGCACGGAATGTAGAACTAGCGTACGCACAGGGAAGTCGGCATTCATCACACGTGCGTACGCAGGCTCTATGGTCCTCCGTGTTGATGAATACCACTTTGTTCTACCGTCAATGCTCGTGCATGATTATCCATATATGGTCATGAAAATGAGGAAACACCCCCCATGGGATGTGAAATAATGGACGGACCCGAGCGGAACCCTGAGAAACTCCACGAAGATTGTTCACTGCTCTCGAACCAAGAAGACACTATCGCGTATTGTGGGATAAATAAAAGGCGGACTCGTAAACGGTGATGTCAGATATCAACGGCTCCCTAAGACCATTGCTGCAATTCTGCCTGGACAGCTCAAAATACTAATAAAGACCGTTCGTTGACCACTGTTTGGCGTTGGTTGTGTGTCATTATAACCGTGCTGTAATATGAATGCCTTTATTAGTTGTGTTCGATTGGCTATATGATTTTTAGATGCATCTATTTTGTTGTCGGCTAATAAAGACCGCGCTGGAATATGACTGCCTTTTCCCGTGTTGTTTGATTAATACCCCAGGGATTAAAGTTCTCCTCAATTTTATTCCAAATCGCGATGGATCTCCCGTCAATTTTCTACCTGCTGCATATGATTTCTAGAGGCACACTACAATCTATTTTGATGTCAGTATTGGGTAGCCTATATAAACAATATAATACGAGAGCATATACAAGAACAATGAATCTCACTGCATGTATGATAGCCTGCCTTTCAATACATGAACTTGAATTCCATCATGTTTGTGTGCGGGACTCACAAGGCTGTTGTCACAATGGGTGGTACCGGTGTACAGTAATAATAACAGTCCACACAATATCGCGATCCATGCCATAGCCTATGTTCTATTAGGACATGATCTGTGACGACAAATGTTCTAGAATGTCTGATTAAGATATCATACTCTGACAGCATGCCTATGAGCAACAAAAACGCGAACTTGAATCCCATCATATACATAGTCTGTTCACTATAGTGTCATTGCAATGCGTTTTCTATTCTTTCTTATACAGTAAAAAGGGGGAAGAACACTATATTCATATGACTTGTATTCTGCTTACAGCTTCGAAGTTCCACTTGTTTCGTTTAACGTAAAGCCTTTTAAATATAATCAAAACGTTCCTGTGTTTCTGCGGTCTGCGCAGAATAATAACGAGTTGAGCTTTATGATTTATGATGAATTGAAAATGGGGGACCCTGATGTAAACAAGACGAAAGTTGGTCTGCATCCCCAATTAACAATTGTATGTACTGAGCTGTACTGTACTGTACCCATTCTGCAATCTGTTAATAAACTTTTCAATCAATCAATCAATCAATCAAGCTACGCGGAGCGCAGTCAGTCAGTAGCCTACACCCCGTATATTCCGATAACGCTATATAAACCATGCTGCATTCATTCTGAGAGAAAGATCTATTATTCCAAATGCTATTTATAGGGGTTTGACCATAATTACACTACTGTTGCTATTTTACAATGAACTATAATGAACTACGGTTCGTACAGAACGTGCCAGTGTTATTATGCACAGAAGCTCATTTCCTTGTTGTAATAATATATTCTACCACTGGGCGCTAGGTACGCCAGGTCTGAACTGTGCGTAGATGTAAGCACGAAGTCAAGTTCAAGTTGAAATTGATGAATCCCACTCTTTGCTTAGAAATGATCGTACGCACAGGGTAAGCACAGATCTGTGCGTAGAACACGTTGATGAATGAGGGCCCAGGTTTTTATTTCGACACGCAAAACATATACCGATTTTACTAACTAATACAACATGGCTGTACATTATGTTTGGGATCCAGAGAGCGACCCACAGTATGATTCAGAAGAAGAAGAAGAAGTCGATTTGCAACAGCGAGGCTTACATTACATCGTTTCCGATTGGTAAGTTGATTGATTGCACTGTTACTGTTAGTCTAATGGTTGTGTACTTCTGTCACGGCCCGTCGTAAACACACACTAACGTTAGATTGTACTCACACCCCCCCCCAAACAACAGCGATCGAGGCTTACAAATAGTTTACGATTGGTTAGTTGATTCCACCGTTAGTCTAACGGTTGCCGAAATAACGGTACTTACTTACTTGATCGATCAGCCAGCTTTTGCTTCGATAGCTTACTATAAGTAACGTTACCTTGCTTCAATAGTTTGCCAAAATGTTAGTTTATAAAGAGCAGCAGTTATACTGTATACAGTGTACTTACTTCTATCGCGGCCCGTCAAAAACACACACTAACGTTAGATTGTACTCACACACCAACAGCTTTATACAGTGTCCCCCCCCCCCACTCCTATGTACAGTTTCTACGGCAAATGTATATCCTTTTTTTTCTGGGCTCTCTTTGCATCACAAACAGTACTGTATTTACAAATATGGTATGTCATAAATATATAGATGTAGCAGTACTGTCTATCTATATGTCATATATGTTACGATGAATTGAAATTGGGGGACCCTGATGTAAACAAGACGAAAGTCTTTCTCTGGTCTCCATCATAGCAGTTGTGTTGATATTGAGCAGTACTGTATTGTAGCAATACAAATATGGTATGTCATAAATATATAGATGTCGCAGTACTGTCTATCTATATGTCATATATGTTACGATGAATTGAAATTGGGGGACCCTGATGTAAACAAGACGAAAGTCTTTCTCTGGTCTCCATCATAGCAGTTGTGTTGGTATTGAGCAGTACTGTATTGTAGCAATTTTGATCATTGATTGATAATTTCATTCACCCTCAAATCAATCTACTAGGTGCACGTGCGGAAATTGTGAACGGATGCCAACAGAGGCTGAGAATGTATGCTGCATGGAAGTTCCACAGGTAAAGTAGTAACACAACCTTGCATCTTGGTAGCACTGAAAACCATGCATATGGCTAACGATTTAATTTTCTATATATATAGGTCAGACGTTGAATTAACCAGGAACCAACTGGACTACTGTGCATGGTTGATCATCCGGGATTGGATCCAGTGTGCTTCAACCCCTATACCATCCAAATGGCAACTAATATCTACAAGGCAGATTTTGGCCGGATACCAGAAAGCGGAATCAATAAGTAAATAATATTTATTACAGATTTATATATTTTTTGACAGGTGTTTCTCCATCTTGCATCTCTCAGACTATACTAATCTTTCTTGCAAAGTCAAGTCAAGAGTCAAGTCAAGAGTTTTAATTGTCACGGCATACAGGTATACAATGAAATGCGGGTGGTCTTGCCCGCAACGATGTGCAATACAGTGGTACATATAATAGAATCAAAAGAAGAAACAACATTGTGCAGTAACATATAATCAATGCTTGCTACTGTCCAATGACATGACATGACAAATGGTTATTTCCCAGCTTTTTTTTTATTTTATTTGTGCATAAATATAATACTTCTTTTTCTTTAGCCGTTTCAGATATATCGCGTACAGGTGCTTTGTGGCGTGGTGTTGGGGATACTTAGGACGCAGAGTGAGGGTAGTAATCCCTTCCTGTGTAGTGGTTCGAATCCGCACCGAATTTCCGGATGCTGATGGTGTCTATACTGGCTTCAGACCGGTACAAGATTGAAGCGTGACACATAGGCGGAAACCGCTTCTTCCATGGAAGGCCTGTCGAACTGTGCGCACAGATGTTCTGGGATGGGAATCGCCTCAACCACCTGGATATATGGTTGGGGGTCACGAATGACGGAGTCAAACAGGAGCTCCATAAGCTGGTTGACATAGTCTGTAAATGAGAAATTGTTATTTGTTTTGTCATGTTAAAAAGGTTATTATTTATTCAATTTATTGTTATTAATGCTGTTCCACTGTAAGTGGAAATATTTTTCTATTTATATAGGTCATGTGTGTGCAATAATAAATGTTGATATTTTGACTTACTGACTGTCGGAGGGATTTTCCTTGGTTTTATAGTGTGTCCACCCTTTTTGGCCTTTGGAAAACTCATCTTGTAAGCCGGAGCTCCCGAAGCGTTTGTCGCTTGCTGGCGATTTGAGTTTTCATTGAAATGCATTGCAGCTAGGTATAGTCTGAAAGGAAAATTTCAATAAGCACAAGCAATATATTTGTAGTTGATCTGAGGTTATCTAATGCAACATAATGAGTTATTTGACAAATCAGGAGTCCATAATTAGTCATTTGTACACAATATAAAATACCTGCAAAGCATTCCAATGTATGAAAAAACAACGTTTTTTGGGGCAAAACGTAAAATCACACTGTGATAGGACTCCAGTGAAGACGTTTGATGGTGTGGACTTAGTTTGGCGACATCTTTGATGATCCTTGTGTTTAGCAGAACCTTCTCGAGCTGGTGGGCCGGTTTTGAGTCTAAAGTAAAAAAGAAATTGCATTCAGATATTTCATTAGAGTATATTACAGTAGATTAGAATTATTCAAGCAAGTATACATTTGTAAATCATACCAATCTAGAATGAGGACATAAATAAATATGTTGAGTATATATTCATGATGAAAGACAGACAGACATACCAGGTTTAACCCACTTGCTACTATCTCTCGATACACGGTCAGCATGAAGACAACGCGGATAGAGTGGTTCTTCGTCGTGTTCATGTACATTCATCATGTGATTGAGACATGACTTCCACCTAGCCACCCTCTCAGCGGGCGTCTTCGATGTGGCAGCGGTCCAGTAGAGGTGGTTAGATATGTGTGGGCGCCATTTTTTTATCACCTTGCAGTCTTTCGCTTGTGCAACCTTGTCTAGCTTCTTAGACAGACCTTGAATTACATAACATAACATTACATAACAGTCGTATGACATACATGACATACAGATAGACAGTACTGCTACATCTATAAATTTTTTGACATACCAGATTTGCAATTACAGTACTGTTTGTGATACAAAAAGAGTCCAGAAAGAAAAGAGTATATACATTAGGATTGGGTAGGTGGGGGTGGGGGGGGACTGTACATTGGAGGTGGTTGGGTGGGTGGGGGGGGGGGGTGGGTAGGAGTGGGGGGGGGGGGGGTTGGGTAGGAGGGGTGGGGTTGAATGTGGGATGCCTTTCGACATACCTTTGGCCACGTGCCACACATCGTAGAAGTGTTTGATGCCCAGATCTCTCAGGTACTTTTGAATCTGCGGGTGACGATCTGTGACAATTCAGTCCAAGGTCACCGATCGGTCCTTCAGAAGAGCGAGGCTTCTCCTCAAGCCTTCTAATTCCATATGGTAGCTGCCCCCCACCTCATTGCTCTGTTGAGGTACAAGCAAGGAAGGGAAGAGCAATGAAATAGCCTTTTCAAAATAGTCACCAGCGTTAAAAATAACTATTCCACCATCCCACAATTTCCATTTCCTAACCCCCGCTCACACACACAGCCAGCCAGACCACTTCACACCTACAGCGATTCAAGATTCAAGACCGAGAGCTTTGTGTTCGTTTGAGCACAATGAAGGGTGCGGTGTCTTCAGACTTGTTAATTACCTGAATTAGTTGGACGTCTATGACATGATTGGTGGCGAGTTCCATCACAGAGTAACTACCGTACTTAGCACTGTGGCCTGTTGAAAATAATAATAACAATTTCAATCAATGTAGTGCAATATTAAAAATGTATTCATAAAGTAGAAATTTGACATTGGGGAGCTTTTTCTAACCTGGAGAATCGGCTCTCATGTCACCACCGATTATCACCATCTCTTTTTGGCTTAATCTGGCGAGGGTAAGCTCTTGGTCCTTAGACCACATGCTGAGAACTGCCGGTTCCAAGAACT
Source organism: Notolepis coatsorum (assembly GCF_963971535.1). Classification (NCBI taxonomy): domain Eukaryota; kingdom Metazoa; phylum Chordata; class Actinopteri; order Aulopiformes; family Paralepididae; genus Notolepis; species Notolepis coatsorum. The sequence goes on from NC_140166.1 coordinate 4,776,599, forward strand.
TCTTGGCGTGTTCCCGAAACGCTCTGTACTTTATTGTGGAGACGTGTAACGCATTGAGAACCTAAAAGAATAAATGAATAACGCTTTGTTAATATGCACGTGTGAATCACAAACAAAAACATAATGTATATCTGACTTGTCAATCAAATCAATCAAATCAAATACCTTCTCCATTTGGGTGAAAGATGAGCCAGTGAAAAAAACTGCTGCAGACAGCTGAATATTTCCAGCTGGTGTGCTCCCGATGAGAGGCTGACTGGCCCACTTACGGCTATATTTACAACTGGGGCAAACTTGGGAGACAGCCAAGAAGGTCCCTCGCGTAGTTTTGTTGATATGACATCGAGCATCGCACACCGGACACTGTTGGAATAATTCCAGTAGACTGTCTTCGTAAACAATGTATTTCTGGACCTCATAGATTGGTTTTGATGGTTCCCTGCTCGAGAAAAACACAAATAAATAACACGGCACAACTATACAGCTTTTCTATTTTTACGGGCCATGGAGATCTTTGTAACAACTTACGCTACAATTGAGGGCTCGCTCATCAAAGAGTCAATGTTGAAAGTGGAATCCTGAGGCTCTGGAACGTCTATCGAGCTGTAGGTCACTTCATCGTCATCAGACTCCAGTCGTGGTCTTTTACTGGGTCTAAACGCCTTCACAGGTGTTGACGTGGATGGTCCCTGTTGATTAGACCAGTATCCAGTAGTTGGGGTCCCCACCCCAACAGATACAGACACGACTTTCGCCTGAACACCTATTTACAAAACATAGTTTAGTCAAACAAGGGATTGATTGATAACTTTGCTCACTCACTCACTCACTCACTCACTCACTCACTCACTCACTCACTCACTCACTCACCCACCCACCCACTCACTCACTGACTCACTCACACACTCACACACTCACACACTCACACACGCACACGCACACACACACACACACAGATGAATAATCTTTCGTCTTGTTTACATCAGGGTCCCCCATTTTCAATTCATCAGGACATATATGACATACATGACATACAGATAGTCAGTACTGCTACATCTATACATTTATGACATACCAGATTTGATTTGCAAATACAGTACTGTTTGTGATACAGAAGGAGTCAAGAAAAGGGAGTATATACATTTGACGTAGAAACTGTATATTGACAACCATACTGGGTAATTTACATTGGAGGTGGGGGGGGGGCACACTGTATAAACAAGTAAAACTGTACATTGAGGGGGGGGGGGAGACACTATACAAACAAACAAAATTGTACATTGGACTATTGACAAAACCATACTAGGTAAATGACTGTACATTGGAGGGGGTTGGGTTAGGATATTTACAGGGGCCAGTGTTGAATTGCAGTCTCCCGTAGGTGTCCCTTGAGAGATGTTTTGAAAGTGGGTAGTGATCCACATTCCTTTACAGCTTTGGGTGAAAGCGGTGAAAGGGCCAATCTACACAATCCTGGGTCACATTATTACATTACATCACACTGAGTTACAAACCTACCTTGACTCTTGACATGTGACCGTAGTGTTTTCATAGACAGCTGTGTACCAACAGAACGTATCTTTGGGTTGTCTGTCTGGCAACTGAAGTCCCTTGAAGCAGGAGGCAGGCGTACATTGGCGCTGGAACTTGTGGCCTAAGAATGACCAAATAGTAAAACAATTACAATATAATCCAAGCCACAAATATAACGTTACCTTGTTTACCTCTCACTAGTTGTGTTTTTTTATTTAGCAGTTATGACTAGCTTGCTTCAATAGTTTTCTATAACGTTACTTTATAAAGAGCAGCAGTTATATACAATAACGTTAGATTGTATTTATGATAACATATCTCACCCACCCCCCAAGGTTCCCTCACACATACAAACAGTGAACGTAGCTAGCAACAGTCAGTAAGTTAGCTGGCTAATTACGACATATCTACTTACTACTTGTGTCGGGTCGCGTATTGTCGGTACAACTCCTTTGTTTAGCACCAACATGGATACCACGCCAGCATCAAAAATACCTTGATTGGTAACGTCCTCGGTGGAAAAATGTGCAGTACAAACCCGAGTATTAGACGTTGCGACAGAACTTGGAGGGTCGCCAAAAACGAACTTGTTCCATTGTTGGCGAAGTTCGGCATCAACGGGAAAACCGTGCAAAGACGTATTAGTAGCTTTACAGCCAGGAACGGAACATGTTCTGCGGGGTTTGCTCATCGTGGAAGATAGGCGAGTGACGGCATTCCTGTTTCTAGGTAGTAGGTGTAGGTTGTAGGTAGCAAGAATGGGGGCGGGCATTAGCTCCAACCACAGAGCCAATCGCATCACCGTGCGCTATCCACAGCGCCCAGTGACGTGCTCAGGGACGTCAAATCAAAATGGCCCGATTTACTAGAGGCACAGAGGGGTTGGGCTGTAACTGAGCAATTCGCCAATATGGTATTTAGGCCCAAAAACACATTGATACAAACTCCTATTACTATAATACAATGCTAGAGACTGAAAAATGACATTTATAATGCATGGGACCTTTAAGTAGATCATTTCTTGTTCCTTAATGTGTGTTATATATAGAATAATTGTGTATTTTGATCTGTGCTTTTTTATATCTAGAGAAGATCAATGTGCTGAGTGATTCCACTAGATTCAACTCAATTGACTTCCATTTGGGTCTCATCTCGTTTTTCATCCATATTAGAATCGGTTTTACCTGTGCTGCGTAATATTAATTAATTAAATTAGGTAATGCAAGTCCCCCTCCTTCTTTTTTTGTTGCAGGATTTTGAGTTTGACTCCTTGGCTTCTTTTCATCCCATATACATTTTCTCATCAGCCCCTCCCAAACATTGAAACATTTAGGTGTTATCTATAATGTTTTGGAATAAAAATAGAAAACGTGGCAAGATGTTCATTTTAATAATATTAATTTTTTCAAATAAAGTGAGAGGTACAATTTTCCACCTATTCAGATCTTCCTTTACAGAGTTCTCCAAACTTCCATAATTACACTGATGTAGATGGTCTAGGTTATTAGGTATAGTTATTCCCAGATATCTCACTTTGTTCCGGTCCCATTTAAATTTAAACAGTTTTTTTAAGTCTTTCTCCAAGTGGTCACCTACTTCCATAGCTTCAGTTTTATTTAAATTAAGCTTGTATCCAGACAGAAACCCATAGTTTGTAATTTCATCGAGTAACTCTGGTAGTGAAATATATATATCTGTAAGATACACTATGATGTCGTCCACGTACAGTGCTAGTTTATGTTCATCTTCCTTTATTGTGAGACCTTTTATCCTCATATTTTTCCTTATGCTTTCGGCTAAGGGTTCTATGCATAAAGCAAATATGTGGGGTGATAATGGGTCCCCTTGTCTTGTCCCCCTTTTTTAAATAAAGTTTGTAGAGAGTGTCCCATTCACTCTTACTCTTGCGTTAGGTTCTTTATATATTCCCTTAATCAATTTAATAAAAGTTTGGTGGATGCCAAAATTCTCACATACTCTAAATATGAAGGGCCATGACACCCGATCAAAGGATTTTTCAGCATCTAATGTCAATGTCAGCATTTGTTGCTTTGTTTGTACTGCATAATCAATTATGTTAAGAGTACGCCGCACATTGTCGCTTAAGAGACGATCTTTAACGAATCCTGTTTGGTCCAAGTTAATTATATTAGGTATTATATGTGAGAGTCTGGTTGCTATAATTGATGTGAATAATTTTTGATCTACATTTAAGAGCGATATTGGTCTATACGATGAACAGTCTGTCGGGTCTTTTCCTTCTTTAGGTATAACAGTAATGATTGCCGAATTCCATGTGTCCGGCCAGTTTCCTGTTTGAAGGATCTCATTAAAAACTCTACATAAGATGGGAGTAACTAGGTATCTAAACTCCCTGTAGAATTCGTAAGTAAATCGATCACTTCCAGGACTTTTTCCCGGTTTACCCTTCTGGATGACCTTTAGGATTTCTGTCTCTACTATTGGTTGTACTAATTCATTATTTTGTTTAACGGACACTGTGGGAAGGTTTAAAATGTCTAGGTATTGTTTAATTTTCTGTGGGTCCACACCTATTACTTCTGGAGTGTAGAGGTTTTGATAATAATCCTTAAAACATAATGCTATTTTCGATTTCCCCCTCTTATATGTGGAGTTGTTATCCATGATAGTGGCTATTGCAGTTTTTTTTTCTGTTTCTTTAGTTTAAATGCTAATATTTTCAGTCCTTTTGGGCTGTTGTCATAATATGTTTGCCTACAGAGCATGAGATTATTTTCAATGTCATGTATTTCTATAGTTTCCAATGCTTTTTTAGCTACGTTCAATTGTATCTGTACTTCTTTATTCCTCCCTTTCTCATGTTCTTCTTGTAGTTTTTTTTACTTTGTTTTCCAGTACCATCTTTTCTCTATCTCTTTGCTTCTTTTTCCAGGATGAATATGCTATGATTTCTCCTCGTAGCGTTGCGTTTGCAGCTTCCCACAGTATTGTGGATGTCACTTCTCCATTGTCATTTATCTCAAAGTAAGACCTCATGCTATGTTTTATTTTCTCCTTGAAGTCCTGGTCGCCAAATAAGGAGTTATTTAACCCCCAAACAGTTTCCCCTCGTTCCATCTTCAAGTTTAATTCCATTATGATTGGTGCATCGTCTGCTATAGTTATAGGTAATATTTCACATTTTGTGACCTTTGAGATCTAATTTTTAAACATAAAGAAGTAATCTAGTCTTGAATAGACCTTATGTGCATTGGAATAAAAGGTGAAGGCCTTGCCTTTGGGATGTAGACAACGCCAAACATCCAAAAGTCCCAACTCTATTTGGGTTTTTCTTAATAACACTGCCGCTTGTTCTGATTTATGTTTTATTATGAGTGTTCCCTTCACCTCTTCACCTCTGTCATTATCAAGGATACGATTATTTTCATTAGATCTGCTCCTTTTCCAGGCGGATTGTAGACATTGATCAAAGTTATTAGTTGTTCTTCTATTTCCCCAGTTACCAACACATATCTTCCTTCCTTATCTCTGATACATTTTTCTTTATTAAAAGTGAGGTTATTTTTTATGAGGATTGCCACTCCTCTTTTTGCTGATGTGTAAGAGGAGAAGAATACTTGGGCTGAGGCTAATTTCTCCAACTTTGCATGTTAGATAGATAGATAGATAGATAGATAGATAGATAGATAGATAGATAGATAGATAGATAGATAGATAGATAGATAGATAGATAGATAGATAGATAGATAGATAGATAGATAGATACTTTATTAATCCCCTTGGGGAAATTCAGGGTATCTTGCAGCTCACACAGTATACAGACATTGACCGTTCTCATTCAGTTATTACACGTTATGTCTGCATCATGAATTAAAAATAAGCACATGATAAAATTCAATTAAATCATATCCATCAATATTAATAGGAGCGTGATTAGATAGAAGCAGGTGTATAAAACAGCGTATAAAAACAGGTGTAAAAACAGGTGTAAAAACACAGGTGTGTGGGTCAGAGGTCAGTTCCCCCGCACTATATTACGCTGTTGTACAGTCTGATGGCTGTGGGGACAAAGGACCTCCTGTGCCGCTCAGTCCGTGAGTGCAGGGAGATGAGCCGTCCGCTGCGACTGCTGCTCTGCCCCACCAGGGTGTGGTGGAGAGGGTGGTTGGTATTGCCCATGATGGCCAGCAGTTTGCTCTGCGTGCGGCTCTCCACCAGGCGTGTTCAGTCTGTGGCCTCAGATGGTGTAGAAGCAGCCTCTCCAGTGTCTTCATGATGTGTGACGTGAGGGCCACCGGTCTGTAGTCGTTGAGCTCGGCCGGGCGCCCAGCTTTGGGTACCGGCACAAGACATGATGTTTTCCACAGGACCATGATGTGTTCCACTTTGGTCAAGTGTGTTTCCTGAAGGAAGATTATTTCTCCTCCTTCCTTCTTAAGTTTTTGCAGTATCCTCTTCCTTTTTATTGGGTTATTTAGGCCATTTGTATTGAGAGAGATTAATTTAAGTTTCCCCATTGCACTGCTTTTGAGGCTCTTTTCTCCCTTTATATGTGTATTCAAAACCTTTAACCATAAAAATAAAAAAAACATAGATAACTGAAACTTTGTGTACAAGAACACAAACATAAAACACAAACATAACACCCAACAGTGAACTTCCAATTTCTGCAACCTCTAACCGGTTACAGGAGATATTCCACATGTCTTGATCATGGGCGGAGTTTATGGGGGTGCAGGGGGTGCATTGCACCCCCTGGTGGCCGGGGGTGAAATTGCTTTAAAAAAATAAAATAAAAAATCAAGATTATTTTCATTTTAATAAAATTATAATAATTGTGAGAAACAAATCTGAATTCTATTATGTTTTGTTTTACAATACATTCATTTTATAGTAGTAATCATGTCACATTATAAGGCGAACCTTCTGTAGTGTGGCAGTGAAAGGGTTAACGCGCGGCCAAGCACCAAACAGCAGCAGCAGAATGCCCCGCGCGATAGATTGTAACACTTGTACAAAGCCACTTATTCTGAGATGATAATTAATGTATCTGGATAACCAATGCACGGATTTTGTCGAGGCAGGTAGCGTTATTTCGGGAAAATTGATATCTATAGTCTGGTATATTTTTCGTCCACGAAAAATGGAGGCTGTAATAATTATTATTGCTCGAGACCGAGAGTCTCTATGAATAATAATAATTAGAGCCTCCATTTTTCAAGTCAGTTAAAAATGATCCCCCGTAGTGCTGTGTGTGTGAGTGTGTGTGTGTGCTGCTGTACTACCTAAATAAAATAAAAAATTAGGGGTTAGGGCATTGTAAAAACGCTAAAATAATAAAATAAAGGTCACGCAGTCGCACCCCCTGGCGTGAAGTTCAAACTACGCCTATGGTCTTGATTTTAAATGGTTGATCAGATTTGATGTATTAAAATCCCTGCTTGAGGTGCCTCCCCTTGAAATATCAATGGAGCATTTGTTGCAAATAGCATAGCGCCCGTATTTTTTCTGACACCGTGAAATGCGCCCATACAGCCGACATTGTCTTCGTATTTGTTTTGTGTACAAGAAAAACAGCACGGTACCGTAGATATTTCAGACACCCCCGCTTTTCTTTCGTTGAAATATAAATAATGTTACATTCAGAGAGCTGCCTTGATTTTTCTGACGAAAGATTATGTTCCTTACTTCCTTAAAGTTCCTTTTTGCGGCCTTGAAGCGTGTGCACACTCACAGCTGAGATGATGTTCCTTTTTGCACCTGACGAGAAACATACTGAAAGTTTTCGCTTTGATTTCTGCTATTATTTTAGGCATGGCAACAAATTAAATAATAATAATAAAATGAATAAATAAAATATTAAATAAATAAATAGGCTACACTTCTCTGTGTTACAAATTGTGCTCACCGATATGAACATAGGCCTCTTTACTTACTTAAAAAAAAGGAAACGTCAAGAAATATGTTTATGGATTTACAGGTGCAGCTCAATAAATTAGAATATCGTGGAAAAGTTATTTTATTTCAGTAATTCAATTCAAAAAGCAAAACTCTCGTAGATTAGATTCATTACACACAAAGTGAAATATTTCAACTAGCCTTTATTTGTTTTAATTTGGATGATTATGTCTTACAGCTCATGAAAGCCCAAAAGTCTGTATCACCAATAGATGTATTTTTCTTTTGTATATAGAAATGTCGGCCTTCTGAAAACTAAGTATGTTCATGTATGTTCACTCAGTACTTGGTTAGGGCTCCTTTTGCACAAATTACTGCATCAATAATACAGTGAAATATGTAGAAATGTAGAATATCCACGATATTCTAATTTATTGAGCTGCACCTGTATTCACCATGCCATGTGTTTTATTTTATAATGCTCATGAGTCATACTGTTACATCCCAATGTATATATTCCCCAGTGTGTGTCTCCATGTGTGTGTGTTCTCCATTTTTCTTTCCTCCCTCCAGCCATTGTTCCATCCACCATTGGTCCCTGCCAGGCCTGCCCTTCCATTACCCAGCACAGCACCGATTGGTGGATGGTTTTCCAGACTCCAACACTCAATAAACACCACCCAATCATGGATCACCACACACCTGTTAAAACATGGCTTCTCCCTTCAGTCTTTCTCTCTCTCTGGCATGAGGCTAGGCCTAGTGTTATTTTGTGGCATTGTACTTTGATAATATCCCTTTTTGTTTATAGGCCTTTGTAATAGTGAAAGTGCCTTTGTGATTGTATGGCCGCAGAGAGAGCATTGTTACCTATAGATTGTTTTGTTATGTTTCCATTTTGTTGTATGTATCATTAATGTGTTTTTCTCTCTTTCTCAGGAAGCACAGATGGGGTGAGCTGCCATTTCCTTTGGATATTGTTTTCTCCTGTTTTGGTTAGGTAAGAGTAGTTTAGGTAATGTAATTTCTTTTACCATAGATTAGATTGGGTTTATTTGGAGTATAGTGGTGTTTGTTTGTTGTTTTGGCCTGGGCTCACCCCTGAGCTACATGTGCTTCCTTTGCATCTCTCAATAAATATCATTGTTGTTTACAAACGTGGTCCATCTTTTCTGTCAACCAACTGTTATTGTAGCTGAGGGGTACAATTCCCTGACTGTATTGTTAGATATGATATTTAATACCACTACCTCATGTACTTTAACTTCTGGCCACCCAGTACAAGATATAAGTATGATGAACACTTTCCCACCTGATGAAACGAACCAACACAAATGTACCAAATCGAATATTTAATACAGCAAAAGGTGTATACAACATTCACTTAATTACATTTATGATTTGAAATATTGAATATGCACTTTTATGGCAAATGAGTATTCGTAGGTAAATCAACATTGAATGTCCAATCTCTGGTTGCGCAGGGAGTAAGTATACAACCTGGAATATTTAGGAAACGATAGCGATGGTACTTAAATGATTATAGCTGGATACACTAAGGGGGGGGGGGTCCCGCTGGTTGTAAGACAGTAGGAGGGGGGGGGGGTTAGAGAAGCCGCTGGCGGTATCCCATCTGGCCGACGGTGTCTTGGGAGAATCCAAAGTCTTGGACACAGTGCCCACAGAACCTCGGGCCGCAGACGAATACAGCTGGACCCTCTGTGGAACGGTATCTGCCGGTCCACAACGGAGAGACGTGGTGCGACCTCACGTGTAGAGCGCCGCCTCACCTGGAGTCCTCTCCGGGGGGTAATTCCAACACTCGGCAGTGTTGGCCTTTATCCATGGAATAATCAAAGCACACAAAGCATAATCCAAGAGCCGTGGAAGGCTCGCCGTCGTCGGGTAGAATAATCCAATATACAGGTCCAGTCGCTCTTGACCCGGAGCTCCTCGGATGCAATCACCACTAGGGGTCTGACCAGCCTGGATAAGCGTCCAGATAACGTCAGGAACGATGGGGGTACTGATAACTGTAGGACTCGAACCGAACGATGCACCATACATAAATAGACTATTATTAGCTTAATAGAATACGTCCAACTCGACGGTATGGTGCCAAACTATGACCATTCAACTATTAATCTACACGATATCTCAATGCCTATTCTGGGCCAAGTAGGCCCTACTACACCGCACGTGCGTCGTGGGGAGGCTTTTGCGTCTGTCACTCTGTTGGAGGGTAAAGAACTGGACTAAAAGAAAGTTCTACTTTACGAGCGCCATATATATATGCGCTATGAACAAATAGTACCATTCGTATTTCGCCCGGCATATTACTGCGCGGAACCGGGGGTTGCCTCGACATGTTAGGCGGCACGATTGAACTTGGACCTAGGGGTATGGCAACCTGGCGCCAGGTTCTCGTCCAATGGTAGAATGAAACTATTATGGGCTGTTTAGTAGAAACGGGGATATTCAATGCATATTGTACAAGGAATATACAGGGGATATCAAACGATATACAAATACAATTAAATATATATATATAAATAAATATACATATTCGGTTTAATCTGATCCTTCACAACAGTTATGTTACAGCCCTTTACCCTTAGACACACAGGGGTCGTAACATAAATGGGGGCTCTGCCTGGATCTTGTAACCCGTGTTCAATTGTTGGTTGATGGATTTGGTGAACTGTGTTTGTTTACACTTGTATAGTAATTAATTGATTTGTGTGTAAAAATGGCATTTGTGTTAAAAAAAAAATGGCAGTTAGTACTTTTGATCTGGGGAAATTCTTGAGCAATCCTACTTGGGAAGCGCTAGATAGCTGCCGCAAGGCAGACTTAGTGGAGATTGCCACACATTTTAAACTCTCGGTTCAACAGAAGCATCTTAAGCAGGATATCAGGTGTCTTGTGGTAGATAAGCTGTTGGAGCAGGGGACGCTTGTTTTACCTGTGGTCTCTGATGAACATGCAAGTCCTCCTGGTGAACCTATGGAAGCACAGCCTTCTGAGGAGCAAGCTCATGGTGCTGAGAAGGCAGGTGTGAAAGTCACATTGCCACATTTTCACTTGACCTCTCCTGTGTCATCTGGGTCTCGAGAAGGGGCCCAGGTCAAGGTTAGAATAGCACGTCTCCAGATGGAGGCTCAGGAGAAGGCACAAGCACGTGAGGCGGAGTATCGGCTTCGTAGAATGGAGCTTGAGGCATAAAATGAAAGGGCTGTTAACATTCGTAGGTTGGAGCTTGAGCATGAAGTGGAAAAAGAGCTCAGACTGCGGAGGTTGGAGCTGGAAGTCCTAAGGAGTGAATCCAACTCTGCTACACCGACTCCTCCACAAGGCCCTGGTATGTCCTCCTCCACAGCTTATTCATCACATACTTTTGATATAAGTAAACACATTGCTTTGGTGCCTCCGTTCCGAGAGACAGAAGTTGATACTTATTTTAATGTGTTTGAGCGTATTGCTGCTTCATTGCGCTGGCCAAGAGAGGTCTGGCCTTTGTTGCTTCAATGCAAATTGACTGGTAAAGCCCAAGAGGTTTGTTCAACACTTTCCCTAGAAGATAGTCTATTGTATGATACTGTGAAGGCTGCCATCCTTCGTGCATATGAGCTTGTGCCCGAAGCTTATAGGCAGAGGTTTCGCAGTCACAAGAGAGCTGTCAACCAGACCTTTGTAGAGTTTGCTAGAGAGAAGGGAACTCTCTTTGATAAATGGTGTGCAGCAAGCAAGGCCTCAGATCTTAACTCTCTCAGAGAACTCATTCTATTAACAGTTTAAGAATCGTTTGCCAGAGCGTATTGTAATTTACCTGAGTGAGCAGAAAGTGTCCACTCTGCAGCAGGCTGCTGTATTAGCTGATGAGTTTGCGCTAACCCATAAAACTGTGTTTGTAGATAGGCGTGACTCGTTTCTCCCCCATGATTTCTCTCAGAGACCTTCTGTCCCCAACCATTCAGAATTCACACACCCCCGACCAAAAATGTCACCTCCACGCTCAAAAGAGGAGCGGACATGTTACTACTGTCATAAATCTGGTCATGTTATTTCTGACTGTTTAACATTGAAACGTAAGCAGCAACCGTCCTCTCAGAACTTTAGGCAACCCAAAGGGGTTGGTCTGATTAAAATGGCACCTGGTTCCGATCAACAGATGCACAATGATCAGGATGTTCTCGATCCTTGTTTCAGGCCATTTACTTCCAAGGGTTTAGTTTCCTTGACAGGGGATCCAAAAGATCAGTGTACAGTTCAGATCTTACGAGATACTGGAGCCTCACAATCCTTTATCCTCTCTGATGTACTACCTCTGTCTGAGAAATCTTCCTGTGGTTCTAGTGTCCTAGTTCAAGGTATTGAGATGGGTTTCGTGCCAGCCCCGTTACACTGTATTCATGTACAATCTGATTTGGTCACTGGTTTCTTTAAAATAGGGGTGAGACCTTCCTTGCCAGTTAAAGGCATTTCCTTTATCATGGGAAATGATTTAGCTGGAGGACAGGTGAACGCTGTGCTGGAAGTGTTGGATCACCCAGACACAGATTCTCTGCCTGATGACTTGTCACAGAACTTCCCTGAAGTTTTTTCTGCAAGTGTTGTCACTCGGGCTCAATTGAAAAAGAGAGGTGATGAAATTAATTTGTCTGACTCTGTTTTTGCTTCAGCCTTTGTCAGGGAGGAGTTGCTGGCTCCAACTTCTGATACCGCTGACAAACCACCGACTCATAGTAAGGTACCCCCACAGACAACTGTAACTAGTTCCGACGCATTGAAGTTACCCGTTACTCGGGAAATGCTAATTACTGCCCAGAAGGCTGACCCTTCTCTTGCAAAATGTTTCTCTTCTCTTGAAACAGAACAGAGGAGAGAGTTGCATTCTTATTTTGTGGATGAAGGAGTTTTGATGCGTACCTGGAGGTCCCATGGTACTAGACTGGCAGAGCATGCACAATCGGAGATAGGGCTACCAGATCAGGTACCAGACTGGAGCACTGTTTATCAGATTGTTGTCCCTGCAGTTTATCGTCAGCATGTACTGTTCTTGGCCCATGACCACTGTAACTGAGGGGTACAATTCCCTGACTGTATTGATAAGTATGGTATCATTAAACCACTACCGCTTTATGTACTTTAATTACTGGCCATACAGTACACGATATCTAAGTATGATGAACACTTTCCCACATATGAAATCAGGTCCACACAAAGGTAATAGTCAAATATTTAATATATAGCAAAGGGTACATATAATAGTTACTTATTACATTTATGATTTGAATTGAATGCTCTTGTAAGGCAAATGAGTATTCGTAGGCAAATCAACACTGAATGTCCAATCTCTGGTTACACAGGAAGCAAGTATACAACCTGGCTCTTAGGGAATTATAGCGATGGTCACTTAATGATTATAGCTGGATAATATACTGAAGGGGTCCCGCCGGTTGTAAGCCAGTAGGGGGGGTAGGAGAGCCGTCGGCTGTATCCCGTCTGGTCAACGATTTCTAGGGAGAGTTCAGGTACAGAACACAGTGCCCGTAGAACCTTGATCCGCAGATGAATACACTTGGGCTCTCTTGTAGACGATAGCTGTAGCTGTAGCTGTCGGTCCACAACGAAGAAGAAGCGAGGCGACCTCAGTCTGGTCTGAGCGCCGTCTCACCTTGGCTCCTCTCGGGGTAAATCCAACACTCACAGGTGTTGGCGATTATCCGCTCCACAAATCAAAGCACCAAAGCAAATAGATAAATAATAATTTAGGACCTGCTCCGAGGTCATCAATTGGCACACATGCGATGCATGCATGCAATTCGTATCTGCGATTAACCCATCCCGTGATTCCATGCCGTATAGGGCTCAGCAGTCGTCGGGGTAGGTAATCCAATGTGCAGGTCCACTCGTCCTCGCCTAGAACTCCTCGGATGAAAGCACCACGCGTGGTCTGCCCAACCTGATTAAGACTCTAGATAACGCGAGGAAACGATGGGGGTGCTGCTCACTTTAGAACTCTAACCGAACGATGCACCATACATAATAGACTATTATTACTTAATAGAAATACGGTGCCAAACTCTGGCAATTCAGCTATTAATTCGCACGAGGTCTCAATGCTATTCTAAGGCCAAACAGGCCGTACTACACCGCACGCGGTATCGTGGGGTGAGGCTTCACATCTTGTTACTTAGTTGGGTAGGAGGGTAAAGGACTAAGAGGAATTCTACATTTCTTGCGCCATATTTATATGCACGGTGGACAAGTAGTGCCGCTCTGCTTTCGGTAGCCGTATTCCTGCGCGGAGCTGAGGCTAGTAAGGCATGTCTCGTCGGTACCTTTGAACTTGAACGCCAGGGGCTTGTCCCTGGCGCCTGGTCCTTTTGTCCAATAAGAGAATGAACTATTATGGGCTGTAGTAGAATAAAGGGATATTCCGTGTATATGTACAAGGAATATACAAGGGATATCAAACGATATACAAATACTATTAAATATATATCCATAAATAAATATATATATTCGGTTTAATCTGATCCTTCACAACAGCCGCCCCTAATTAGTCCCACCTAATTAGCTGAGCAGAGACAGATTAACCGCACTGTCCACTACTCAATGTCCGCTGTAAGGGTCAGTCAACTCACAAAGTCATAGGGTCATGGTCGTCATCAATAGTATCAGGGAGCCTTGGCAGTTCTATTAGCCTCGCCACGGGTCGGGTGTAAGTCCGTCCTTGGACGAGCACTTCAGCTGCTCGGACCTTTCCATCGGCACCGGTGATCACTTTGCTTACACGGCCAGCCGGCCACATAGCTCTGGGTAGTGACTGGTCGATGATCATGACGACTGTTCCTTCTGTCAAATTGTCTCTCTCTTTTACCCACTTCTGGCGGGTCTGTAGAGACGGTAGGTAGTGGAGTAGGAAGCTGTTCCAAAACTTGTCAGCCAGTACTTGACTGTACCTCCACATTCTTCGGCCGTTCGCTTCTTCAGGCCTGTACATTGTCTGTGGTAGCGCAGGGTCCAGCCGCCCCATCAAGAGGGTGTTGGGGGTGACTGGGTCGACATCTGCTACATCACTTGAGACGTAACCGAGGGGCTTTGAGTTCAATACTCCCTCGATCTCCGTGAGGACTGTCATTAGGACTTCTTCCGCCACGGTCTGGGCCCCAAGCACGGCGTACAGGGCTGTCTTTATGGAACGTACTTCTCGTTCCCAGGTTCCACCGAAGTGAGGTGCGTTCGGGGGATTAAACTGGAAGTCAATCTGGGATGGAGCGAGGTGGGTCTTAAGTTCTGGGCCCATAGCTTGGAAGCTCTCTCTCAGCTCTCTTTCTCCGCCTTTGAAGTTTGTCCCGTGATCAGACAACAATGTAGACGGTTTTCCTTTCCGTGATGTGAATCTTCGGAAGGCCATAAGGAATGAGTCTGTGCTCATGGTTGGAAGGAGTTCGATATGTATCGCTCTGGTGGTCATGCATTTGAATACAATACCCCACCGCTTCTCGGTTCCTCTTCCTCTCTTTATATACAGCGGGCCAAAACAGTCCATACCGGTGGAGTGGAAGGGCTTGTCGCCGAGTCGGAGGCGACAGGGAGGTAGGTCAGCCATCCGGGGTATACTGGGCTGCGCGCGCCACTTACGGCAGTCTAGACAGGTTCGCTGGAAGCGCCGCACTGCTTCTCTCCCTTGCAGTATCCAATAACGACGTCTGATCTCCGCGAAGACTCTCTCTGCCCCTGCGTGGTGCACATCCTCGTCGTATTTCTTTATGATCAGCTCTGTGACCTTGTGTCGGCTGTTCAAGACTATCGGGTACTTAACGTCATCCGGTAGGTCTGGGGCTCTCCGCAGACGACCACCCACTCTGATAAGATTATGGGCGTCGCTCTCGGGGGCCAGGTGAAGCAGTCTGCTGTCTGATGGGACGGGCTTTGCTCCCTGTAGACAGGCTAGCTCATCGGGGAACGAGTCTCTCTGGGCTCGTTGTAGTAGAAGGAGTTCTGCTTCTTCATAGTCAGCTGCTGAAATGTCAGTTGTGGGCTGAACCTCTGGGTGGTGCCACAGAAATGTCTTTAGCTGCGCACTCTCTAGGGTGAGGCAATCGTCTAGAACCGGGTCTGTGGGGACGAGTGTGTGTGTCAACCCACAGAACATAGGTTTCTTGTTCTCTGCCTCCTCTTTGCTCGCCTCCCGTGGGGTGGGTGTAGGCCACTCTTCTTCGGGGAGCTTGAGGAACTCTGGCCCGTCACTGTAAAGGTTGGGACGGGTGAGGTCATCCAGGGACATTCCCCGGGTGATGACGTCAGCTGGGTTGTGTTTGGTGTCCACATACCGCCAGCTGGTTACTTCTGTTAACTCTTGAATCTCAGTGACTCTGACTCCCACGAAGACCTTGTATCTGCACGAATCAGACCGGATCCATGTGAGTACGGTCGTGGAGTCTGACCACAAGATTGTTCTTTGCACCGGGATGGTGAGTTCACGTTGGATTAACGTGGCGAGCTGCGCTCCTGCTAGGGCTGCGCAGAGCTCTAGGTGCGGGATAGATTGTTGCTTGCGTGGGGCTATTCTTGAGCGAGCCAGGATGAAAGCAGTATGTATTTCTCCTCCCTCCTCTCGGGCACGCAAGTAAGCCACCGAACCGTAGGCTACTTCGGAGGCGTCGCTGAATACGTGCAGGTCGATCTTGCATGTCTCTGGCCTCACTGTGGGTGGGAAGTAGCTGCGGCGTATATTAACACCTGGGAGTGAGCGGAGTTCCGTCTCTCACTCTCTCCATGTGGATGCAAGGTGTTCGGGTATGGGATCGTCCCAGCCCTGGTCTTTGTCCCATAGCGCTCTTACAATCATCTTTGCCCTGGTGGTGTAAGGTAGAATACATCCCAACGGGTCATATTGTCTGGCGAGTGTTCTGTATACACTCCGTCTGGTGGTCGGTATTGCCATCGACCTTCCCTGCTCCTTGATCAGGGGTTTGTGTCTATAATGGAGCGAGTCTGTTTTGAAGCGCCAGACTAGTCCTAGTGTCATTTCTTGGGCTTCTCCTGGGATGGTCGCCATCCAGGTATCGCTGCTTGCGGCCTTGTCCTCGGGGGAGAGGCGGCGCAGTACTTGCGGGTCGCTGCTGGCCCACTGCCTGAGATCAAAGCCGCCTTTGATCAGGGAGGCGCGGAGCTTGAGTAGGAGAGCCTCGGCTTCTTCTGGCGTTGAGACGCTTTGTAAACAGTTGTCCACGTAGAAACTATTTGTCACACTTTGTTGGACCTCTTCATCTGCTGCTGGGTCCTCTGCGACGTGCTTTTGCAGTGCAAACGTAGCACAGCATGGGCTGCATGTGGTTCCGAAAGGGAGGACTTCCCATTGATAGATGGTTGGGTGCTCATCTCCGATCCTCTCTCTCCATAGGAACCGCAGCAGGGGCTTGTCCTCCTCCACTAGCCTCACCTGCAGGAACATCCCTTTGATGTCGCCGCTGATAGCCACCTTGTCCTGGCGGAAGCGTAGTAGCACGCCTAGTAGGGAGGGGCCGAGTGTTGGGCCGGCCAAGAGTTCTTTATTCAGATTTTGTGATCCGATCTGGTAGCTGCAGTTAAACACAATGCGATCCTTGCCGTTGTGGTGGACCTTGTGGTGCGGCACGTACCATGATTCGGTCGTCTGATCGGCCTCTTTAATGTCAATTTTTTTTATGTGTCCCGCTGTGATTAATTTGTTAATCTCAGCGCGGTACACAGCTTCTTGAGCGGGGTCTTTGGCTAGGCGCCGCTCTGTGTTCAATAGATACCGCTCCGTCGCCTCTTTTGTAGCACGAAAGGTGGGCATTCCCTCTCGCCTCAGGAGTGGAGTTGCGTATCTCATCACTCCATTGACGTTGACTCTCTTTGTCCCGTGCTCGAGGAGGGCTATAGCGTAGATATCTTCCTTAGAACGAATGTCTTTCTTTTCGTTCTTAAAGGGCATTGTCTCTAGTGTCCATAGCCTCTCGACATGCTGCAGGAGTGTGGTGTCTCCTTCTGTCGCTCTGGAGTGGAGGCAGCTAGTGGCTGCTGTTCGGTTAAGAGACTTGGCGAGGGGGCCTTGTAATGTCCATCCTAGGCGGGTCTCGACTGCTGCAGGGCAACCTCTGGGTCCTGTATGGACCCGGTCTATCGGGACTATGAGGTCTGCATGGTCGGAGCCTATCAGCAGGGTCGGGGTGGCACCGTCTATGAGCGGTATAGGTAGTTGACGCAGGTGCACATATTTCTCCATCAGCTTGGCGATGGGGTAGGTGTACTGCGATAGTCCTATTTCTTGGCTGGTGAAAGCATTAGTAATCCTGTACCGTCTCTCTGGCTGCCCGCTTGCTGCGATAGTGAAGGAGACATTCTCGCCCTTTATCGTCTTTAGATCTCTTCTTATTGTCCGAATCGTCATCTGGTTCTCGCTCCCCCGCAGCCCCAGCTGGGCCGCAGCGGACGCGAGGAGAAGGGTCTTCTCTGACCCGTCGTCAAGGACGGCGTAAGTGTCCATGACCTTATCTTGGTAACTCAGTGTTACACGGACCACCTTTAAGAGCACCTGGGCGCCGCTGCTGCTAGCGGGGTCAATGTACATAACACTTGCCTTTGTGCTGTTGGATGGTGCAGGCTTTCTTTTGTTACTGTCGTGTAGGACATCCAGATGGGCTCCGTCACACCGACTACACCTCTTCTTTAGGCGGCACTCGGCTGCCATGTGACTGCGCGCACATCGGTAACAGCGCCTGTTGGACTTTATCCAGTGACTTACTTCTTCAGCGGTCATCTTCTTGAACTGGTCACATTGTGACAACCAGTGTTCCTTCTCGCAGTACGGGCACACCATCTTCCACTTCTCTTTCGTCGAGGGGGTACTGTGGTTCTTGCTGCTCGGTACTGATTCTGATTGGTGCATGACAGTCACCGATCTTCGGCCATCGTTTACTCTCCTAGGTCCCTCTCTGGAGCTTGGCGTGCTCCGCACGAACGTATCCAGCCGTAGGCTGCTGACTTCTCTCGCCAGGAAGTCGGCTAAATCTAGGAGGGATGGCTCGGGATCGTTAGGATCACGGTGGTCTCTTTGCCGCCTGAAGCGCTCCTGTCGGGCGGGCGGCAGCTTCTCTAAAATCCTCTCGACGTTTGAGTTTGCGTATAGTTCGTGCATACCCTTTTCTCGTTGCGCCCCCAGCATCCCTACCAGGGATTGTACTTTTATAGACAGGTCGTCTAGTGAGCGATTGTCTGTTGCTGGGGGTAGGCGGTCAATATGCCTTATCTCCTGTATTACGTAATCCCATATACGTCCATATCTCTGGTCCAGCGCTGCTAGAGCCGTGGTGTATGAGGTCGTAGAGGTGGCATAGGCCAGCGCTATGTTGTGCGCTCGGGGCACTTTCAGGTGCTT
Source organism: Notolepis coatsorum (assembly GCF_963971535.1). Taxonomy (NCBI): domain Eukaryota; kingdom Metazoa; phylum Chordata; class Actinopteri; order Aulopiformes; family Paralepididae; genus Notolepis; species Notolepis coatsorum. The sequence goes on from NC_140166.1 coordinate 4,795,425, forward strand.
CAATAATATTGCATACTTGTGGCGTTCATCAGCGACATCCACCATCATTGTCTCTAAGCACATCCGGAGCTCCGTGTACTGTGCTCGATTCTCATGGGTGAAGTCTGGAAACGTCGGTGTGCCAATGTATGACGCCATGGATGGCTGGCACATCGGTGAGCGTTGGAAGAGAGGCCTCCTGGGCGAGTCTCTTCTTACGCCTCTCGGTGGGCTGGTACTGGCAGGGTACCATGGTCCGCTGGTCCAGGTGCTATTCCTCGGGACTGGTCGTGCGTCATGCTCACCCGTGAGTCGAGTCGGGGGTCTGTAGCGCAGAGCCGCGGGGGTATAGCCTGGGCTGTACTGGACCTCCTGGTCCTGTGGAGTAATGTGCTGCTGTCGGGCTTGACTCTCCTCTTCTCCCTCTTCTTCTTCTGCCAGGTCACCTAGATCCTGTAGTCGTCTATTTAGCCTCTCCGCGGTGTCCGCTGTTTCTTCCTTGTAGCTGGGTCTCACTTGGACCGGTTGGGGAATGAGTTCGGAGGGGGGTGTAGACTCTCTCTGGTGGTCGAGTTCAAGGTCGCCTGCTCGGTTAGGGGAGGGTGCCCTTGACGTGTGTCTTGACGAGGCTCTGGAACCCCTTGTGGAGGGAGGGGGTGTTGCCCTGGTGATCAGCTGCTCCATTAGCTGCGCTTGTAGTCTGTCGCGCTCGGCTTGTTGTCTGTCGCGCTCGGCGTCGCGCTTGGTGAGATCTGCTTCTCTTTGGGCACCGGCAGCGGCACGCTGGGTGTCGGCCCGGTCTCTTGCCATATTCTCTTCCGTCTGAAGGCGTCTCAGCTCCAGACGTATGTGCTCTTCTTCGCTCCGTTGCTGTGCTTGGAGTCGATCGCGTTCACCCTGAAGTCGATCGCGTTCACCCTGAAGTCGATCGCGTTCGGTAGAGGCTGTCAGGCTGGCGAAGAACGCCTGTGACAGCATCCTCTCCGCCTCGCTGGGGGAAGACACTTGTAGAGGTGAGCCGCTCCTGGCTGTACTCGTTGGGGAGTCCTGGAGTTCTATCTCCTCGGCGCTCTCCTCATCTTGTTCCGTGCAGAGTTCCACCTCTGGAGGGTTGTCTTCCTCCCGGAGCTCTGGGGGGACTACTTCTTCGGTATTGGCGGGGGGTAAAGTCGTGTCAGTTCCCTCCTGGTCCCCACCGTGAGCTTGGTCAGTTACATTAGAACCCACTAGGGCCTCTGTGGTCGGGGTATCCTGGTTGATAGGGTCGGACATAATTTTACTTTCTACTTTTACTGCGTTTACTGTTTGTAGAAGGCTAGGTAGTTTACTGACAGCGTAATCCTCTAAGTACTGAGGTGGCTGTCATCTACGTTGCGGGCGTTCTACTTTAGGAGGACCGTTTCGTGGAGTGTTCATCATAGGCCATTTCAATATTAATACCACTATATTAATATTACACTGATTACCCTCCGGCTCGAAGGACCAATTGTAACTGAGGGGTACAATTCCCTGACTGTATTGATGTATGTACCCAAGTATGGTATCATTAAACCACTACCGCTTTATGTACTTTAATTACTGGCCATACAGTACACGATATCTAAGTATGATGAACACTTTCCCACATATGAAATCAGGTCCACACAAAGGTAATAGTCAAATATTTAATATATAGCAAAGGGTACATATAATAGTTACTTATTACATTTATGATTTGAATTGAATGCTCTTGTAAGGCAAATGAGTATTCGTAGGCAAATCAACACTGAATGTCCAATCTCTGGTTACACAGGAAGCAAGTATACAACCTGGCTCTTAGGGAATTATAGCGATGGTCACTTAATGATTATAGCTGGATAATATACTGAAGGGGTCCCGCCGGTTGTAAGCCAGTAGGGGGGGTAGGAGAGCCGTCGGCTGTATCCCGTCTGGTCAACGATTTCTAGGGAGAGTTCAGGTACAGAACACAGTGCCCGTAGAACCTTGATCCGCAGATGAATACACTTGGGCTCTCTTGTAGACGATAGCTGTAGCTGTAGCTGTCGGTCCACAACACAAAGAAGCGAGGCGACCTCAGTCTGGTCTGAGCGCCGTCTCACCTTGGCTCCTCTCGGGGTAAATCCAACACTCACCGGTGTTGGCGATTATCCGCTCCACAAATCAAAGCACCAAAGCAAATAGATATTCCATGCCGTATAGGGCTCAGCAGTCGTCGGGGTAGGTAATCCAATGTGCAGGTCCACTCGTCCTCGCCTAGAACTCCTCGGATGAAAGCACCACGCGTGGTCTGCCCAACCTGATTAAGACTCTAGATAACGCGAGGAAACGATGGGGGTGCTGCTCACTTTAGAACTCTAACCGAACGATGCACCATACATAATAGACTATTATTACTTAATAGAAATACGGTGCCAAACTCTGGCAATTCAGCTATTAATTCGCACAAGGTCTCAATGCTATTCTAAGGCCAAACAGGCCGTACTACACCGCACGCGGTATCGTGGGGTGAGGCTTCACGTCTTGTTACTTAGTTGGGTAGGAGGGTAAAGGACTAAGAGGAATTCTACATTTCTTGCGCCATATTTATATGCACGGTGGACAAGTAGTGCCGCTCTGCTTTCGGTAGCCGTATTCCTGCGCGGAGCTGAGGCTAGTAAGGGCATGTCTCGTCGGTACCTTTGAACTTGAACGCCAGGGGCTTGTCCCTGGCGCCTGGTCCTTTTGTCCAATAAGAGAATGAACTATTATGGGCTGTAGTAGAATAAACGGATATTCCGTGTATATGTACAAGGAATATACAAGGGATATCACGATATACAAATACTATTAAATATATATCCATAAATAAATATATATATTCGGTTTAATCTGATCCTTCACAACAACCACCCTTGGTCTGGACACTTGGGAGTCACTAAAACATACAACAGAATACTTCAACATTTCTTTTGGCCCGGTTTGAAGTCCAATGTAGCACAGTACTGTCGTACCTGTAGTACTTGTCAGATCACCGGAAAGCCAAACCAGGTAATTCCACCTGCTCCCCTCTGTCCTATACCAGCGGTCGGTGAACCATTTGAACATGTCATAGTTGACTGTGTTGGTCTGTTGCCAAAGACCAAAGCCGGCAATCAGTTTTTGTTGACAATAATGTGTACCGCCACCCGTTTCCCTGAGGCTATCCCTCTTCGCAGAATTACAGCTCCTGTAATAATCAAGGCTGTCGACTTGTTGTCTGTTGCTGTCGACTCGTTGTCTGTTGCTGTCGACTCGTTGTCTGTTGCTGTCGACTCGTTCTACTGTATGTTGCTGTCGACTTCTTCTATGTTGCTGTCTACTCTGTCTATTTTGCTGTGGACTCGTTTTATGTTGCTGTCAACTCAGTCTCTCTTGCCGTCACTCTCGTGTTTGCCACATCAATATGCTTAAACCATATTTTTCCAGAGATAGTGTGCAGGTGAAGACCTCAGACCAGACAGCCGGACTGGCCGTCTCTGCTGTTGCCTCAACTCTAATAGTTCCGGACTCTCCTGACGTTAGTGGTGAGGATGTAGATGGCTTAGAGTTGCGCAATGCAGCCCATCAGGGTGCTAGATTGTCCAACACTGAGATGTTATTGAACCTGCCCACTCACTTAGCACACTTACCTGAGGAGCAGCGAGAGGACATCACAAATTTGATTCAGGCCTACATGGCTCTGTTTGGTGATGTTCCCTCCTGTACTTCTGTATTGGCCCATGATATTAATGTTAACAATGCTGTGCCTATCAAGCAACATGCATACCGTGTTAACATCACCAAGAGGGCCATGATGCAACAGGAGGTTGACTATTTGTTAAAACATGGTTTAGCCAAGCCAAGTTGCAGTCCCTGGAGTTCACCTTGCTTGTTAGCTCCCAAATCGGATGGAACTCCTAGATTTTGTACTGATTTCCGAAAGGTAAATGCTGTCACCGTGCCTGATTCCTTCCCACTGCCCCGCATGGAGGATTGTATTGACAACCTTGGATCTGCCACCTATGTTAGCAAACTAGATTTGTTAAAGGGTTACTGGCAGGTCCCTTTGACCCCCCGTGCCTCGGAAATCTCGGCGTTTGTTACTCCTGACAATTTTTTGCAATATACTGTAATGCCTTTTGTAATGCGTAATGCCCCGGCCACTTTCCAGCGACTGGTGACCCTAGTCCTGGCTGGTGTTCCAAATTGTAATGCCTATCTCGATGACCTGGTTGTCTATTCGACCAACTGGCGTGACCACATGACAACCTTACAAACTGTCTTTGACCGCTTAGCTGGAGCCTCCCTGACCCTTATCCTTGCAAGTGTGAGTTCGGCAAGGCTACGGTTACCTATCTTGGTGAGCAGGTAGGACAAGGCCAAGTGCGTCCGGTGGATGCAAAAATATCTGCAATCACAACTTTTCCAGTGCCTACTACTAGGCGGGAATTGCGTAGATTCCTTGGGATGGCTGGGTATTACCGTGGTTTTTGCCGAAACTTTTCTTCTGTCGTCACTTCTCTCACTAGCCTGTGTAGCCCGTCCAAACCATTCATTTGGACAGCTGATTGTCAAAATGCATTTGATGGTGTTAGAGCTCTCTTATGCAGTTCCCCTGTTCTCTCTGCTCCAGATTTCTCCCTGCCGTTCCAGCTGGAGGTGGATGCCAGCGGGGTGGGAGCTGGAGGGGTGTTATTACAGGAAGATTACGATGGTGTCAGTCACCCGGTTTGTTATTTTTCCCGGAAATTTAACAAACATCAACTAAACTATTCCACTATTGAAAAGGAGACTTTGGCTATGTTGTATGCGTTGCAACATTTTGAGGTGTATGTCGGTTCGAGCGTATTACCAGTGGTAGTATACACCGACCACAACCCATTGGTTTTTCTGTCGCGGATGTACAACCACAATCAGCGCCTCATGCGTTGGGCGCTCATAGTGCAAAATTATAACCTCAGCATAAAGCATAAGAAGGGGTCTGAGAATGTGTTGGCGGATGCTCTATCTCGGAGTTAAATCTCTCGTGCGGTCAACTTGTTTGTTGACTGGTTAATTGTGGTACCGACGGCTTATTTTTGTTTTTTTCATAGCTCTTTGTTTTGAAGTACATGTTATCTCAGAGATGGAGATCTCGTTGTTGAAAAAACAACATGTTTAGTTGGTGTTATGTGTCAAACATGTTTTTGTCTTATGTACGGGGGTGTTACATCCCAATGTATATATTCCCCAGTGTGTGTCTCCATGTGTGTGTGTTCTCCATTTTTCTTTCCTCCCTCCAGCCATTGTTCCATCCACCATTGGTCCCTGCCAGGCCTGCCCTTCCATTACCCAGCACAGCACCGATTGGTGGATGGTTTTCCAGACTCCAACACTCAATAAACACCACCCAATCATGGATCACCACACACCTGTTAAAACATGGCTTCTCCCTTCAGTCTTTCTCTCTCTCTGGCATGAGGCTAGGCCTAGTATTATTTTGTGGCATTGTACTTTGATAATATCCCTTTTTGTTTATAGGCCTTTGTAATAGTGAAAGTGCCTTTGTGATTGTATGGCCGCAGAGAGAGCATTGTTACCTATAGTTTGTTTTGTTATGTTTCCGTTTTGTTGTATGTATTATTAATGTGTTTTTCTCTCTTTCTCAGGAAGCACAGATGGGGTGAGCTGCCATTTCCTTTGGATATTGTTTTCTCCTGTTTTGGTTAGGTAAGAGTAGTTTAGGTAATGTAATTTCTTTTACCATAGATTAGATTGGGTTTATTTGGAGTATAGTGGTGTTTGTTTGTTGTTTTGGCCTGGGCTCACCCCTGAGCTACATGTGCTTCCTTTGCATCTCTCAATAAATATCATTGTTGTTTACAAACGTGGTCCATCTTTTCTGTCAACCAACTGTTATGTTACAGCCCTTTACCCTTAGACACACAGGGGTCGTAACACATACAATACAAGTAAACATTATCCTCGCCTTAGCGAGCATGCGCCACCATCTTTACAAGCGATACGCGCCTTCTCCTGAACCGATGACGTGTTGGCCCACCTCTCCCTTACCCCGCATGTGCAAACTCTCAGACAACATCACAACACCAATGGCGTCGTACAGAGTAGTGGCGTTCATGGTGCAAAAGCTATTGAACCTGATCGGGCTTTTGCGGCAAACTGTTCCATAGCATACCCCTTCAGTTGATCATGACAAATCCTCTCTTACCTTGACGATTAAAAAGCCTCCATAATTTAGTAAATAGTATCCCCATGGCATGGTGTTGAGCTGTTACTAGCCAGCAAGCTATGCTATCAATATTAGCTAAATAATTAGCGTCACATAGCTGGCCTTTTTCTGAAAACCCAAGCACATATTGTTCGATAGCATACGCCTTCAGTTGATCATGACAAATCCTCTCTTACCTTGACGATTAAAAAGCCTCCATAATTTAGTAAATAAAGCTGTAGTCAGCCAGCTAGCATTGATGCTATTCAAAATGCTATCCACCTTAGCAAATAGCTAACCAACTAAATACAATACAGTGGTATCCTGAGGTAACATTAAATACAGACAACGTTTGCTAGTCGAAATGACTGGACACACACAGGGACAAGTTAAACATCAATCAATTAATTTATTCCAACAGGTAGTTTGAGCTGCATGTGAGCAGTGTTAATTTTGTCAACGAAAATGATGACTAAATATGGTCATCAACGAAGCTTTTCCCCCTGACTAAATCTAGACTAAAACAAAAAAGACCAAATCCAAACTAAAACTGACTAAGACTAAAATGCTCAGACCTGTAGTTGACTAAAACTGACTAAGACTAAAATGAAAAATAAATGAAGGTGACTAAATATGATGACAATGAAAAAAGAGCATTTGACACATGACTAAGACTAAAACTAAAATTGAAATAGCTGACTAAATTAACAATGGCTATAAGCCAACTAAATTTTAATTACAATAGTTCATGGTTGAAGGATAACAGACACTGAAGCCAACTAGGTCGGGTGAGTTCCTCCATTTGTGACCATCGGGCGTCTACATGAATCTATGATCCCAATAGAAATGTACGTGATTTTGACTGACTGTAGCGGTACATAGAATTGCATTACAAGAGAATAAAATGCCTTTTTTTTTCATTAACGAAAACTAGACAAAAAAGTCATTCGTTTTCTGCGACTAAATCTAGACTAAAACAAAAAAGACGAAACTGAGACTAAAACTGACTAAGACTAAAATGCTCAGACCTGTAGTTGACTAAAACTGACTAAACGAAAAATAAATGAAGGTGACTAAATACATAACTAAAAAGGACCATTTGACACATGACTAAGACTAAAACTAAAATTAAAATAGCTGCCAAAATTAACACTGCATGTGAGCGAGGTCTTTCTCTCCTCTCCGTTGGAGACTAAAGTTACGTTAGCTCAAAAAGCACAGAACCGGCCGACACAAGTTAAGCTGCTAGCAACAGACACTATAACACTTCCGGTCGGGGGTTTTCAAAATAAAACAGGAAAGACATTTATTTTGTATATGTGTGGCATGCACTTATTATCTTGAGACGTTTTCGTTTTTATGGAAACCTTAAAACGAAACAAAAACGAAACAGATCAAAATCGTTTTAATCTGGACAAGGCCTTACACTGTTGTCAGAAGTTCTACTACATCTCACATTCTGTCTAAACAGCTTGATTTCATAAGTCAATTATACCACAGCTTGTTAGCCTGAAAACCCCATGTCAAACAGCAAGGAGTACATAATGTAACATGCTTGCGATAAAACATAATTCTGTCAGAAATAAAGACGAGAGAACTGGAACAGTGTCAATTCAAAATGTTGTATTAAATAAAGGAGCAAACAAATGGAGCATGACAATGCAAAACAAAACAATATCAAGCTGTAATTTTAACAGAATAGTCCATTGATAACTAAAAATCATACTGGTCCTTGAAGCACTTCATACTCAGTATAGTATTCAAACTAAATCAACCCTTCCATTGTCTATGTGACGTACGTGGGTTGGTCATTATCATTATTATCGTATTTGTAACACCATGTAAACATCAGGTTAGTATATGTAATATTTTTTATTTGTATTGTATATGGTGTGTGTCACCTTTATATTTATCCATTTTCTTTCTCCCTTTGCCAGGTGCCGCCTGTCTCTCTGATTGTGCTGATTGCCTGAGGAGTGGCACCTGCGGGCAGTCAGCCTCGGTAGATGGGTGGTTAGAGCCTGGCATGTGACACACATCCGGGCGCCTCACTATGACATTGCCACGTTCCAGGGTGGAGTGTGAGGTCGCATATTTTGCCACTGTGTGTTCAAGTTTCAAGTTTAAGTTTCTTTATTAGTTGTCGTACAAAAGTACAGAATACTTTTATATAAAATGCTTCTTTCTGTTTTGCTCCAGAGATTGTGCTAGATAAAAATAGATAAGTATAAAAAGTATAAAATAGAAGTCAAGTATGCATATAAAAGTGTTCAATATACATATATACAATATACAAAGCAGAGTAGAAAAGTAACGGAGTTACAATACAATATACAGTACATACAGCCCGCTCCAGGTATCATTTGTTTGGTCGTCAGACCTTTGGTTGTGACAGTTTAAATGGAAATGTGTCCCATGCAAATCCAAAAAGAAAAGAAAATAATAGTAATCCAATAGGAAAAATTACTGTTTCTCAACTATTCTTCCCTTTTTTTAGGAGTTTGTTTATCCTCTTAACAGTCCTGCAAATTGTGCATAAAACGCCTGCCGATTGCATACTGAAAGTAAATTGAACACTATTCTGGAACCATTTATAACAGATGCACAAGTCTGGCCTCTTTTGAAAGGAAACAGAAAATGTTCTTCCACAACGGGAATAATCACTATTAACTGCTATTGTCATAGAGTTAAAAGAGGTTTGAAGACACTGCAATACAATGCCTGCAGATCTATCTACTCTATAGTTATTAGCTGAAAACACTGCTGGGGCCATAGCCTGAAGTCTTACCTAGAACAAGTCGATAACAATATCACACACCTTTATGTAATGGTATGTTTAGATTTTTTTCAAAGAATTCGTGAGAGGAGACAACACTACCTCAGTCCCCTCTCCCCCTCCTCCACTAATCTCTTGTCACATACACCCTCCCCAACCCTTCCCCACATACATAATCAAATCAAACCCTCAACCTCCAGAGGAGCGACAACAATAGATCAGCGCAATTTGCAATTCGGAGAGATAGGCGCACTCTCTTGCATACGATGCACTTTTACAGCATTTACCGCTTTTACTGTTTCTCTGTCTCAGAAAACCAACTAAAGTAAGATGAAATTTTTTTCAGAATTATCTTGGCTACACAAACGGTCAATCATTTTCAGCGTCAGTGGCGATTTGTCCAGTCATTGAGAGGCGAAACCGGAAGTGGTAACTTTTTCTAAACTGACGCTCGTTGGCTGTTTGGCTTTATAACCCGAGATTGGAAGGACATAATAGGTCAAGCGGTGTGTCAATCAAATGGCGGCCATTTTAGCTTTCAACCGATGTGTTGGTTGAGTGACAATAACACAGCATGACGCCGACAGCACAGACAGATTTGGCAAGTGTTTTGTTCCCTCAGCAATCAGACTCTTAACACTTTAACTGCCGAAAACGCCGGAACTCGTCATTCCCCGCCATGCTCAAGTTGCCGCGGACGCCGGAACTCGTCTTTGATATCAATATTTCAAAAATCTGTGATCGGAATCATATTTTCCATCCGGAGCCCTTGACACACAGTTCTGATCTCCTCTAAATCCTCTAGCGGTTCAAGAGCGCCATCTGGTGGCCGATCGGCAGATCGAAACCGGATGTCAACCTTTAACCCGGTAGGACTCACTCCATATGGGGTCCGGGCACTCGCTAATGCTAGAGAGACTCCGTCTTCACACAGTGAACATCGATCGGTGGAAATAACTCGAAAAAACAACATGATTTGGACGTATATACTATTATACAACCTGGAAATAGATCGGGCATTTCTACATCCCATAATAGAAAAAAATCTGTTCCACGCTTATCTGCCAGCGGCGCGAGGAAGCCACGGTAAGATTCAGCGTTATATTCTAACGTGTTCTTTACTAACTGCTCTGATGAACATATGACCCACTCTGGATGAATCATCTAACGCTGCCCACGGAATTATAAACGATCCCCCGCCCATCCGGTCATCATCAGATGATACGTAGAAACTTCTAGAAGTACGTCCAATTGAAATTTTTGATCTCGCACAGATTCCTACCAAACTGTATTTCATCATCAATATAATGCATTTGGGGCTATAAATCACGTTCTGGAGAAAGCTGCAGAAAGAGATGAAAACATACTTATACTTTAGACCATATTTTAGTATGAATATGTGAATGAAAAAGTTTAACGTTGCTACACCATGAACAATACATATAGGACCTTGAATGGGCCCTAATAATGGCAATCTAGCAATAGAATTTAAAAAGTTATAGCCCTGCAAAGAAGGGGAACTTCTCCATGTTAAATAGAGCTGGCAACGGATGGTATATCATGAATTTAACCTTAGGCAATCAAAGTGTTAAACAAGAGGGACATAACAACACCATAGGGTCTAACAGTAGTTTGGCTAGGGTGGTGTGCAATGGTAATCCTTGTGGTAATATACAGTACTAGGGGTCTGCATATTTGACCACTCAATTTGCCCTACTTGGGATAATAAAGTTGACCTTACCTTACCTTACCTTGTGCCTAACATCTCACTGGAGCACCACACTCTCTCCATCTCTCTCCATCTCTCTCTCTCTCTCTCTCTCTCTCTCTCTCTCTCTCTCTCTCTCTCTCTCTCTCTCTCTCTCTCTCTCTCTCTCTCTCTCTGTCTACCCTTAAGCTAACCATAAAATGACAACATTACCTCAACAAAAGAAATAGCAGTACTAATTCCACAAGCAGCCCATTGTTCACCTGGCTACATTCTCCCTTGCTACATGTCAACCTCCTCTGTGACTTCTTACTCATCTGTCATTCCCTTATGTTTTGAAGTATAAAACACCTGAGAGAGTACATCTGGACTATGGGCGCTTTCAAACCTGCCGAGTTTATTTTGGTGGAAGCGAACCCTGGTTTGTTTACCCTCTATGTGCGGTTCGTTTGGGCAGGTGTGAACACAGCAATCGCACTTGGGTGTAGCACCAAAACAACTGGTCCGAGACCTTGCTGAAGAGGTGGTCTCGGTCTGGTTACAACTGAACTCCGGTACGGTGTGAAAACGCCCTAAGAGAGACACTGAACCGCATGTTGACCCAGGTAAAGGAAGACGGGTGGTGTCTACCTTGACGTGTCCCTGCTTTCTCTTACTTGGAGAAGCACAGACCCACCTCCGGTTCAGCAAGGCCACGCTGAGCGACCGGAGGTCAGGTCTAGATGCAAGGCCGCGCTGAGTGAGCAGAGGTCAGGTCTGGATGCAAGGCCACGCTGAGTGACCAGAGGTCAGCTCTGCCAGCGAGACTTTGATTAACATTCCTGACCAGGACTCATAGCTGCTCTGTCAGCACGCAGCCACAGGGAGCCAGCCGGCTCACAGGAACACACACACACACACACACACACACACACACACACACACACACACCACACACACACACACACACACACACACACACACACACACACACACACACCACACACACACACACACACACACACACACACACACACACACACACACAATAATTGGGTGGAATTCTGAGTCCCTCCTTCATCACTGTTAATAATGAGGCAGGTGAAAGAAGGGGACTACTCTGAAACTCCCCAACCCACAGATACACACACACACACACACACACACACACACACACACACACACACACACACACACACACACACACACACACACACACACACACACACACACACACTACATTCTCTATGTTGCACATATGACCCAAAACTCCCCTTATCACAGATAATGAGTGTGCATAGAGTGTGCATGTTTGTGTGAGAGGCAATGTGTGTGTGTGTGTGTGTGTCTGTGTGTGTGAGCATGTGTGCCTTGCAAAAGTATTGGGCCCCTTGAAAGATTCTCACATTTAAATCAACATTTTGTTCTGTGTGATATTTTATTCAAAAACACTGATACTCAAAAGTAATAATTTTAAAGGGACATTGGTTTCATGTTTTAAAATATTTTTGAAGAATTAAAATATGCAGTGATTTGCATGATGTTTGAAAACATGAAATTCCTCTGCAATAAATGAAAATAATTAAGCATCAGACGGCCCGACGGCGGGTCACACACTTTCCAACAATGTATTGGTTGCACGGCAAAAGATTAAGCCCGGAACCGGCAGACGAGCGCTCTGCAGAGGACTGCAGAGGACTGCCACCTTCCTTGAGAAAAAGGTAGAGAACACCCACAACTGCTTCTCCCAACCCCCACCCACTCCAAATGCTGAATCAACAGCCTCATATTTCACTCTATCATCTTTCTCTCCCATTACAGACGCCGAAGTGTTGACACTGGTAACATCGAGCCATCCCACTACATGCCAGCTGGACCTGATACCCTCCCCACTCCTCCAGACCATCAGAGCACCAGACATCCTCCCATTCCTAACTGCAACCATCAAGCAACCATCAACTCTTCACTTAGCAAGAGCGAAGGCCTCTCCTCTGTCCTGATTATCTTGGACCTGTCAGCAGCCTTCGACACAGTCAACCATCAGATCCTACTCACATCGCTTGCAGGGATGGGAGTTGTAAGCTTGTAAGCGATCTTACCAAGTATCATGGAGAGGTACCCTGTTGCCCTCTACAGACCCCTCCCTCTACACCAAATCGCTGGGTAACATTATCACGTCTCATGGCTTCCTGTATCACTGCTATGCCGATGATACTCAACTTTTCCTCTCCTTTCCTCCCTCAGATATCCATGTCTCTGAGCGGATCTCTGCCTGCCTGTCCGACATCTCGGCCTGGATGACGACCAACTACCTAAAACTGAACCTAAGCCAAATAGAGCTACTTCACCTGCCAGTCGAATCCTCCTGTAGCCGTGGCTCCATTCCTGACTCCCTGAACCTAGGTGTAGTCGTAAACTTCTCTGCCAACAACCAGAACCTGCAGATTATTCCTGTGCAACGTCAGAAGGATCTGCCCCTCCCTGACAAAAGAAGCCACCCAACTCCTCCTGCAATTAACAGTCATGTCTCACCTTGACTACTGCAACACACTGCTAGTTGGTTTACCACCAAGCCACTTTAACTCATACAGAACGCAGCGGCCCACCTGATCTCCAATCTACCAAAGTCAGCCCACGTTACTTCTTAGAGAGCTGCACTGGCTGAATCCGCTTCAAGGTCCTTGACCTGGCATACCGTGAAGCTAGGGGAACAGCTCCATCCTACCTCCTATCTGGATTTTTTTTTTTTAAATAAAAACAAACCTTCTTACTGTCTTTTTACTATTATGTACTACTATTAGGGGTGTAACGGTACACAGAAGCCACGGTTCGGTATTGGTGTCACGGTTTGGTATGATTTCGGTACAACAGGAAACAAATATTTATAATTATTATTATATATTTATTATTATTATTATTATTATTATTATTATTATTATTATTATTATTATTATTATTATTATTATTATTATTATTATTATTATTATTTTATTATTATTATTATTATTATTATTATTATTATTATTATTATTATTATTATTATTATTATTATTAAATAGAATGATATTCTATAGGTTTGCTGTGGTAGTCAGTGATACTGGTGTCATTCTGTGTTCAGGCATCCAATGAGTAAATTAATTGCCTACTGCCCCCTTAACAACGTATGCAACAACTTAGTTTCAGTTTCACTTGTAGAGAGGATTTAACTTCATGTGAACCCCGAGACTGAAGAAGACTAGAGAACAGATGACATGTTAACAGTGGCAGAGGATTTATCAATATTTTGGATTTAAACACAGTAGCAGCAACTGGAGAGGAGCTCAGATGATCAGTCCAAAAGTATAGTGTTTAAAAAAAAATATTCATCAGCTGTGACCAGGGCTTGACGTTGACACCTGCCCACCTGCCCAGGGCTAGTGAAAAAGCTGAGTGGCTAGTGACTTTGGAAAACCACTAGCCACAGTGGCTATAGTGAGCCAAAAAGTTAACGTCAAGCCCTGCATAGGTGTGTCAATGATAATGTTCACAGCGTTTGGAGCAATAATATAATTGCTAGGTTCAACACAGCCAAGGCATAGGTGTGTCAATGACAATGTTCACTGCGTTTGGAGCAACAATGTAATTGCTAGGTTCAACACACCTCTTCCACATCTACACCCTCCATCTTGTCCCAGTCAGCTGTTGCCCCAACTGGAGCTCCTTTTGCGGCTGAGTCACTGGTCGCAGGCAGTAGTAAACAATGGAGTCAACAGTCAGAAGCACAGTTGTACAGTTGGCGTGTAGCAGTATGATTACAATGATACTGTCCCCAGCAGGGGTTAGTGAAAAAGAAATTACCTATATTTATTACTTTTTGGGTGGGGGCGCGAGTGCAGGGATTCTTGGCTAGTGAAAATGCTGAGTGGCTAGTGACTTTGGAAAACCACTAGCCACAGTGGCTAGTGAGCCAAAAAGTTAACGTCAAGCCCTGGCTGTGACTGAGAAAGTCAGTGGAGAAAGTCGGCATGTTTGTTCACGACGTGCGCGCACGTGTGTGTGTGTGCATAGACGCCTGCAGCTGCTCTACGACTATTGAACATGGGGGGGCAAACGTCTGATTTTGCTCCCCCACTTTTTGATCATATGAAAAATATGATATACCCCCCCCATCCCATATATAAATCTAACCATAACTACGTAATTTCAATCAAATTAATAATACGCAATGACACTTAATAGCAAGTTTTTAAGTTTCCAAAGATTGCGACCCCCCCCCCTGCTCCCCCATATGGTTTGATCCAGTGCCTCTCCAAGTCCAACCCCCAGCAGAGCAGACAGTGGCGCACGGCGCTGGCGCTGCAGGTAGGCTGAGTGTAAATATCAAAGGCCACAGAAGTGTGTCATTTGGTGGCAGGCAGGATTTTCCAGTAAGTTGTTTATGATTGTTAAGATTATTTATGTTAGACATGTCGTTTATTATTGAGTGGTAGAGGTTCTACCACGCAATACAATAAAAGTGTTTCACATCCCGAAATGCCATCTGGTCATACCAATAATAATAATAATAATAACAAAGTTTCCCTCTGGTTGGCATTAGCTTTAGTGCTAGCCGCTAGCTAACGTTGTCATATATCTAGATATGTGGTGTCGTCAGCTGGATAACGTTGACTTCGTTTGCAAATTTTACCGTTTGCGAGCAGGGCCGGATTAACGACGGCCGCGGCCCGTGGGCCTTTAGTGACGAGCCCCCCCCCCCCCCAAAAAAAAATAAAAATAAAGGCCTGGTGCTCTTTGCAGCTGAGGTAAATAGAAGACCCGTCCTATATTTGAGGATTTACGGTAAATCAAGATGTTCAATTATCTTAAGGTACAATACCTGAAATGAAAATGTGTGTGTGTGTCCAGCCAACCAGGTAACATGGCAGAAAAAAGAAAGAATACAGACATCGGATCATTTTTCAGTACACCAAAACGCAAAGTAAGAACCCTAGTAGCCTAATAGCTCAAAGACTTAAAGGGCGGGCTCCACAAATAATGGATTGCACAGTGTTAATTGCACCTTTACTTACAATTCATTATGAATTGTAAATGGGGGACCCTGATGTAAACAAAACAAAAGTCTTTCTCTGGTCTGCAATCCCTTAACAATTGTGTGTATTGAGCCGTACTATATTGTACCCATTCTGCAATATGTTAATAACATTTTTAATCAATCAATAACAGATTGCAGAATGGGTACAGTACAGTACGGCTCAATACACACAATTGTTAAGGGGATGCAGACCAGAGAAAGACTTTCGTCTTGTTTACATCAGGGTTCCCCATTTTCAATTCATAATGAATTGTAAGTAAGGGTGCAATAGAAATGTTTCATAATGATGTTCAGTGTATTCATAAGTGTATTGCTCTCCTTGATGTAGAATGATATGGTGACTGTACAGACTCAGGAAGGAGAGAAAGAGACCAAAGAGTTACAGGTAGTGGAAATATCAGACAGTCAGTTTAAAGTGTAGGATAACATAACAAATTAAGACACAAATACTTGGATTATATATCCCCCCCTCTCTCCCTTTCTTTACAGAGTAGCATAAAGATTGTGTATTCAAACCGGTTCAGTGTATTCATAAGTGTATTGCTCTCCTTAATGTAGAATGATATGGTGACTGTGCAGACTCAGGGAGGAGGCAGAGAAGGAGAGAAAGAGACACAAGAGTTACAGGTAATGGAAATATCAGACAGCTTAAAGTGTAGGATAACATAACAAATTAAGACACAAAATAGGCTATATTTACAGCAGACCCTGTTATTGTTCCTTGTTGGTATTTTTTCTCTCTTTCTTATTAAAAACTTGGCCTATTTGAAAGGAGATTGATTTAATAAAAATAAAAGAGCAAAAAAATATATACAGTATATATACAGTATATAAATATATATATATATTAATATATTATTATTATTATAGTAATTGGCTATCATACTGCAATATAAACTGAGTTTTATAGTGAAAAGAGCAGCTTTATTGGTCAAGATTGAAGGCTCTATATTGCAGGAAATTGCACGTACAGGTTCATTAAATGAAAAAAAAAAATCTGCCGTGGAGGGGGTCGTGCCAGACACCCTCCAAACCACCCCTTGCATGTAAAAAGAAAAAAAAAATATATATAATAAAGAAAAACAAAAAAAAGATTGCACCCCCACTTTCAACTATAACTATGCGGCCATGTGTGTGTGTGTGTGTGTCTTTTCATTGGTTACCATTATTGGGCAAACAAGAAAACTAAAGAAAACTGTAAAACATGAATGACCCTGCTGTGTTACAAACATATAATAATTCATTAATGGTTTTGTTTTAGGGACACCTAGGCTGTGTAGTAAACGGGAGCGGAGGAGGGGAGAGCCGAGTGCAGAGTGTCAGTGCGCGTTGTTAATTTTTTGTGTCCGCTGTCAGTGTGCCTAAGCAAGCTTCAACGTTTTATTCATCATCTACATTTGGCAATACAAGCTTAATATTCAACGTTAAAGATCAATGTAAGCCAGTGTAAAGTAAAGATATTGAGCATAGATTTGTAAAATGTGCAATCCTAGTTTCACCTAGTGGTATGAGACGTATTCTTTCTATGGCTGCACGTACCGCACTGTGAAGCCTGTACCGTAAATTTGTGGGACGAATACACGTACCGTTACACCCCTAACTACTATACTACTACCTATCATGCTAATATATCTATATTACTAAGTACTTGAGTATAACACTCAAGATACTATTTGACGAACAATGCATCTGACCCTTAGCTGTCAGAGATGTAATCCTCCTGCTGACTTGTTGTTCACAATTTGTAAGTCGCTTCAGCTAAATGACAAATGTTAATCATATGCAAATGTAAATGTAAGATGTCATTAAACTTGGTATAAAATATATAAATTTTAAAAGTAAGAGTAGGTAAGGGATATGTACTGTGATGAGGGATTCACCAGGCCATGGAGCCCCACATCAGAGAGCTGGGAGAAACAGGCAGCATGGCAATCAGCACCCACAGCTGGTGAATCACCCACACCAGAAACTGATCAGGCCTCGTCAGCAGCCACACAAAAGGAGGCTTCTGACAGCACATGGGGAGGTTAGTCTGACTCACCTCAACCGAGAGCTGATATGTCCTTTTTGCCCTAGACGGAGAAGACTGACGGCTGCCCACAGAGTGACGACCGCTGGGACAACACACCTGGAACGGCTGCCCCCCCACTTCCCCTCACGGAATACCTTGGGGTTCACCACGGGCCAGGCAACCCCCTCTAACCCTCTTCTCTCTCCCTATGGACAATAAACATGGTGTTTTGTGTTGTGTTGCCCCAAACAGCATTTCCCCAACTCCACAGTACACATATAGTATCTAAAGATATGTAAAAGGGATTATATGCAGGTATGTTCAGACAGATATGGATATATATATATATACCAGCACTATGTTTGTTTACCAATGATTTTAAGTGTTATTAGCTAAATATGAGTTTATAGTATTCTTCGTGCATTGCATCGGAAACCAACGGATATAGACGCGAGGAAATTACGGCATCATTCATCTTTGTAGTCCCAAGAAAGAGACCCAGGGCTTTCGATGGACATCGGAATTTCATAAAACTACACTACTCAGCTCACACCAGCCCCTGTCAAACTTGGAGCTGTCTGACGTGAAATAATTTTTGAACGTTATTTTCGTGATTATATCTCACACGTTGAACAAACCTGAACATTATTGCCATAAAATACAACATATATTGTTTCTTTAACTTTCTGTGGACGTCTACAAAAACGCATCTCAAATGAAAAATGGCGGAGCTATGGACATTATAGAAAAGTAACTGTACTTACAGTAGATTTCATTCAGGGTCTTTGCTGCCCTGTAACGGGTGCCTGGTGGTACTAAATCCAGATTTACCACTGCCATTGGAAGGAGGAGATTTGGAAGATTTGGCCCGGTCCATAGATGTATGACTTGGCCATAATAAGGTAATTTATAGGCCTGATATTCTATATTCTATATACATATTTCAAATTGCATGTGTCTGGATTGCAAAATGCAGTAGTGTATCTACAAAGAACCATGTAAATCATCTGCCCTTTATTAATTTGCTTAGATACTTTTTTTACTAGGGCGAGCTTAATCTACATGAAATGCATGGGATGTGCTGAGAACAGAATGTAAATGTGTGTATTCTATTCAACTATAGCTATCTCCACCCAATTGAGTTGAGTTCTTATTTATTTATTTATCCATCTATCCACCATCCATCCATCGATCCATTCATTCATTCATTCATTCATTCATTCATTCATTCATTCATTCATTCATTCATTCATTCATTCATTCATTCATTCATTCATTCATTCACTCACTCACTGTTATTTGCAGTGTTTGTGTAGTGCTTTTATTTATGTCCGGACATCACAAAGCCTTGACATTTGGACATTTGGATTATCGGAGCTTTTGGGATTGCAATAAGAAGATTTTGGATCTGTTTACAGGACCTACCAAAATGAACTGATTAAGACACTTGGACACTTGGACTAATGCATTCAGTCATTTGGACGGAATTGTTAAAACTCACTCCACTCAAACCAATAGAGTTATAATTCACACTACTCAAAATCAAATTTAAATCGACGTGACTGGGGAAATGTTGCCAGTCAGTCAGCCAAAACAATTTCCTGGACGACTCCAAGGTCGAACTGAGAGTTGCTGGAGTCGAAGGCCCTCTTGGCGATAAGAGTGGCATGCGCCCCCCCCCCACCCCCAGCCCCCCCCCCCTCCTATGTGTATGGCCCAGCGCCTCACGTTGGTGATGGCAGCTAACTCGTATGCGTGCTGGAGGGGGGAGCCAAGGCTGTCTTGTCAACCCCCCTACCACCCCCCCCCCCCCCCCCCCCCCCGGGTGCTCCGCGCCAAACATGGCAGCGGTAATACGCATATGTCTGTCTCAAAGAGTCCTGCATGTATAACAAATGCGCATGTTGGTGAATTTTTGACTGTGTGCCATTATTACTATCAATGTAATAATTGTGGAATATTACTATAATGAGCTGTATGTGTATGAACCAAGCATCCTTTGTGAAGCACTTTGGTTGACAAGTGTCATGTTTAAATGTGCTATATAAATAAATGTGTTTGTTTGTTTGTTTGTTTGTTGAATCAGGACCTTAAATGTAAAACGGAATGGTTAACACATTGGACGCCAGACCTGACATATTTCGGGTTAACTCGCCATCGCTTGAGCGCCAAACCCGAGAAAAGTCGGGTTTTAATCGTTATTTCTTTTATTCGCTATATCCATTCATAATTCATCCATCCAGCCTAATGTTATCATTGGGAATGGCTCTAAGATCGCAAACGGCCAATACCGCCGCCTAACGCCTTGCGGCCGCTATTGCACGCCATTTGAAACAATGTGGTTTGTTTTCTGGGCTGAGGTGTGCGGGCGGGGTCTAAATACTCCGGCAAGACAAGCGCTTATAGGGATGGCATCGACGAGGGTCCCGCCCCCCCCCCTTCATGTTCAATGCTGGATTACGTTGGACACACGATCACAATCAGTATTTGGAATGGTAATCAGATAATTGGATTATTCTTTTTGCAGTACATCATAGACAAGGTAAGGACTATATGTTATCAATCTTGCGTTGATCCGAAAAATGTTTCCTCATGATCGGAGAGTGTGTCTGTAATGTACTGTGTAGCGCAGGGGTCTCAAACTCGCGGCTCGCGGGCCAATTGCGGCCCGCGGGATGATATTTTGCCCCCTTCTTGACATCAAAGTTTAGTGTTAATCCGGCCCGCGCGCAACTGTTTGCCGAGTCGTTGCGTGAGAGTTGGAAGTTTTATTTATTTTATCACTTGTAGGCTACCATAGCGCAGGCTCATGTCAGCAACGTTACGTTAGTGACTTGGTTGAAACGTGATTCCTGAGTGATACCAAGTAAAGTGGAAGGCAAATGCATCTCCCTCGCTATCTCCTCTGCGAGCAGTGCTCTGCATGTCCGGCTGCACTGCCACACTGTCTGTGTACTCTGCTCTGGTCCAATCACATTCAGCATCCCGTCAGCGTTTTCCCCCCTCACCCACAGTCTGCGAATCAGATGCAGAGTAGGGCGGGTCTTAAACAGTCCGAGTCAGAGCAGAGTTGACAGCGCATCTAGCGCTTTCAGAATTGCCCCGCAACTGTAAAGCGCATTACAAATAGAATCTATTATTATTATTATTATTATTATTATTATTATTATTATTATTATTATTATTATTATTATTATTATTATTATTATTATTATTATTATTATTATTATTATCTACAGTAGCCTCGCTCCCAGTTTTATCTCCGTGAGATAAATGTAGCTATTAGCCTAGTTTCGCCAGCAGGCAGAGGCAGCCAGCAGAAAAATATGGCATGTTCAAAGATGCTCAGTAAAAGAAAAGTCGACTGCAATTCAAAGGTGAATGGACTGAAAAATATGCGTTCATCCTGAGTCCCAGCACCAAACCAATGTGACTAATATGCCAAGAAACGGTAGCTCTTGTGAAGAGTGGCAATTTGAAACGCCAATACGAAACAAAACAGTTATTTTAATGCAACCTTTCCTCAAAATTCAGTGCTAAGAACCACAAAAATAAATGGAATGAAATCATCATATCAAGCTGCAAGCAGAATTATAGTTAAATCTATGTCACAACGAGAAAAAGCAACCAAGTCCTCACTCAGTGGCAAGAAGCCATTCTCTCTCTCTGATGCATACATAATAAAATAATGTATGACTGAAGTGATGAAGGCAAACAAAAGCAAATCCCCCTCAGATCACACAGCAACCAGAATAACTGAAATACTGGCTGGTGATTTGACTAAACAGCTTTGTGATAGAATAAGAAAATGCAGTGGACCTTAGATCTGGGCCTTAGATCTGTGGTCTCTGTAAACACTTTTAAAAAGCAGCTAAAGACTGTGCTGTTTAAACAGGCGTTTGGCGAATTATGCTCTATGTAAATCTTTTATGTCTTTTTATCTGTTTTGGCTTTTCCTGATCTTTCACATTTTTTATTATTTTCTTTTACCATGCTGCTATCTTTTGCATTTTATTGATGTTTTTACTATGTGAAGCACTTTGTGACCCTGGTCTGTGAAAGGTGCTATATAAATAAACTTTACTTACTTTACTTACTTACAGTGCATTTCCATAGCTGTGGATGAGTCCACTGACACCACTGAGAAGCCTGTTCTGAAGAACCGTTCATGTTCTGAAGAACTGTTCATGTTCTGAAATGTTATTGAGATTGAGATTGAGAAGATTGGATCAGTTGTCCTTTTTTTTGGAATACTTGAAACCCTTTTTTTGTGGAATATTTGATGCGGCCCAGCCTCACCCAGACTCTACCTCCAGCGGCCCCCAGGTAAAATTAGTTTGAGACCCCTGGTGTAGCGTATTCCGTTGGTGGTGATCGAAGCATAGAAAAACAACCTCCCCCCCACCCTTTCTTGCATGCATGATGAAACATAATACAGATAATCTGTAGTGAGCAGGACACGTTCGACAATCGCGATCGCCTAGAGCGAACTATTGGATATTATGAAAAAGACTAAATGGATTATATGGATGATGATTATGGACGATAAGGTGCGTTTCCACCAGACTATGGACTATGTTCGACTCAGCACTACTGGTCAAATGTAAAGAAACTATAATCAAACCGACCAATGAGGAAACCTATTCGGCTCCATCTATAGTCTGGCCAGAGCAGATGAAGAAGACGGATGAGGGCTACCTAACGTTATATGTATTGATCCTGTTCTGATTCAAGACACTTTTGGACTCGAAGTGAGAAATGGAGTACCTCTAAAACAAAGGTAACGTCTTTTTTACCTGTACTTTACCGAAACTCCATCATAAAACATGCGTTTGTATGATTGCAGCATCGGATAAACTGTGAAGAAACAAGGTCATTTGTTTACCTTTGACCTGGCAATAATATAGGTTTCAAGCGAGCAGCCACGAGATTTGCGCACATACGTTGCACAAAACACACTTTATCTCACGATTTAGAAAACCAGCTTGGATTATTTTGAAATGGGGCAATGTTTATCTTGGGATTGTGAACGAACGAGGGTATGTAGAAACAAACTCTATTTTACATGTTGGACTATAAATACTGTCTGTCAAATGAGCCATACTATTGTCTCCATAGCTATAATATAGAATATACAATAGCTCGGCAAGGTTAATGAGTTAAGAACATGGGCTTGCACCAATCATTACCTACTATGACTCATGAACTGTTCATGCATTCAGCAGAGTTCCTTTTCCATTGGTGTGGGTTAGCCCCGCGCCTATACTTTAGCCACACCATAACTCATTATGTGTTTATCATACACTCTTTTGGACTGCCGTCAAAAAACAAGTTAGGACACACTTCAGGGTCGGCAATCTCTCCTGGGCGATAGCCGTGGTGTGGCCATGCAGTCAGGTCCCATTTGGGCAGATTTCAGCGGAAGGACACCATATTTGGATGGCTTGTCAGTAAGAACCATCCCCACCATCACAGCAAGTATCAGTCCGCAGGTCTTAGAGGGACTATATATATGGCTCCCGAAGCAGCGTTCGTGTTTTTTGGTAGATTTTTTCAGACCTTGCGGTCATAGAATAAATTTCTCCGGGGAATCAGAGCTTGTTCGCGCATTTCGAAACGACCGTGTAAGTACTGTTTATACTCATTTGTTGGACTTATTATAGCATTTGTTAACGTTTATTGTTACGATTGGGGGTGACGATGAAGGTGAGGAGAACACAGTTTGCAGACAAGGATGAAAGAGCGGAGACAGAGACGAAGGGTGATACTTAATGAAGGGAATTTTACTGAATCCACAACCAAAAATACAAAACAAAAGAAAGGCACTGGCACTGGTCGCTAACATAACAAAGAGGCGAAAACAAGAAAAGGACAGGAGTAGACAGGCACGAACTCACTTGACAAAACACCAGGGAACACAGGCACGACACAGGGACAATGCGGAGACAATGACGCCACAATAACCCAACCAACCAACAAGCAATAAATACTGACACTAATTAATAATGAAAAACAGCTGGGGAGAGTCCGATCAGCAACGCATGGCTGGCTGATTTTACGGAGCTCAGCAACCAAGCCCCATTAACACATCCGACGCCGGAAACGGCTTACGACGTGTTTCAAGTTCATGCAAATTCTGCCATTCCACGGCGTACAACGTTATTGAGATCATATTTCATTTTTTCGCCATTGATAGAAATCGGTGGTTTTTCAATGTATGTGATGTATATATCGGGGGAGATGACCACATCTAAACTGTGTCAGGTCAGAGAGGTCAGAAATGTGCTTGCCTTAGCAGACGGTGATAGAAGAAGCGGTTCAGAGGCAGGAGCCAGCAGAATGTTTAGCAGCCAGCAGAATGTTTTGAATTCCCCAGTACATCAACATTGATAGCAGAGGCAGAGCGAGGGAGAGGGTTTGACAGTAGAAACTGCGTTTTGATGTGTGTAAAGGTTAAACGCGGTTGTCATGACAGCGCGTCGCATGACAACCAGAAGAGGGGCGGGCCGTCGTTGCTATGACGAAGATCCTATAAAGCTGACAGCGGTTCCGGGTGTAAGCCAGACCAAGAGCGACTAAGGGCAGACTACAATCTGACTAGGACTGAGATCACACAGAAGAGACTCTCTCCTCTCATCACAGAGAGGGGATGGGGGGGGAAGGATGCCACATCATCATTAGCTTCGGCTAACACGAGGATGGTCTTGGCTAACGACCAGGCCTGACCCCTTTTGGACTGAATAGCAGAAGGACAATAGACTGAACACACGAAAGATCTTTAGAATAGATCTTACAAGGACAATACGAATTGGTTCCCATCTGATTATGAGGTCTCTGTTTATGAAAATTAACAACGCTTCTCCTTGTAAGGTATTACGCTGTGTCAAAGGGTCGAATTCTTATGAAGGTGGAGAATTATTATGGTTTGCGGATCGCACTAACGGGGAATGATAAGGGTTTTATCAGCCAGAATGAGGAGACGTCGGGGGAATCAAATACACAACGCAGAGTCAGTGGACGTAAATGAGAACACAAACCACACAGACAAAGACGTGATACCGGCTGATTGATCAGAATCTAACACCATGTTATTCATAATTCCCTCACGGAGCCTGGTCTGATGCAGTGGGAGCCTGCACAACTCTGCAACGCTTCAATACTGCCGCCTGGTGGATGATCGGCGAGTTGCAACCGGAAGTGGATCTCTTGTGATCCCGGTGCATCTGGCAAATGCGTCCGGCACTCACATATTGTTGCGGGACTGTAGACACACGTCCGTGTGTAGCGATCGCTGCCATCAGGCACGTGCATACATAGGGGTGAAGGGGTGCCCGGGCACCTGCCTTTTTCATTTCTCATTAGAAAGTGCCCTTTTTATGCCCTCTTTTCTTTTTTTCTTTTTTTTTTTTTTTACTGTTGCACATATAGATATACTGCCCTGCCCTTCCAAATGAAAGATGTCATGATAGAATCAAAAAATTAGGTAAAGAAAGAGAGAGAAATGCCACCCCTCTCGTAAATAATAGGTCCTTCCAGCCTTACGCATAGGCATAGCACGTGGGTGGGTGATGATCAATGAGATGATTGTAAACCGCGCAGGGCCAGCAGTGCACTGAACAGGAAATTGATATCCAGCTGTTGTTGAGCTCACACTCGAGTCGAGACCTCTTTTTTTACAGTTACTATTTAAAACAAACAAGAGTACCCTTCATCAGGTAAGGTATTTGCCCAACAAAATAAAATGTCGGGTTTGCAGTGCACTGTATATTTTCGTGAAACACGTCGCCAGATCACCCCTCCCCAGCCCAGTGGCAAATCCTTATGGAAGCCAACGGAAGCCATGCCTCCCTAATATTAAAATATGAATTAATATCAAATATGAAATATGAAAAAAAAAGAAAAAAAAACATTAATATAGTTTACATTCTTTTTCATCTGTGTTATAATTTTTTTATTTTTTTTTTAATGTCTCCCTCTTCTCCTTCTCACTCCCTCTAACACACTGTCAGACTCACTGTGCTCACTACAGCTAGTATAGGAGAGAGGCAGGAGGTAGGTCTCTTTCTCCAGGCTTCCAGCATTATAGAGTCCAAATCCGATCCTAGCCAATCAGATTCGAGCTGACTGCCGCAGCCACACCCTAAAAGTTTAAAACGGGGCTGAGAGGAAAACACTCAGCATATTTTCCCCTCTGCACTCTGAACATTGTATGAATGAATGAATGAATGAAAACTTTATTTAACAGATTGCAGAATGGGTACAATACAGTACGGCTCAATACATACAATTGTTAAGGGGATGCAGACCTGAGAAAGACGTTTGTCTTGTTTCCATCAGGGTCCCCCATTTTCAATTCATATAGACATATATGACATACATGACATACAGATAGTCAGTACTGCTACATCTATACATTTATGACATACCAGATTTGCAAATACAGTACTGTTTGTGATACAGAAGGAGTCAAGAAAAGGGAGTATATACATTTGATGTAGAAACTGTACATTGGAGGAGGTTGGGTGGGGGGGGGTTGGGTACATTGGGATATTGACAACCATACTGGGTAATTTACATTGGAGGTGGTTGGGGGGGGGGGGGGGCCGGGGGGCACACTGTATAAACAAGTAACACTGTACATTGAGGGGGGGGGGGAGGAGACACTGTACAAACAAACACAATTGTACATTGAACTATTGACAAAACCATACTAGGTAAATGACTGTACATTGGAGGGGGTTGGGTTAGGATATTTACAGGGGCCAGTGTTGAATTGCAGTCTCCCGTAGGTGTCCCTTGAGAGAGGTTTTGAAAGTGGGTAGTGATCCACATTCCTTTACAGCTTTGGGTAGGGCGTTCCACATTGATGTGGCATAATTGCGAAACGTGTTTAGTCCCTTATTTGAGCCGAATCTGGGTTTAACATGATTTGTGGAGCTCCCTCTGGTGTTGTGATCGTGGTATTCACTGACCTTTGGGAAGTATTTTGACATGT
This sequence comes from Notolepis coatsorum, assembly GCF_963971535.1. Classification (NCBI taxonomy): domain Eukaryota; kingdom Metazoa; phylum Chordata; class Actinopteri; order Aulopiformes; family Paralepididae; genus Notolepis; species Notolepis coatsorum. The sequence goes on from NC_140166.1 coordinate 4,822,149, forward strand.
ACATGGGTACCTTGGTCGTGTAGTGTATCTTGTAGACCAGGCCCATTGCAAGTTGTTGTACTCTGTCGTCTACTCTAAGCCATCCTAGGTTGTCAAAGTGGGCAGGGGTGAGGTGGGTTCTAGGAGTAAGGTCAAGCAGTAGTCTGACCAGTTTGTTTTGAGATGTTTGTAATTTTGTTTTTAGCGCCTTTGAGGTGCTTTGGTACCATGAGGTGCAAGCATAGTCGTAGTACCCCTGAATGAGTGCTCCTGCCAGAGTCTTCAGGGTGTTCTTGTTTACCAGAGAGGAGATCCGGTACAAGAATCGAGTTCGTTGGTTGACTTTTTTTATTACATTGGATGCCATTTTGTCACAGGAGAGATTAGCCTCTAGGATGGAACCCAGGTAGGTAATTTCATCTTTCCTTGTGACAATATTGTCACCCACTGTAACTGAGAAGCCGTCGGTCTTGCAGAGTTTGTTATTTGAACCGAAGAGAATGGACTCTGTTTTGCCCATGTGTAATGATAGTTTGTTATCAGCGAGCCATATGCAGATTCTGCCTAGTTCCGAGCTGAGGGTTTTTTCAACCTGTAACTTGTTCTTGTCAGAGACCAGCAGGGCTGAGTCGTCCGCAAACAGGAACAAGTTGCAGTCACAAGCTGACGACATGTCATTTGCATAAATTAGGAACAGTAGCGGTCCTAGTATGCTTCCTTGTGGAACACCACAGCTCACTGTGAGGGGGGGGGATAGGGTACCGTTTACCTCCACCATCTGTTCCCTCCCCTCAAGGTAGGATTGCATCCAGCTCACTGATAGACTATCAAAACCAATTGCTTTTAGCTTATCAATCAGAATGGAGTGATTGACCGTGTCAAAGGCCTTTTGTAGGTCCAGCATGACCATGCCACAGTATTTGCCTGCGTCCACCTCTTGTTTGATGTGGTCATTCAAATAGAGAAGGCATGTGTCAGTGGAGTGGGATGTTCTGAAGCCAGATTGGAATTCGTAGATTAGATTTTTTCCGCTAGGTACTTTTCGACCTGTTCGTAGACTATTTTTTCCATGACTTTCGAGATGGAGGTGAGAATAGAAACAGGGCGGTAGTTGCCTGGGTCTAATTTGCTGCCCTTTTTGTGCAGAGGGGTCACCCTCGCAATTTTGAAGTCCTTGGGGACGTGTCCCTGTTTTATGGAGAGGTTTATTATGTGTGTGATGATTGGTGTGATGGCGGCTGCTGAGTCTCTGAGGAATTTGGAGGGGATGTTGTCATGGCCAGTGGCCTTGTTAGGTTGGAGGGCGCTCAGTTTATTGAGTACCTCATCTGTTGTTACCATTTCCAGCTTGAAGTCGTCCTTGCGGACCCCTAGGTTTTTGTAGTAAGCTACTATGTGTTCTACCCCATAAAGCCCTGAGTGGGAGGGTAGTTTGTTTACCAGTGTTGTGGCTATGTTTGTGAAGAAAATGTTTAAGTAATTGGCTACATCCAGCTTGTCTGTGATGAGCGTGTTGTCCGTTTTTATGTTTATGTTTGAGAATCTGGTTTTAAGTTTTTTACTGCATCCTAGTTGATTATTGAGTAATTTCCAAAGTTCACGTGGTTTGTTTTTGTTTTCCTCAGTTTTGTCATTGATGAAATTCTTTTTTGCAGTTTTGATCATGGAGTTTACGTCGTTTCTTAGTCTGTTTCTTTCTAGTTTGAGTTCAGTCACGTGGGCTTGGAGTTCACTGCTCGTGCTTTTAGTAAGCTTTGACTGACTTTTATGAAACTCAGAGCATTTTTTGTCTCTGGTTTTCATAGCGGCCAGTATTTCGGAGTGCATCCACGGCTCAGCGCGATTTTTTACCCTGGTGGTTCTTAGGGGGGCCATGTCGTTTAGTATTGCTGAGAATTTGGTTTTGAAACCAAGCCATGTTTCGTCAACCAGTGTACCATTGAGTTCATCTGACCAGTCCAGACTCTCCAGTTCAAGGTTGAAGGCCTCGCTAGAGTAGGTTTTGAGGTCTCTAGATGTGACTGTTTTGTGGCAGCCAGCCTTTTGTTTTAGTTTTTTTCGGGTACAGAATATCATATAATGATCACTTAACCCACATGCTATAACCCCTTTATTTGAGATCTTGGACTTGTCGGAGGTCAGAATGAGGTCAATGGTAGTCTGAGTTGTTTCACATACACGTGTGGGTTGGGTGATTAGCTGGCTGAGGCCATGCAGATCACAAAACCTACTGAAGGCCTTGAAGACGGGTGCATCTTTTCGTTGCATATCCGTGTTCCAGTCTCCAATAAGAATTTTGTCTACATCCTCAACTCCAGCTAAACACCCATCCAGTGTATCATAAAAGCCACTATGATCTGGCGGCCTGTAGACCAGTAGGGATTTCGCCCTTTCGAATAGGATTTCCACCCATACAGTTTCAATTGATTTATGATTCAGGTCATTTCTGTTGATGAATTTGGTGTCCTTGTGTATGTACATACAGACACCACCTCCATGTTTGTTCCTATCATTCCTGATTATTGAGTAGTTCTCAATCTCTATCTCTGGATCTTTTACAGAATCGTCGAGCTTAGTTTCTGAGAAGCACAGTATGTTTGCCTTACCATTTATGAATATTTGTTTGATTTCATCCAATTTGTTTTTTAAGCTGTTAATGTTAATGTGAAAAATGTTCAGTCCATTGGCGTTGGTTATTTCATTGATGTTGGCAGGTTAGAAGTATTGTTCGTTTGTGATCTGTTCCTCTGTGTTGTTGTGGGTGGGAAGGGGGGAGGGGGGGGTCGGGTCCCGCGCCGTGCTGGAACAACAAAGAAGGGGGGAGGGGGGGGGAGGGTCCTGCGCCGTGCTGGAACAACAAAGGAGGGGGGAGGGGGGGGTCGGGTCCCGCGCCGTGCTGGAACAACAAAGGACTCGTTCCTGGTTGTTTTCGTTGTTAGCTCTGCTAGCTAGCCGGCTATCGGGCGTCGAGATGTTTACATCCCGCGTCGAGATGGTCGTCATGGTTTCGACCCTCGGTTCACCTCCTCTCGTCACTGCCTCACGTGTGCTCGTCTGCTGTGGCGTCATTGGGGGAGCTTCGCCGCCCGCGCTGTGGATGTAGCCACAGGTTGCGTTGTTGATGCTGTTGGTCGCGATGGGAACCTCCATCGCTTCTTGCTGTAGTCTCTGGTTCCGTGTCATTACGGGACCAGGGTTCTGATGTATGTCACCCGACATGAGCAGATATAATAAAAACATTGATCTCTTATTACACTTGCCTGCCGGGGGTAATTTCTTTCCTTCCGGATTTGCAGTAAGTACTGCGTGGATCGCCGTGGCTCCGAAGGCTGGATGTTTCCTCTCCGTGCCCGTTAACAAGTAGAAGTCGCAATGGGACTGCTGATTTACGTTTTCGCTACCCTCCACTTCTGTCTGGAGTTGCTGCTTGAGTTGTGAATTCAGGTACAAATCCATAATCCACAGGAGGGAAAGTAGAAAATGCGCAAAGTACTTTTTTGTTGTTGCTCTGTTGCGTTGGTTACGGGAGCTACGTAAAATGCGACCGTCCATGTTGAAGCCGGATGTAGTTCCTGTAGTTGTATTAACCCGTAACTGTTCCCACGGGCCGAATATTGCCCCGATCCTCGCGAGATTAAATCCACGGAGACCTCTCGGCGTGCCGAAGCTTTTCCTAAATCACTTCCATCATCGAAAACGAGGGGAAAAGGTCGGCTCGCGACCCTGAAAATGTTGCGTGATTTTAAAAACGCTGTATTAAGTGAGCCTATTATGGGATCCACGCGAGCTTTCTATCGTGGAAACATCTGGGCGTCCCGCAACTTTTACTCATTCACATGTAGCCCCTAAAATGCTTAGAAAAGGAAAACAGAAAGCATGGAATAAACTCGCCGAAACGGAAAAGTGTCCCACGGGCGCGCCGTGATTCCGATCCGCGTGAAAATATTCACGGCCATAGAGGAGACCGTGGGACACCTTTTTGCAACCGAATATGTGTCTCGAATTTGCTCCCACGCGGCGCGCAAAATCGTGCAAGGAAAAATCGGACCAAAGATTAACCAATGCTCCAGCAGTATTAATGACCCTGATGTAAACAAGACAAACGTCTTTCTCTGGTCTGCATGCCCTTATACAATTGTGTGTATTGAGCCGTACTGTATTGTACCCATTCTGCAATCTGTTAAATAAATAAAAAGAAAGTTTGACTGGCCGCCGAGCCATACTGTAGTGTACATGGTGACTGATTGACTTAAAAAAAATAAAAATAAAAATAAAAATATTAATACAAATATTTAATACTTTTTTTTTAATAATTTTTTTTTGGCTTCCCCTGTTATTTTACCCACGCGACGCCACTGCCCCAGCCCCTCCCTGTCTGCTGCTAGTGCAGGAAAATCACGCAGCATACTCTCTCTCTCTCTCTCTCTCTCTCTCTCTCTCTCTCTCTCTCTCTCTCTCTCTCTCTCTCTCTCTCTCTCTCTCTCTCTCTCGCAGCTGTTGGTCTGGAGCGCATATTGTGTTATTAAAGGGACACTATGTAGTTTTGGTGACATCTAGTGGTGAAAATTACATTTCATACTTGGTGCTAGGGCTGGGCGATATATTTGTATGTATCTAAATGTTTTGATGAATTGAAAATGGAGGACCCTTATGTAAAAAATCCGAAAGTCTTTTTCTGGTCTTCATCCTCCTGTACTGTATTGTACCCATTCTGCAATCTGTTAATAAAGTTCTCATTCATTCATTCTGACGGAAAACAGAATAATTTTGATTGACAGTCGAGTCTGCCAATTACGTCACACGGCTTGCACCCGCCCTGCTGTTCTTAGCACCAATCGGCAAGCGCTCTTAGTTTTTGACTTCGTGAATGTCCTGTGTGCTGACACGTTTGACAACAACAAAGCTACAGTGCTAACAATAAGCTATTTGGCTGGATGCAGTCTGGAGGACAGTGGATATACATCAAGACAACAGTCTGTGACTGTGGGACAGTGGACATAATACTTCATCAAGCCCTCGATCCTGACCTGGACCACGTTTCAACTAAACAAGGTAGTTAATTAATGCGGTCTCTCTCTCTCTCTCTCGGTCTCTCTCTCTCTCTCTCTCTCTCTCCCGCAGCTGTTGGTCTGGAGCGCATATTGTGTTATTAAAGGGACACTATGTAGTTTTGGTGACATCTATCGCTGAAACTGAATGTACCATAGACTTGTATTAACCCCAAAAATCGGGCTCGCGCGCTGTGCGCGCTCGCATTGCATTTAATAATGAATGCCCTTTTCTGATTTCGGGCACCTGCCTTTCTAAAGTCCTGTGCACGTCCCTGGCTGCCATAACGCAATAATCGATACGATTTGGGCGTTTATTATGATTATACAAACTGGAAATGGATTTAGGAGATCGCCGTCAAATAAGAAGACGCTGACGTTACTTTCAGCCTGTTTGTTTATTATTATCAATGCAAACCGCTCTGATCAATATATCACCCATACTACATAAAGCATTTACAGATGATCACGGAATTATAAACGACCCCCCCCATTCATCCGCGCATGATAAATCATAACGTTTAGGATCATGTACAGTTAAAACATTTTATATAGCGTGGATCGGCAACAAACGGCAGTTGATAATCTATATGCATGTATGCCTATATCTCACGTTCTAGGAATTACTGCAGAAAACGATAAAAACATATTTATATTCTAGACGGTATTTTCGTATGAATGTATGAATGAAAAAGTAAAACGTTCCTACATCCTGAACGATAGATAATCGATGTTGAATGGGCCATAGTAATGTCAATTTAGCAATACAATAAAAAAAAGTTATAGCCCTGCAAAGAAGGTAAACATCTCCATAGGCTTAGACTGGTGGCAGTGATCAAACATTGATGGATATAAGCGTGGCAGGGAATGTGTTAAGTCTGATTACGTTTTTATTTTTATACCATTTGATTTGATTTTACGTTAGAACCATGTCTAAACAGACACAGACCAGGATGGGAACGCTGAACTCCGTGGATAAGGAGCTCATTAGGTTGATATTCCGTGAGAAAATAAAGGCTATCGTGGCTAAGCTAACCGACAGAGTGGATGCGTTCCAGGAGACGGTAGCCAGCATAGATACACGGTTAGCCGTGGTGGAGGAGAGCCTATCCGCAGTCATAGAGGTGGCTGATACCAACGCCACAGAGATATCGTTCTTGGAGGACAAGCTGCGGGCTTGTGAGATGAAGACGGCAGATCTGGAGGACCGTGGCAGGAGATGCAATGTTAGAATATACGGGTTGCCCGATGAAGTGGAGGAGGATGCGCCGATTAAGTTGCTCGAGAAAATTATACCGAAGTGGTTCCCGAAGCTAGCCTGCCCCGAGATAGAGAGAGCGCACAGGATCTTCAGAGCCGCTACCCCGATGAAAAGCGAGCGTACAAACCCACGCACATTCATCTTCTGCTGCCTGAGGTTCCAGACAAGACAGGATATTCTAAAAGAGGCCAGGTTGCGTGAATATTAAAGGCAACCAACTTGTGTTCAGCTTTTCTCTGATTGGCCACGACCCCACGCCGCTAGCCCGCCCCCTTTTGCCGCGAGCACAAGCGCAGGAACCTTCAAGTTCCCTGGTGCAAAATAAATATGGTAGTTGGTTTATGACGTTAATTAATAATAAACACTGTTAGGACTCTTAATAATAAACACTGTTAGGACTATCTGACTCTTAATAATAAACACTGTTAGGACTATCTGACTCTTACTAATAAACACTGTTATAGGACTATAAACACTGTGCGGACTATCTGACTCTTAATAATAAACACTGTTAGGACTATCGATTCACGCGTCACTACTGTAACTAGAAACTCTGCTGGGTGTCACTGTACATCAGTGTGGAACTGTACGCTGTAACGTTATATGTTATTTCGCCCATGGAGGCTGCTGAAGCGCCAGCGGGGCGACGCGGTGGTTTGTCCCCGGCTTCCGTGCGCCGCCCGCGGCTTGACTCGGTCCAGCTCCAGCAGCAGCAGCGGCCGTGCTCCGTTGTAGAAGTCCTTCAATGACAGCGCTCTCATATTTTGCGAATGCATAAACTATATCTTAAATTATGGCTATGTGTCTAATATGGCTGTCTCTTATAAATGACTTCGCGACAGCCATATTAGACACATTGCCATAATTTAAGATATAGTTTATGCATTCGCAAATATGAGAGCTCTGTCATTGAAGTGGGTGGTGGCAGCGTTACTAACAGTAGCGATTTTTATTGTTTTGTCATGACCAAACATAATCCCAACATAGATAGGAGGTGTCACGCGCTGTAAATAACTATGTACAGATACCGAGATGTCACTCCATGTTACCTGCTACCTGTTACTGCACAATGTTGTTTCTTCTTTTGATTCTATTATATGTACCACTGTATTGCACATCGTTGCGGGCAAGACCACCCGCATTTCATTGTATACCTGTATGCCGTGACAATTAAAACTCTTGACTTGACTTGACTTACTGTATGTCAAATGTCGGTCATGTGGTGGAAGAGTTTAGTACAGTCACACAACAGAACACCAGTGTTTCTAGTAGATATGTTTATTGATATAAATAAACACCTCTGTCTGAACTGGTTCGACCACCAAATGATCCCAGCTCACTCTCTGCGCGTCTGCCGCGTCTCTCAGCGGATAAGGGCGTGTGCTAGGGCGGTCACGTGGCCGTGTGGCCAATCAGAGAAACGCTGAACGAAAAGCTTAACACAAGTTGGTTGCCTTTAATATTCACGCGGCCAGGTTGAATCCTCCGGTGGTGAACGGCCGTACTCTGAGATTTGCCGCAGATTTCAGTGACTACACAGCGAGGCGATGCAGAGCTTTCGCCAGAGCCATGGATCTCGCCCGTGAAAGGGCGGTGGAGGTATACCTATTGTTCCCGGCAAGCTGAAGGTAAAAACGGGACGAGGAGAGGTGTCGTGCAACCGTCTATTCAAGTCACCATCCGAGGCGGAGGACTTCATTCGGAAAAGCAATACAAACATCCCGACTGAGAGGAACAGACCGCCCCCGGTTGAGCAGACCTCGAGCGACGGAGAGTGAGGGGCCGGAGCAGGTACCTGAGGCTGGCTTCACACAAGGCCTGCTAGCATGCAAGCTATCCAAGCTAGCGGCCCTGAAGAGTGGAGCGGGCTCCACACGTGTGCTGCTAGCATAACAGCTAACCAAGCTAATGGCTCTGGAGCACGAGAGCTGTTAGCACACCAGCTAGCTATCCAAGCTAGCACTGTTGTAAACACAGCCGGCCGCAGATTTTTAAGTCCTCAGAACGGTAACATTTGACTTCTCTATACGGTATTGTCTCAGTTACGAGCATGAATATTGACTATTTGAAATGTAATTCAGACGTCCTTTATTCTTAGAGTATCGGTTTCTTTTTTCTTTATCGTCTGTCACTCGAACTATGCATTGAACTGCGCTTAGATTGTTACGTATATTATCTTTGTCCAGCTCTACCCGGGCGAACTGAATATCACAAGTTTAACTCAAACAGACTGTATGGGCTTATGAACCGTTCAACCAAGGGGGGTGACCCCCTTGCAACGAGCTGTCTGCGGGTAGCAGGTCAAGGCTCTCCTAGCTAACATTGCTGATACAACGTGCTTTTAACTTTCTTTCTTGTCACAGCAGTGCGGCAGTGCACATGGCCGCCACCAATGCTGCATTACCTCAACGATGGCAGCGCGGTAATGCTCGAGGTTTATTACCACAGTGGTATTCTTTCAACATGTGTTATGAGTACTTCACTTTACTCAAGTTTAACTCGGACAAACTGTTTTTCAGGTACTTTTATCGTCTTCACAATGTTCTATGCACTGAGTTCTATATAGATATATTCTCTCTGTTGAGCAAAGGGGGGTTCCCATATTTCAAAATCGTTACAATATACAATTTTTTGTATGGTTAAGCTACGTAATGTGGTTGTAGTTGCTGTGACCCGGTCACAGTGCCAACTGATGTTTGATCGACATCGGACAAGATATTTGAAGGGGGGAGGGGAGGGGGGGATATGGGGATATTTTAGTTTTTCATTTCTTGTAGCTCGCTCTATTATGTGTTTGATTATGTGCTCTACTTCAAGGGAATCACGTTCAGTCATACTGCAACCTGGTTGGACTATGGCTAATTTAAACATCTTGATCTGGAATACAGGGGGTCTTAATATTCCACATAAACACACAAGTGTACTAACATGGTTGAAAAGGCAGGAGGTGGATGTGGCTTTGCTGAGTGAAACGCATCTTTTAATGGCTGACAGTGCAAGACTTGCAAACAATTTTTATCATAACATAAGCTCCTCTTCTTTTAGCACTAGGTCCCGTGGAGTAGCCATAGTAGCTAAGCAAAAGTTGAATATTAAACTATTAGACGTGTGGTCTGATGCAGAAGGTCGAATTACTATTGCTAAAATCGAATACTCTAACAGGAAAATTGCTCTTATAGCCGCCTATGCCCCTAATGTGTATGACGCTAACTTTTATACTGTACTCACTACAGAGATGTTGAAACTACCTGAGTACTCATTTATAGTGGGTGCTAATTTCAATGCCATTTGGGATCCATTGATTGATAAGTCCAGTAATCCTGAAACCCACGATCAGAAGCAAGCGACTGTGGCCCTATGTGCCTGGTCTAAAGACACAGGGGTTATTGATATGTGGCGGTTACTCAACCCAACCGCGCGAGACTACTCTTTTTTCTCCACGAGACATAAAACTTTTTCCTGAATTGATTATGTTTTTTCTTCCTCTAGGCTATTCGATAGCTTTGACATTGACTTGAGGCCCATTGCACTGTCAGACCACAAAGTCAAGTCAAGAGTCAAGAGTTTTATTTGTCACGGCATACAAGTATACAATGAAATGCGGGGGGTCTTGTCAAATACATCTTCCTTAAGGGAAGGTAAAATAACGTCCCGTGCCCCTAGATGGCGCTTTAACTCAACGCTGCTGAAGAACAAGGAATTCAACCTACAATTTAAGGAGAAGCTCATTGAATTCTTGCAGTTTAATGATTGATCGGTACAGGACCCCAGAATTTAATGGAATTCGGTTAAGGGGTTTATTAGAAGTAACACCGCTCTATTTGCTTCCAATCTCTGCAAGGGTCGTCTCTCCAAGTTGGTAGAATTGGAAGAGCTTGATAAAACAATGATGTCTTTGACGTAATCAGAACAGATTATGATGTCCTGAACAGTAGAATTGCCTTACAGGTCAATATGACTCCAGGGTAAATTTTGCCAACTGTTCAAAACAGAACCTGATCAAACGGCCGCCTTGTAACAAATTGAGGTCAGGAGATGGCCCCAAGGATAGGCCTTAGGTCAACAGGAACACGTAACACTACAGTGTTACCCTGGGAATCATGACCGCAATAGCCCACAGCCAGGAACTGAAGACAGAAGGGGTCTAATCTTGCATTTATTGTCTTAGAGCAGCTGAGAAAACCATTGTCCTCTATTCTGGGAAAGGGGCCTGTGCAAACAGGCCTGGGTCCAGCGGAGACCAGAGAAGAACTATTAGAATTAACTAAACCGTGTAAACTAATAATCCAAAGATAAAATACATTTAATTGGTGATAATTATATGTTTATAGGTAATACGCAACTATAAATATTGTGTTTTATTTGATACTGGAAGCTGGAATTAAACCTACACCATACAGGATTTCAAATGACTTCTCAGCCATAACAAATAGTATAGAATTTGGGGAACATAGCAATGGAATGTTTTTTTAAGCGATACAGATTAAAATGGAGAGGTGAATTGGAATGTCTAGATTAAGCTAAATATAAAATACACAGTATGTGCCAAAGGGGAGTGGTTTTGACTCCCTCCCCAGTTGTAACTGGGCCACATAACTGTGATTGGCTGTGATCTGGCGGTTTCTGGTTGGGTGTAATTTTGTCATTTTGATGACGTAAGCAGAGGGGGCGTGCTGGAAAAGTTTAAAAGCATGCTCCCGGGAAAAGGAAGGGACACAAGACGAACAGAACGAGAGAGACCAGAATTGGACGTCGGTGAAGGTTCCTGTTTCCTGTTGCTGAAATACTGCTGCTCCATGCTGGACTGCTCCAAAGAAGACCAGAACCAACTGAAATACTTTTGAAATACTGGGAAATCCAGAACGAGTGTGTATATGACATTCAGAGTGCTTTGAGACGGCCACTGCCAGGACGCCTTAAATAAAAGCTCTGTTCTTGAATATCACTCCAAATCGCACCTGTGTGGACTCGGTTCTTCTGCACTTCTACACCTGCACAGACCGGTGGTCGTCCATACACATAGCCAGAGAAGACCAGAGTACTAATAAAAAAATACAACATCTTCTATGCAGCATAGCTACTGTAGCCGACTGGAGCTCCAAATTAAGGTGGTGAAAAAGGAGATTAACTCATTTTAAGACAACAGTCTGAATTTCAAATGCACAGAACAAGACAACACTACTACTTTCATGGCTCTAGACCTAGTCACCTACTAGCTATGAAGATACGGGCCAGTGAACAATTTGCGGATATCCCTGCCATTAAGAACCAACAGGGGGAGATAACCACCAACCCCAACAAAATCAACGAACATTTTGCTCGTTTTATTCCAACCTGTACGAGTCAGCAGTGGTCTATGATCATACCAAGCTGGAGGACTATCTTAGTCAAATTAACTTACCACAAATCTAAGAGGATGACGCTAAACGGTTAGCTGAACCTATCACACTAGATGAGCTCAGGGAGGCGATTGCTGACATGCAGTGGGGCAAGGCTCCTGGTTGGGACGGCATTCCACCGGAACTCTATATTGCGTTCTGGGATGTACTCGGTCCCTTATTACTTTCAATGATTTTACACTCAGTCAAAGAGGGCAATTTTTCCAGGGACGTCAATATGGCACTTATATCTGTCCTATCTGTCCTAAGAAAGATAAGGATCCCACTGAATGTGGCAGCTATAGACCCTTAAGTCTCCTCCGAGCCGATCTCAAGCTATATGCTAAGGTGCTAGCCATCCGACTTCAAAAGCATATGCCATCTCTGGTTGACCCTGATCAGACTGGCTTTATAAGAGGCCGACTGGTCACGGATAATATCAGAAGGTTACTGCACGTGATTGATGCCAGCAAGGATGTCGCAACCCCTACGGCTGTCATGTCCTTAGACGCGATGAAGGCCTTTGACAGATTGGAGTGGTCATATTTGTGGGCAGTCCTTAGAAGGATGGGGTTAGGTGAGGGGTTCATTCACATGATCAAAGTTCTCTACACAGGGCCTTTGCCATGATCTTAACAGGGAAACTCTGCTCACCACTCTTCTCTGTCTCGCGCTCTTCTAGACAGGGTTGTCCTCTTAGTCCCGGACTCTTTGCTTTATCACTCGAACCTCTAGCTCAGTACATAAGACAATCCCACATCACCATATCAGCTTATATGCAGATGATGTACTCCTATTTATGCAGAACCCTGCCGTCTCTCTACCTCATCTTCTCCAAGTAATAGATAATTTTGGCAGTCTATCTGGATTTAAGATCAACTGGCCAAAATCAGCCTTCCTTCCACTCAATGAGACTGCGAAGGCAACCATCCTCCCAGCAAACATACTCATGGTAGAGCACTTTAAGTGTCTTGGGATTGAAATATTCCCCACTATTAACCAGACAGTAAAGTATAACTACTCCAGCTTGGGTGACAGGATTATTTAACAGGTGGTCCAAATTAAAGAACTCATTACAGGCCTGTGCCTCAATAATTAAGATGAATGTTTTACCAAGAATTACCTTTATCAGCTCCATGCTACTGTTATCTCCTCCTGTTGGTCACTGGCAAAAACTGCACTCTGCTGCATATAAATTCGTCTGGAACAACAAACGCCCACGCTTAAAGAGATCCACTGCACAGAGGAGTAAACTCGACGGGGGTTTAGCATTTCCAGACTTCAAATATTATTTTCAAGCTTACTCTTTGAGACCTCTCATCACTTGGTTTGACGCTCAAGCAGCCGTGTCCTGGCGACCATTGGAGGAGAAGATAGTGACCCCTTATAGACTTCAGGATATTGTGTATACGAACATTTCAATTAAGCAATGCAAATTACGATTTGGCCCTTTATCACACATGTGATCCAGATTTGGCGTGACACCCAGAAAGTGTGCACTAACCGCCATAAATGGCACACGCATTACCCCCTATTCAATAACAATTTACTCCTTATTGGACAACAACCCATTAGATACCCTAGATGGGAAGGGAAAGGCATCCATACATTGGGGGATATCTTTGATGACTCTGGTCTCCGATCTTTCCAGGATCTATCCAACGGATATGATCTCCCCGGAAACTCCTTTTTCTTTTATTTACAAATGAGAGCAGCTCTGAAGGCTCATGGCGTTCCATGGGACGTTCCACTAGAGCGACACCGGTTTCACAAATTCTTTTATGACAGGGAGACATCGAGAGGCTTCGTCTCTGACTTTTATCGCCACTTACTTATGTCCTCATATAAGGACCTACCCCTAGATACGATTTGGAGAAAGGATATCCCTGAGTTGGATATAGATTTTGATTGGGATGCAGTCTGGGAAAATATTAGGCTATCATCACGCAACCCAGATCACCAACAGATTCATCAAAATTTTGTTCATAGGACTTATTTGACCCACAGGCGATTGAACCTAATGGGTCTCAGACCTGACTCTCGATGCGGCACGGTGGTGTAGTGGTTAACACTGTCGCCTCACAGCAAGAAGGTCCAGCGTTCGATTCCCGCTTGGGGACCAGGTTTCCATGATGCCAGGTACTCAGGTGGGGTATCTCCCAGGCCTTTCTGTGTGGAGTTTGCATGTTCTCCCCGTGCTCGCAAGGGTTTCCCCCCCGATAAGATAAACCCAATGGAAAAACATGCACAACAACAGATCGCTAACGCTGTGGCGTCCTTGACGAAGACGGGCAGGAGCACTTGGATTGGTCCCCTGGCGCGGCTCACGTTGATGCCTGTCTGCTCCCGGCTGCCCTTGGGGGGGAAGGACGACGGGATGGGTTAATCGCAGAGACGAATCGAAGAGACGAATCGCATCGGCGATCCTACAGAGACAATGCATGCGTGTGTGTTCCGGTGTGTGTGTGTTGAGGATAATTGCATGCCAATTAAAGACCTCTGAGCAGGTCCTGCATTATTATTATTATTATATATGTACCTTGTGTCCAAAACGGTGCCATTGGAACATATATGCATATGTACTGGGAGTGCCCTCCTGTTGAGATCTTCTGGGAAAATGTTACCTCTCAGCTATCAGAGATTTTCTCTTTGACCATACCGACCTTGCCTTCTGTATTATTGTTAAATGATGTTTCTCAATTGCCGACCTCTGTACATGTAAAGAGACTAATTTTGGCCGGCCTTACGGCTGCCAAAAAGTTGATTGCTTCACGCTGGATACAACCAGATAAGTTATGTCCAAAGGTATGGATTCTCACCTATCTTGATGTTAATTATCTAGAGATTTCCACTGCACGTGTCATAGGTGTTAATGAAGCCAATATTGCAATCTGGTTGGCTGCGGTGGAAAAGTTAGAAGAACGCATATGACTTTGGAATTTGAGTACTGAATAAGGTATTACATGAATGTCTCACGTTGGGGTCCTGGGGTGAGAGGGGGGGTGGGGGGGAGAACGAGCGAGTGTTCATGTCTGTTATTTTTCTTTTTGGTTTTTGTATTTGATTTGGTTTTTGCTTATATATTTAATTATATATTTGGGTCCCTCTGGCTGTGGATCTGGTGGTTGTGGGCTCGGGCCGGGGGGGGCCGCGGTTTGGGGTCTCTGCGGGTCGAGGCATCAAAGAGGCGTGGTGCTTTGGCTCGTGGGGGCGCCGGACTGTGGGCCCTCCGGGTTGGGGTCCGTGGCTGCCGGATCTGGAGATGGAGGGTACTCAGGAGGTTCACTATAAAGTAAGGGGTTAAGTCCTACTCCTTACATAGAATTTAAGTGGTGAATTATTAATTTATACTTTTTTTTAATATTTATACTTTTTATTTTGTTAGTCCAATTTATTATCATTTTGTGTTATTATTATTATAACTACTGTTATTGTCATGTGAAATCCTGTCTATTAGTGTTGTTTATAATTATTATTACTGTATTGTGTGGTGCCTTGTCTTGTTTTTGGAAAAAAAATGAAAATTAATAAAATATTTGATTGGAAAAAAATTAAAACAGCTGGGGAGAGACAGGCACTTAGAACAAAACAATAATCAAAAACAACAGGAACAAGGTCTAGGCTATACAAAACACAGAATCAGAATACCAACATAAAGAACAACCTATACAGATAACACTTGTAACAAATAAACGAATTACAACAACAGCATATTTTTTATGCAATCAAAGAGGATCCTTACTGACTGCATCATCTGCAGGTGAGCGCTAGATGGCGCGATGATGCCACTGTCAATTCCTTGTGTGGGGTAATGACTCTTATTGTTTATACTGTCCCAGACTTGGGCTGGTCTGGGAGTGTAACAGTTTATGACCGTGTTTGTGAGATGTTTTTCCAGAGATTCTGGTCATATTTTCCACTCAAAAAGCTTGTTTCAAAAGTACAGATGTGAAGTAAAAAATCACCCAGGATGCCATGCTTTGTGTTGCGGTAACTTTGGAGCTAGCTGCGAGCTAACGTTTGACAATTGACATATTTATTTAGCAAATGCAGTGTTTTCAAATAGCCACATTGCTGTATTTAGTGTATTCATTAGTGGGTCATATTCGTTTTATCAACCTAGAATTGACAATGAGTGTCTCCATGGCCTAGCTGCTGGACGCTAGCTCCCATGCTAGCGTTGGCTAACGCCATGGTCTTCACGCTACTTCCCTACCCAGGAAAGATGGTTCTAGAGCTGCAGAGTATGGAGAAAGACAAGGCTCTAGGAAGAGAGAATGGGGTAAGTTTGAAGAAAGATTTTAACACACACATGAAAGTTTTATAATTACCATCACAATATGTAAAAAAATATATATATATATTTTTTAATCTAATCTAGTTTCATTAATTAATTCATAACCTTTTAACAATAGATGCTATTTCTAATCTGTCAGCTGTTCTATATTGCCAACAAGACTGTCTACATTCCATGCATTACACATACATTTCAAACAAGTAAGGAAAGTGCTTGAAAATGAATTTTGCAACTACATATGAATCATAATAATAATAATTATGATGATAATCATACACTTATTTTATATCATTGGAAAGCCCTAGTTGTTAGCTTCAAAATGGTACCAAATATGAGGTACTTTAAAATACCCAGTAACTAATAATCTATCACAAACGGATGCAAGTTCATGTTCAGGGATTTCCTAAATAGGCAGGAGACTTGTAAGAGTTCTAATTAGAACGCACAGAAATATTAGTAATCATATTTTGAAAGCTGCGCGTCAAAAGAGATTAAAGAAAAATACTGGAGACCTATTTCAGAGCCAACCTGAGACGCACAGCACACTCCCTGCTGCACTAAAATCAGCCTTCATGTACACCAATTCATGGTATGACAAATACAATATTGCGAATGCATACTCTGCATCTATTATATTCCATTTCTTCTAATAGACTACTTCTGCTAGAGCATCCTTCAGTATCTATTATATTACTTATATTACTACTTCTGCTAAATCATCTTCTGTATCTCAGCAATGGGCCTGGTCTACAAGATACACTACACCAGTGTTTCTCAACTGGTGGGTCGCGACCCAAAAGTGGGTCGCGGGGCCATTTTGAGTGGGTCGCGGACGTGCGTGTAAAAAAAAAAAAAAAAAGGAGATTTTTTTTTTTTACTTTTTTTTTTCACTACCTATCTTTGTGAAAGTGGCTTCTCAGCTCTGGTCCAGCTGAAGACAAAGCGGAGGACCAGATTGGACATTGAGCATGACCTCAGAGTTGCTTTGTCTACCATCACCCCAGACTTTGAGACTCTTGTCAGGAGCAAACATCATCCCCAGTTATCCCATTAGTTCCCTGCATGTTAAGCTAAGAAGTCTGCTAAGAAGGATATATTATTTATTATTATTAGTATTTAATTTCATTGTGTTTTTAGCCCTTAGTTGCACTTTTGTTGCAACCCCAGATATCCCATTAGTTCCCCCAAACGTAGGTCTGTTATGTTAAGCTAAGAAATCTGCTAAGAAGCATATTATTTATTATTTTATTTCATTGGGTTTTTAGCCCTAGTTGCACTTTTCTTGCAATCCCAGTTATCCCATTAGTTCCCCCAAACTTAGGTCTGTTATGTTAAGCTAAGAAGTCTGCTAAGAAGCATAATTATTTATTATTATTATTTAATTGCATTGGGTTTTTAGCCATAGTTGCACTTTTGTTGCAACCCCAGTTATCCCATTAGTTCCCCCAAACTTAGGTCTGTTATGTTAAGCTAAGAAATCTGCTAAGAAGCATATATTATTTATTATTCTTTTATTTCATTGGGTTTTTAGCAATAGTTGCACTTTTGTTGCACTTTTCTGTGTTTATTTCATGTTTTGAAAGATTGCGTATTACTGCAAAAATTTTTTTTTACATAAATTATAGTGGTTCTAAATGTTGGGTCGCGACTTAATGACTAAGGAAAATGTTGGGTCCCGAGGCTAGACCAGTTGAGAACCACTGCACTACACCACTAAGATACCCATGTAGAAATACTTCCCAAAGGTCAGTGAAGTCCACGACCACCAGAGGGAGTTCCACAAATCATGTGCAACCCAGATTCAGCTCAAACAAGGTACTAAACACGATTTGCAAATTATGCCACAATAATGGAACGCAATAGTGGAACGCCCTACCCACAGCCGTAAAGAAATGTGAATCCCTACCCTCCTTCAAAACCGCTCTCAAAGAGCACCTACGGGTGGCTGCAATTAGAAACTGGCCCCGGTAAATGTCAAAATTCCCCCCACCCAATCCCCTCCAATGTACAGTTTCTTCCCCTTCGGATGAATATTTTTTTATTATCTCTTTTTCTTACACAGTACTGTATATTTGTATGTCTTGTATGTCATAAATGTCTTGATGAGTTTAAAATGGAGGACCCTTATGTAAACAAGACAAAAGTATTTTTCTGGTCTGCATCCTCTTAGCAGTTGTGTGTATTGAGCCGTACTGTATTGTACCCTTTCTGCAATCTGTTAATAAAGTTTTCAATCAATCAATCTATTATATTGTATTTATGTTAATAGATTACTGCTGTTAATGCATTATTTAGTATCTATTATATTATATTACTTATAATATGACTACTGCTGCTAATGCATCCTCAGTATCTGTTCAAATCTATTGCTTCTAATACTACTGCTGCTAATGCATCCTCCATATCATGAATTATATTACTTATTTTTTATTATTATTATCTTTTTCCCCCCTTCTTTTTCCATATTTTTTTCCTCCCCTCCCAATGTTCGTCGTTATGCCAATTCCCAATCCCCTTCCTGGTCCATGGTGGTATGATGTTAATTTCAGTTGTATCATGGTACTGGCCATAAATAGTTTACCATGGTACTACCATGGTACAAGTTATGTATCACCATGGTACCACATTGTACTAATACCATGGTATAATTTAAACCATGATACCGATGCTAATATCATGGTATTTCCGTCATATTTAATTTCCAGTGTATTCAATTCCAATATAGAGCAAGCTACACTTTAAAGGGATAGCTCTATATATTTCTTTATCCCTAGCCTTATTTCTTACTTAATGACAGTCAATGAGTTCCGGCTCCTGTCTGTAATCTGACTCACTGAAATCTACTCCACACTGCAACACAAAGTAGATTTCAGTGAGCCTCAGTCATCTTATACAGACAGGAGCTCGACCCCATGCATTGACTTTGCATTGGCTTGTGGTTAACTAGCCGGAGCTAGCATGAGGTGCAGCATGAGGTGCAGCATGAGGTGCAGCATGAGGTGCAGCATGAGGTGAAGCATGCTTTGTGCTGAGAAAGGATTCTACTGATCAACAACATTTTTGGTAAGTAAAAAATGGGGCTAGGGTTCTAAAAACCTCTTTAAAAACATGATTTTGAGCTGAAAACTGGGCTTTTCTCGATTCCCAAAAAGTGTACGTTTCTGGAGATTCTTTTCGGATGACTTTGCAACTAATCAAACTGATTAAGTACCTATTCTACCCTGTTGAACCCATGAATAGCAGAACTTTGAGCGAAACAGATGGGATTAAGAGGAAAGGAATCTGCTTTAGCCTCCAACATCCCAACTCTGGATACAACCACAACCATCACCCTCTTGGGACGTCATGGCAAGGGAGAATACAGGGTGTGTGTGTGTGTGTGTGTGTGTGTGTGTGTGTGTGTGTGTGTGTGTGTGTGTGTGTGTGTGTGTGTGTGTGTGTGTGTGTGTGTGTGTGTGTGTGTGTGTGTGTGTGTGTGTGTGTGTGTGTGTGTGTGTGTGTGTGTGTGTGTGTGCGCGCGCGTGCATGCGTGTGTGTGTGTGTGAAGGGGTGGGGTCTCTGTTATCAATGAGAAACAAGAGAGGGGTATGTTTCTTTAAGACAAGCCCATAAACGGTGGCCCCCGGTCACCTCCTCCTTGGCCTGAAAGGGGGGCGTGGCCACAGTCTGAAGTTTTCCCTAGGAGGGTCAAGTCAGCTATTGATGTCTGAATGGCTCGCCATGGCGAATTACACCGCACAGCTGTCCCCCTACCGTGGAAATTAAGCTATGCCCCGTGTCAGCGAGTTTTGTGTTTTCTACCTCTCTTTCTCTGTCTCTTTGCCCCATCCCCCCCACAGGCCCTTCTCTCCTCTTGTACCCAGAGTGGTGGAGGAACAGAATTTTAATGAATGGCCTAAGCGAATCATGGGAACTTTCCTTTGGTACACCTACGATGACTTCCATTGGATTTTGGTAATGGAAATAAGCATTGATTGATATGTGGACCACAGGATTTGATTGGCTAGAAAGGGCCTATCCATATGTATCGTGGATCATTTCCTTACATTGCAAGATCGCTTCCGTTTGATCTTGTTAAAGGGGCACACCAACATTATGGGATATGCGGCAGTCAGACTAGCTATCCGGTTGCAAGCTAGACAGTGGTCTGTATCGGCTTCCATTAATTTGTGCTAAGCTAGGCTAGCTTGCAGCCGGGTCGTTTTCTACTGAACACACAGAGAGTATCTTCTTGTCTTACTCTGGGAAAGATGGTGAGCACATTCCCCATAATGTTGGCGTGTTCCTTTAATGTCACCATGGAAACAAGCGTTGCTTCATGTGTGGACAGTGCATGAGGGAGCTCACAAAACGGAGAGAAAACAAGATGGAGGGTGTTAACTGGCAACTGTCCTAGGCTACTGTCTAATGTCCTAGGCTACTGTCGATTGTCAACTGTCCTAGGCTACTGTCAACTGTCTACTGTCCTAGGCTACTGTCAACTGTCCTAGGCTACTGTCAATTGTCAACTGTCCTAGGCTACTGTCAACTGTCCTAGGCTACTGTCAACTGTCCTAGGCTACTGTCAACTGTCCTAGGCTACTGTCAACTGTCCTAGGCTACTGTCAACTGTCAACTGTCCTAGGCTACTGTCAACTGTCCTAAGCTACTGTCAACTGTCCTAGGTTACTGTCAACTGTCCTAGGCTACTGTCAACTGTCAACTGTCCTAGGCTACTATCTACTGTCAACTGTCCTAGGCTACTGTCAACTGTCCTAGGCTACTGTCAACTGTCAACTGTCCTAGGCTACTGTCAACTGTCCTAGGCTACTGTCAACTGTCCTAGGCTACTGTCAACTGTCCTAGGCTACTGTCAACTGTCCTAGGCTACTGTCAACTGTCAACCCTCCTAGGCTACTATCTACTGTCAACTGTCCTAGGCTACTGTCAACTGTCCTAGGCTACTGTCAACTGTCTACTGTCCTAGGCTACTGCCAACTGTCCTAGGCTACTGTCAACTGTCCTAGTCTACTGCCAACTGTCCTAGGCTACTGTCAACTGTCCTAGGCTACTGTCAACTGTCAACTGTCCTAGGTTACTGTCAACTGTCCTAGGCTACTGTCCTAGCCTACTATCCTAGGCTACTGTCTTCTGTCCTAGGCTACTGTCAACTGTCTACTGTCCTAGACTACTGGCAACTGTCTATTGTCATAGGCTACTGTCTACTGTCCTAGTCTACTATCCTAGGCTACTGTCTATTGTCCTAGGCTACTGTCAACTGTCTACTGTCCTAGGCTACTATCCTAGGCTACTGTCTATTGTCCTAGGCTACTGTCAACTGTCTACTGTCCAAGGCTACTGTCTACTGTCCTAGGCTACTGTCGATTGTCAACTGTCCTAGGCTACTGTCAACTGTCTACTGTCCTAGGCTACTGTCAACTGTCCTAGATTACTGTCAATTGTCAACTGTCCTAGGCTACTGTCAACTGTCCTAGGCTACTGTCAACTGTCCTAGGCTACTGTCAACTGTCCTAGGCTACTGTCAACTGTCAACTGTCCTAGGCTACTGTCAACTGTCCTAAGCTACTGTCAACTGTCCTAGGTTACTGTCAACTGTCCTAGGCTACTGTCAACTGTCAACTGTCCTAGGCTACTATCTACTGTCAACTGTCCTAGGCTACTGTCAACTGTCCTAGGCTACTGTCAACTGTCAACTGTCCTAGGCTACTGTCAACTGTCCTAGGCTACTGTCAACTGTCCTAGGCTACTGTCAACTGTCCTAGGCTACTGTCAACTGTCCTAGGCTACTGTCAACTGTCAACTGTCCTAGGCTACTATCTACTGTCAACTGTCCTAGGCTACTGTCAACTGTCCTAGGCTACTGTCAACTGTCTACTGTCCTAGGCTACTGCCAACTGTCCTAGGCTACTGTCAACTGTCCTAGGCTACTGCCAACTGTCCTAGGCTACTGTCAACTGTCCTAGGCTACTGTCAACTGTCAACTATCCTAGGCTACTGTCTTCTGTCCTAGGCTACTGTCAACTGTCTACTGTCCTAGACTACTGGCAACTGTCTATTGTCATAGGCTACTGTCTACTGTCCTAGTCTACTATCCTAGGCTACTGTCTATTGTCCTAGGCTACTGTCAACTGTCTACTGTCCTAGGCTACTATCCTAGGCTACTGTCTATTGTCCTAGGCTACTGTCAACTGTCTACTGTCCAAGGCTACTGTCTACTGTCCTAGGCTACTATCCTAGGCTACTGTCTTCCATCCTATGCTACTGTCAACTGTCTACTGTCCAAGGCTACTGTCTACTGTCCTAGACCTAGGCTACTGTCTACTGTCCTAGACCTAGGCTACTGTCAACTGCCTACTGTCCAAGGCTACTGTCTACTGTCCTAGGCTACTGTCAACTATATAGATAGTTATTAATAGTTATTATTGTTATATTGTAGAAATGTGTGCATTGAAATGTCTGTCGACGACATTGAAAATGAGGGTGATCTCAATTGTATTTTCGAGAATAAATAAAGGTTGATGATGATGATATTGTCCTAGGCTACTGTCTACTGTCCTAGGCTACTGTCTACTGTCCTAGGCTACTGTCTACTGTCTACTATCTACTGTCTACTGTCCTAGGCAGAACACAGAACACAAACTGTCTACTTTAATGGTAGTTTTTCCCACAGGGAAGTTGTTTAGGCCTGTTGCTCTACTCTATTTTTACTAATGATATGCCACTTGTCCTCAGTAAGGCTAGTGTAGCTATGTTTGCCGATGATTCTACAGTGTATATATCATCAAACAACATGGATGAGCTAAATGTGCAATTACAAAAGGATCTGGACTTAATTCTGGAATGGATAATAAAAAACAAATTGATTCTGAATGTAGGAAAGACTGAATGTATAATGTCTGGCTCAAACCAGGTATTGAGGCATCAGAACCAATTAAAATTATCCATCAAAGGCAACTGTATAGAACAGGTTACTGAGGCTAAACTTCTAGGAGTCTTACTTGATGAACAGCTAACGTGGCAAAATCACATTGACAAGGTGACTAGTAAAATGGGGAAAGGGATTTCCATGATAAGAAGATACTCCTCTTTATTAACACCACTTACCCTATTACAGGATATTCAAACCTTGGTGTTATCACACCTTGACTACTGCCCAGCAATCTGGTCAAGTGCAGCAAAAAAATATCTAAAAAAACTTCAGATTGTGCAGAATAGAGCAGCTCGTCTTGCACTCGGGTATTCTATGAGAACAGGTGTAGACCAAATGCATAGGGATCTTGCGTGGTTAAGCATTACATCACGCGCAGGAGTGGTTTGTGAGACCCCCCTAGGCATGGTTTATTGTTCACAAATCACGACTGCAAGTGGTGTAATGCTTTTATACAACTGCCACATTCATCCAACCTTATTGCTATACAATAAACACACATTAATCGAAGATTTATTGAAAAAACCATCCGCCAGAAAAAGTAGTTCCCACAACAACAAAAAAGACAATTTGCCTCCATGTGGAAGCAGCTCGGAAGTGCATCCAACCAACTAACACATCCAACTGTGTGTTATTGGAATGATTGAGAGAAGTTGCCTCATGTGGAAGCAGCTCGGAAGTGCATCCAACCAACTAACACATCCAACTGTGTGTTATTGGAATGATTGAGAGAAGTTGCCTCATGTGGAAGCAGCTCGGAAGTGCATCCAACGGATCCAACAAACTAACACATCCAACTGTGTGTTATTGGAATGATTGATTGAACATTTTATTACCAGATGCAGAATGGGTACAATACAGTACGGCTCAATACACACAATTGTTAAGGGTATGCAGACCTACTTTCTATAGAACTTCATTCTTAGATGCTTCTATAGAAAGTAGGTAAAACAAATTAAAACGTTTTCTTTGCCCTATAGGAAAAAAAAAAAATTCTTCACCCTATTTTTTTATTTATTTTTTTAAACCTACTTTAGAGGGCCTAAACGTAACCAGTTGGAAACCAGGCATACAGTAATAAAATTAGCAATCAACCAATCAATCAATTCAATAGACCATGCTCACTTAAAACAGTGCAGCACTCAGCTGCTTCTCTCTCAGTCTGACTCTCCCCCGCCGTTGCAGACAGGAGTGTGTGTGTGTGTGTGTGTGTGTGTGTGTGTGTGTGTGTGTGTGTGTGTGTGTGTGTGTGTGTGTGTGTGTGTGTGTGTGTGTGTGTGTGTGTGTGTGTGTGTGTGTATGTGAATGTGTATGTGTGTGTGTGTGTGTGTGTGTGGGGGGGGGGGGGGGGGGTGGGTGGGTACGCCAGCGTCGGACAGTGTGAGAGTGAGCGCTGCAGTCAGGGGGAAGGAAGAAGACATTTTAAATAAAATTGCAAATAATCAATCAATCAATCCGCGATTTTTCTTTTGTTCTAAAATGACTCATGACCCATCAATTACATCATCCAACATTGTTTAAAGGACTAAGACATTCGCCGTGACAGAATCGCTTAATATTTAGTCGTTATGACGCTATCAACATAACCATTTGTTAAAGATTATTGTCCGCCATCTTGTTTTCTCCGAAGAATCCGCACGATGTGATTCGGTTGTGGGCGGGTCCTGGGACCAGGAGCGTGGATTGTTCCTTATACATACGTGTAAATGGACTGTTTCAGCCAATCAGAATCGAGAAATTTGCATGCCGTTGTATAATTGAAAGTAGAGGACAGATCGACACGCAGCCTACTAACACTATTCAGAAATATAACTGTGACTAAACAACCAAGCTGCCTGTACTCAAAAATAACCTTTTCCCAAGACAAACATGAGCACAGGACAACCAGGGGCCATGTTTCAATTCCTCTACCAAGATCAAATGCAATGAAAATAACTGCTATGTATAGGACCATCTCACAGTGGAATAGTTTGCCATTATGCAATTACTCAAGCAACAAGCAAAAAAAGCTTTAAAAAACAAGTAAAGAGGTTACTTTTGGGTACAGGCACAATGCTTGACATACGATTTTTTTATTTTACTTTTTGTAATATTTTGATATAATGCTAATGTAATGAGTTGGGTTGGATGGGTGTGGGGGGTGTTGTTTAATTATGTTATGTATAGTGTTTCGCAGGGGTGTAAAAAGTACCCAGAAATTATACTTAGGTGAAAGTATGGGTACCGTCTCAAAATCTGACTCAAGTAAAAGTCAAAGTATCTGGCTAAAAACACACTTGAGTAAAAGTCAAAAAGTCCTACTTTTAAATGTACTTAAGTACTAAAAAGTAAAAGTAAATTTTTTTTAAGGGATAGACCAGGGGTCTCAAACTCATTCCATCGTGGGCCATGTTTTCATTTTAACTATACATTGCACCAGGTGAGTTAGTTGAAGAGGTGAGCCAATTAGTGAAATCATCAGCTGGTGTTTAGGCAAGGCTGGAATGAAACCAAGCATACACTCTGCCCACAATGGAATGTGTTCTGTGATAGACAATGGTGAAATGAAAGAACAGAGGACACTTTTTTTGCATTAAAATTATTTAATGCACTTCTCCATTGAAGGTAAACTAACATGGACGGCATTCACATCACAGCATGAATAATATCACAATATTAAAAACAGAATACTGGAGTACCCTGAATAATATCACAATATTAAAGACAGAATACTGGAGTACCCTGAATAATATCACAATATTAACCACAGCATAATGTGGATCTGACTGTCTATTCTTCTGATAGCAGGTGTTCAATCAAAGATCCCCGCTTTCTAGTGTTGCACAAGGACCAATCAGCATGGGTATGGGCGGGTTCATTTTCCATTGATGGGGATTTGATTGGCTGTTTACCTGCGGTTGCAGGATTAATAACGTTAACGTTAGTTCGACCAGATAAACAATTAAAATATACTAATTAAAATGGTTGGACCTGTGAGATTTGTACTTTGTACTTTGTAGGTCTGCATTTTAAATGTAAGAGTAAAAAGTATGTTTTTTTTCTCTGAAATGTAATGGAGTACAAAGTATACAAACCTAATAATACTCGAGTAAAGTACAAATCCCCCAAAACAGTACTTAAGTATTGTAACGAAGTACAATTACTCAAGTACTTTACACCCCTGTTTCGTATGTTTGTTATTGTTGGTTTTATTTTTAATTATGTTTTTGTTTGTATTTGAGTCATTGATTGATTGATTGATTGATTGAAAAGTTTATTAACAGATTGCAGAATGGGTACAGTACAGTACATCTCAATACATACAATTGTTAAGGGGATGCAGACCAGAGAAAGACTTTCGTCTTGTTTCCACCAGGGTCCCCCATTTTCAATTCATCATAACATATATGACATACATGACATACAGATAGACAGTACTGCTACATCTATACATTTATGACATATCAGATTTGCAAATACAGTACTGTTTGTGATACAAAAGTGTCCAGAAAAGGAGTGTATATACATTTGGCGTAGAAACTGTACATTGGAGGAGGTTGGTGGGGTGGGGTTGGGTGGGTTGGGTGAGGGCTGTACATTGGAGGTGGGGGGGGGGGGGGGGTTGGGTAGGGGACATACACACATTTTACACTGTACATTGGAATGTTGACAAAGCCTTACTTGGTCATTTACTGTACAACTAGGTTAGGACATTTGTAGGGGCCAGTTTCGAATTGCAGTCTCACGTAGGTGTTTTTTGAGAGTGTTTTTGAAGGTGGGTAGTGATTCACATTCCTTTACAGCTTTAGGCAGGGCGTTCCACATTGATGTGGCATAATTGCGAAACGTGTTTAGTCCCTTGTTTGAGCCGAATCTGGGTTTTACATGATTTGTGGAGCTCCCTCTGGTGTTGTGATCGTGGTATTCACTGACCTTTGGGAAGTATTTTGACATGTACATGGGTACCTTGGTCGCGTAGTGTATCTTGTAGACCAGGCCCATTGCAAGTTGCTGTACTCTGTCGTCTACTCTAAGCCATCCTAGGTTGTCAAAGTGGGCAGGGGTGAGGTGGGTTCTAGGAGTCAGGTCAAGTAGTAGTCTGACTAGCTTGTTTTGAGATGTTTGTAATTTGTTTTTTAGTGCCTTTGAGGTGCTTTGGTACCATGAGGTGCAAGCATAGTCGTAGTACCCTTGAATGAGTGCTCCTGCTAGAGTCTTCAGGGTATTCTTGTTTACCAGAGAGGAGATCCGGTACAAGAAACGCGTTCGTTGGTTGACTTTTTTTATTACATTGGATGCCATTTTGTCACAGGAAAGATTAGCCTCTAGGATGGAACCCAGGTAGGTAATTTCATCTTTCCTTGTGATAATATTGTCACCCACTGTAACCGAGAAGCCGTCGGTCTTGCTGAGTTTGTTATTTGAACCGAAGAGAATGGACTCTGTTTTGCCCATGTGTAATGATAGTTTGTTGTCGGCGAGCCATATGCAGATTTTGCCTAGTTCCGAGCTGAGGGCTTTTTCAACCTGTAACTTGTTCTTGTCAGAGACCAGCAGGGCTGAGTCGTCCGCAAACAGGAACAAGTTGCAGTCCCAAGCTGACGACATGTCATTTGCATAAATTAGGAATAGTAGCGGTCCTAGTATGCTTCCTTGTGGAACACCACAGCTCACTGTGAGGGGGGGGGGATAGGGTACCGTTTACTTCCACCATCTGTTCCCTCCCCTCCAGGTAGGATTGTATCCAGCTCACTGATAAACTATCAAAACCAATTGCTTTTAGCTTGTCAATCAGAATGGTGTGATTGACAGTGTCGAAGGCCTTTTGTAGGTCCAGCATGACCATGCCGCAGTATTTGCCCGCGTCCACCTCTTGTTTGATGTGGTCGTTCAAGTAGAGAAGGCATGTGTCAGTGGAGTGGGATGTTCTGAAGCCAGATTGGAATTCGTAGATTAGATTTTTTTCCGCGAGGTACTTTTCGATCTGTTCGTATACTATTTTTTCCATGACTTTCGAGATGGATGTAAGGATAGAAACAGGGCGGTAGTTACCCGGGTCTAATTTGCTGCCCTTTTTGTGCAGGGGTGTTACTCTCGCAATTTTGAAGTCCTTGGGGACGTGTCCCTGTTTTATGGAGAGGTTTATTATGTGTGTGATGACTGGGGTGATGGCTGCTGCTGAGTCTCTGAGGAATTTGGAGGGGATGTTGTCATGGCCAGTGGCCTTGTTTGGTTGGAGGGCGCTCAGTTTTTTGAGTACCTCATCTGTAGTTACTATTTCCAGTTTGAAGTCGTCTTTGTGGACGCCTAGGTTCATGTAGTATGCTACTATGTGTTCTACCCCATACTGCCCTGAGTGGGAGGGTAGTTTGTTTACCAGTGTTGTGGCTATGTTTGTGAAGAAAGTGTTTAAGTAATTGGCTACATCCAGCTTGTCTGTGATGAGCGTGTTGTCCGTCTTTATGTTTATGTTTGAGAACCTGGTTTTGAGTTTTTTACTGCAGCCTAGTTGATTGTTGAGTAATTTCCAAAGTTCACGTGGTTTATTTTTGTTTTCCTCGGTTTTGTCATTGATGAAATTTTTTTTTGCAGTTTTGATCATGGAGTTTACGTCATTTCTTAGTCTGTTTCTTTCTAGTTTGAGTTCAGTCACGTGGTCTTGGAGTTCACTGCTCGTGCTTTTGGTAAGCTTTGACTGACTTTTACGAAACTCAGAGCATTTTTTGTCTCTGGCTTTCATAGCGGTCAGTATTTCAGTGTGCATCCATGGCTCAGCGCGATTTTTTACCCTGGTGGTTCTTAGGGGGGCCATTTTGTTTAGTATTGATGAAAATTTGGTTTTGAAGCCAAGCCAAGTTTCTTCAACCAGTGTACCATTGAGTTCATCTGACCAGTCCAGACTCTCCAGTTCAAGGTTAAAGGCCTCGCTAGAGTAGGTTTTGAGGTCTCTAGATGTGACTGTTTTGTGACAGCCAGCCTTTAGTTTTAGCTTTTTGCGGGTACAGAATATCATGTAATGATCACTTAACCCGCATGCTATAACCCCTTTACTGGAGATCTTGGACTTGTCAGAGGTCAGTATGAGGTCAATGGTCATTCCACCAATCCAGTCCGATTTGGACTTTGGGATTTTTTTTTACCAAGAGGTATTACTTTTCTGAACAGCCCTCAAGATGAATGACATATTTAACTTCCAGAAAAATATATTTTCCCATCTCAGGCATGACATCTCTATTATTTTTGGTCATTATTGTATGATATGGACACTATTATTCTTCAACCCCGTTACGGACACTCTGGAAGCTCTCTGAATAAGATTAAAACATGTATTTGTGCTAAAGTCAACATTTCTATAATAATTAGATGTCCTTCACACCATTTCTATAATTGCTTGTCTAAAAACGTCAGAAAATCCTACACTTTTGCTATTCTGAACCCTGAAATTTGCCTTTTTTTGACAGCGGCCGCAAGCTTTTTCATCAGAAATGTGATTTCGTATGTTTGCTCTAAACGTTTCAGACAAAATTATTCAAAAGTTGAATTTGTTTTTCATAAACTTAAAGAAATAATTAATAAACATGTAGCTGTAACAGGGTTGAGTCTAGGGTAACATGTGAGCACACACACACAGCAACATTCACATTACAATTAATATGTATGTGGCATAAGCATGTTGAAAAAGCTCAATAATTTATTTAACTATTATTGTATAACTTCAAAATCAGTGTTAAAATCACAACCCTGTTACAATCTCACAACCCTGTTACATTCAAACATTACATTCAAACGTAACGGGGTTGAGTGTAACAGGGTTGTGATTTTTTGCACAAAATGGTTGCTACTCCACATGTGGTGAATACCAGGAGAGCACATGGCATGCATGATATTAAGAAAGCATCTAAAAATGTTTTATAACAAAGATCATATTCACAAGAAATAGTTTGCTATATTTTTTTCAAGTAACGGTGTTGAGTAATTATGCTTGACTACCATAATATTACATGATAAATGACTGAAAACATAGTACAATGAGGTAGCTACTTGCCTGTTTCTGGTGTTGTGTTCTCCAAAAGACTTCAAAGTTGTCACTTCCTGTTTCACATGCTTCTATGGATTGAACCATTATTTTTGTGGGGGGGGAGAATGCTCAGTGTAACAGGGTTGAGGGTTACTGAGGGACAGACTGAATAATGTTATTTTAATGAATAATTATTCATTTATTTTGAAATAAATCATTACCAGCATTAACAGCACAGATGGATGTGTATGTTCATGGAAAAAAGTATGGACTTTTTACAAATGTTCTTGGTCATATCCCAAATACATTTTCATGAAATGCCACGAGGGACATGTCAAAATACATGGTGTCAACTGAAATAACAACATAATGCATAATAAAAGAAATTACATTCATGCAATGTTTTTACACTTTATTAAAGAGGACATCTCAACTGAAATAAATAGCATTTCAAAGCACATTTTGGTAACTGATTAGATAAAAGGTGGAGTATCTCCCGGGCCTTTCTGTGTGGAGTTTGCATGTTCTCCCCGTTCTCGCAAGGGTTTCCCCTGCCAATAAGGTAAACCCAATGGAAAAACATGCACAACAGATCGCTAACACTGTCACGTCCCTGACGAAGAAGGACAGGAGCACTTGGGCGCGGTGCACGCTGCAGCCCTTGTTTGCTCCCGGCTGCCCTTGGGGGGAAGGACGACAGGATGGGAAGTACAGAGAACATTCATCAGCGACTCAGTGCATGTGTGTTCCTGTGGGTCGCCCATCGCATGTGTGTGTGTGTTAAATCTGCATGATAAATAAAGACTTCTTCTTCTTTTCAACTGTCTACTGACCTAGGCTAGTGTCTTCGGTCCTAGGCTATAGGTAATATTAGTAAACACAACACATAGTAATATTAGTAAACCCAACACAGTAATATTAGTAAACTCAACACAGCACATAGTCATATTAGTAAACACAACACATAGTAATATTAGTAAACACAACACAGCACATAGTAATATTAGTAAACACAACACATAGTAATATAAGTAAACACAGCACATAGTAATATTAGTAAACACAACACATAGTAATATAAGTAAACACAGCACATAGTAATATTAGTACACAACACATAGTAATATTAGTAAACACAACACATAGTAATATTAGTAATCAGAACACATTAATGTTAGTAAACACAACACATAGTAATATTAGTAAACACAACACAGTCATATTAGTAAACACAACACATAGTAATATTAGTAAAAACAACACATAGTAATATTAGTAAACACAACACATAGTAATATTAGTAAACACAACACATAGTAATATAAGTAAACACAGTACATAGTAATATTAGTAAACACAACCCATAGTAATATTAACCTCAATGGGGACCAGCCACGAGTTAACTCGGGTTTCGGTGCCAGAACTCGTGGCAAGTTGTTATTGTTTTATTCCATATTAATCACTGTATCAACGTCCCCGATCGACTCTGCAGATCTACCCGCATATCTGATTTCCGCAACATGCAATACCGGCCAGATCCTCTTAGGGGCGCCATCGCTCCACTGCAGTATCATTGAGGGTTATGGGGGTTTCATATGAGCCTGGATCCCAAGCGACCATCCTCCACCGTTGATCACGTTTCGATTCGCAGATTTCAGCCTGGAATAATGGGATTTATGATCAGCCAATGGACATATCGATCTACCAGATGCCAATGAATAATGGGGAAACGCTGCCGGCTATCACATGGGCTGACGGTAAGACATTATTAACCTAAATTATAGCCGGATTGGAGCTTGTTGTAAAACCCAAGCGATCGATCAGTGAACGTGGCTACTTGAACGCACACTGTATTGCTAATCAATAATACTAATCGGCGTCCCCCGCCGCCCCCATTTCATCCATAGATGCTCTGTAATAGTCCGGATGCTAAGCAGTTTGTTTTATTTCATTCGTATATACAAAAGAAATGCCGTTTGATATAACGTGACTAGCCTTTAGCCCTATAAATAGCATTCCAGAAAAAAACCTAGACGAAAACGTAAGGTTATGTATATAACCAAGTTCTGTGAATGCTAGTGACGCTCAGCGTCATATTGCATATATCTCGCTTCAGCGTATATACACTGAATAATTTCAAAATGTACCTTTACATACCAACATCCATCTGACCACACCCCCATCTGCTGCCTACATAAGCAGGGGTGGGGCCACACACTCATCTCCTTCCCAACAAATTTCACCACAATGAAAGATCAAGGGCCGCAGTGGCGTCTAGACGCTCAGCGTCACTAGCATTCACAGAACTTGGTTATATACATAACCTTACGTTCTGTTTCATGCTAGCTTCCGCTCAGCGTCATATTGCATAACAGGAGCTGAGCGGGAGCTAGAAGCTCGACAAATGTACCCCGCTGAGGCCCCCCACAACCATCAGACCGGGGAGGACCGAGCCCCCCGACTCTCCCTAATGGAGGATACCCCCCCTATTGGAGGCTTACGGGAGGGAGACGGATCCGACCGTGCGAAGAGGAACTCAAGCAACTCAACGCACAGGGTGAGCAGACCGTGGCTTGACCCCACGACTACACACACGCACAACCCGCATGCCACCCGGGAACGAACGAAAGGAACAAACCTCGTTACTGCCCCCAAAATCACGGGGTCAGGAGCAACCCAACCCTGTGGCAAGGCTGTAGCAACGGAGCGCGAAGGAAGACCCAGACCCACCGAAGGGACTGGATCCCCTGGAAAAAGGGGGCCCGGAGAGGTCAATGACACCAGGCATCAAGACCCCACCAGGCGGTCACTTAGTGACACCGCCCCCCACATCGCCAGCGTATTCGGATAAGGCCCCTCCAAGAGCGGGCCCTTTCCCCCCAATAGCACACCGCCTGGCACACTGACTCTGAAACACAGGCAGTCAGCATGGCCGTAAGCACTCAAAAAGGTTAACCAATGGAAGCAGGCAGCTCACCGGGGAAACCAGGCAGCAGGGTGTAACCTGAGCCTGGAGCACTGCGGACGAGACAGGCGCCAAAGGAGTCAGCTGAAAACAGCCCCACCGGCGGAAGGGGCGTATGCTGGCGTTGTTGCATGACAAAGCCTCCATTAAAAAAAAAACACCCAGAGGGGTCAAGGCAGAGAAGGCTGACATGATTGGCAGACGTCATGAACGTGCAGGGGCACACTCAACCGGGTAACCCGGGAGTTGACTCTGCTCCAACATACCAGGGAATCAACTACCCTCTCTGTACAGACGGTGGTTGTTCCTATAACCCCTCAAGAAAAAACTCCAAAACACACCTGCGGGTATACACTGGCTATACCGCAGTACAAGTGCTTCAGTTTTCAAAAAAGGGTTATCCCAGGCCTACGGTATCAACGAAACTTTACTTAGGACCGGGCCCGGCGGCACAGGAAGCACAGGGTTACCAGAGGAGGTCCAAGACCACCCCAACAGCCCCCTCTTCGCCACGCGTGAGAGAGGAACGAAAAGAATGGAGAACCAGCCCTAAGCACACCGCACTTGGTATTCCCAGGCGGTCTCCCAACCAAGTACTAACCAGGACCGAACCTGCTTAGCTTCCGAGATCGGACGAGATCGGGCGTGTACAGGTTGGTATGGCCGTAAGCCATTACGATAGTGCAGAGTACAACATGTACCCAACAAAGGGTCTCCATAACGCCTAACCCTGTGACACCCGGACCGACCCGGCATTTTCCCCCCCGAAAAAAGCACAAGTCCCTCAGGGTACCAGAACAGCAGATCTGCATCCCCGGCAGACAACGGGTTAACTGACCTGGACCAGCGTGACCAGACCAGTCCTGTGTCCTAACCACGCCGACATGCCCACTCCAGGAGAGGGGGTAGGTATGCGTGTCGATCTAAAACATGAAAAGAGGGCGCCACCCAGACGGTCCCATTTGGACCGTGCTCAGTGGCCCACCCCAAGGGCGTGAGACACCTCTACCTATGTTCAGATCTATTCCGTTAACATCCCCCAGATATGAACGAGAATTCATCGAGACAACCTAGTAACTGGCGCTCGGAAGAGACAAAACTCCATCCCAGTTGCCCTATAAAAATGCTGTTTTAACAAGCAACCAAGGCGCACTTAGCCCCTGCGTGATTCTTTAACAGAAACACACCGAGCCAGCACTATGTATGCGTCGAAACCCAAACACATCAATGGATAGTCTAGCAAGACACCAAACATTGTTCCTCCAAGTCGCCTGGGAGAACGACACGGAGCCGTCGTGCTTCATGTTTTTTTATTCAAAAAAGAAAGAAACACAGACTGACATGAATCCCACGTGACGCAGCTGAGGGTAATTTTTTTTTACATTTTTACATCCCACCACCCTCGCCATAGGGAGGAGACGGAAATCCCCAGAGAGACTTCCCACGTGAGCTGTATAGATTGAAAAGAATATATTGCAACATTGAGCTATGTAACATTTGGGTTAGGGCTCTCCGAGGAGGAGGCACTGAACCAATATACACTCAATAATCGAATTGAATCGAATACACACACAATAGAGCAGAACTCCTTTTTGAAGTTCTACTCACCTTGACAATCTGAGGAGGAGGCTCTGAACTCTGAGGAGGCTCCCTCACAGGGAAGGAGAGTCCGAACTCACAGAAGGCCCGAGGAGGAGCTTCGTGAGGAGGAGCTCTGACAACTCCCTGAAACAGATCCATAACATGGACCTGAACAGCCCACGGAAGTCTTACCAACAGAGATGCGCTCAGTGACGTACTCTATGGCGGGGGAATTTGCGCAGTGCACACGCCCAATCTTCCAGGGCGTGGGACCAGGAAACTCCCCCCCCCCCCCCCCCCTCTTACCCTGTAACGTGCCAAACAGCAACGTGACAGGAACCTTGAAGGACAGGAGGTTTTAACCCCTGACCAATCAGAAAAGGGGAGGAAAGGATTACCAGTTCACCCCTTTACGACCCCACACCCATGATACGATGTAATGACAAATAGAGCATGACACAGTCATATTCTACTACATGAAGTATCTAACAGCTTCACATAGCTCATGCGCTAACCTGCTATCTGATTTTTACTAAGGAAAAAACACAGAATAGAGAGGGCCCCCTTTAAGAGCCCCGGTACCAGACTTACACATGTGCTTCTGTGGCCAACCTAACCCAGTTGTAGATCAAAAGACACACACAACCCTTTATCACAACAAAAAATGGCAAAGTACACTCTCTACAGAGGAACGCCGTTTTTCATAACGAGAGAATACAAAATCCTCGATTATGTATTGGCCACAGGCCTTGCTAAGCACACACGATAAGTGACCAAACAATCTTTTCTTTAGGAAAATATAGTTTCTCAAGCGGTTAGCGCAACCCCAGCAATTAAGCTGAGGGTTACATCGTATCCCCACAAACACAGTGACACAATATATTGTAAACAACATGTCTGAGAGGAGGGGGGGAAGCCCCAGGGAACAGGGGGATCACCCCTCCTTCCTTACCCTTGATACAACCAAGTTGAACAGGTAACCCTGTTAATATGTGAACACACTGTTCATTGTCATTACAGGCTGAGAAAAGAAACCCCTTAGTTGTGAGTTCACGATATATGAACACACATGTTCTCATCACAACTAACCAGATCATTTTTACACATGTAAAACAACAACCCGATTTCTATGGAGAGAGAAGCTATACCAGTGACAAGACAATTCACACACAACACGCGTCATATCCTCAATGTAGTGCAGCAACACACGTTTTGGAAAACATCGTTATTACAAAACATTTAGAAGGGAAGGAAAGAAGAAGTGTTTAAGGTCCGGTCGGGACCTTCCTACCCTGAACGCAGGCCAAGCGAACTGCAATCTGGCTAACGGGGCACCGAAGTTGAACACAGCATCTCTGTGTTGACGACGAGGGTAGCGTCGCTGCGCCACCCAGCCGCTACGTTTCTCCATGTTTGACGCAGTCCTCACTGGCAGGGCTCCGGTGTAGGTTCGACTAACATCCTCTGTCAAAGATGACGTCGTAGTCAGAGTGTTTAAGGCATGTTATAGTCATAAAAACGTTCAACAGTGTAGCATTAAGCTAACAGCCGATCGACTGATAGCAACAAGCTAACGTTTACTTGCCTGGTAAACACAGCGAGCTAACGCCGCAGCTAACAGCTGCACAGTAGGCCACAACTAGCACGCAAGCTAAGCAGCTATCACCTGAACTGTACAAAATTACATAACAAGCCACACTTCAGACAGGCCACTGTCCAAGTCCCTCCCCTAAGAGGGAAAAGAAAAATAATGTCAGAACACAGTTGTCAACGGTGATCCAGACATACAGCGGGGCCCTTTGAGCATGGAACTCCCGATAAAGAAGATCCTATGCCCACTTTTCCTCGTTAGGGTATACTTTCATTTGTATATGAAAGATGGGGCCTGCACGGGACAGAGAAGCATCCGCTTGTCCAGAATCCTGGGATCACCAGGTCCCCTGGTCGCGGCCCACTAGTTGACCATAATGGGCTTCAGACCAAGATCCTCCGCCGTCGCTTAAGAGGCCGAACAGAGGACCCTAATCTGGGGCCGGCGTTCGTAAAAATTGTCAGCTAGCCCCCATAGCACTAACAGACAACTGGCGCTCACAAGCATAACATTACTCACCCAGGCTCGAAAACCAACCAGTCCCTCACAACAGACTTCCACAGTCCAGCTGCATGTTCGGAGGGCCAAACCCATCCAGCCGCAGCAAAGGAGGACTGCGGATTGGGGAGTATATGAGCGATGCGAGCCCCTAATACGAAAAAAACGGTGGAGGTTTAGAATGATCATCATCTTCCAGACACTCCATTGATGAAGACAATATCGCCGTATTTTCTCGAAAATAGTGAGAGAGAAAATAAAGATATAATGTCAACGTATCTCCTTGTTCTTCTGTTTTCCTTTCTCCAGCTAATACTTTCTTCCTCGCCAAGTGATTGGTATACAGGCACTATCATGTGGATGACATTTGAGAAGAAGATGAGTGTGTGGCCCCACCCCTGCTTATGTAGGCAGCAGATGGGGGTGTGGTCAGACGGATGTTGGTATGTAAAGGTACATTTTGAAATTATTCAGTGTATATACGCTGAAGCTAGATATATGCAATATGACGCTGAGTGGAAGCTAGCATGAAACAGAACTGCGATAGGCGCTATAAAATGACAACCAACCGATGGATTTTATTTTCTTTAAGCCATTATGAAGGCACGGTTTATGCACTCAAGTGACAATGAGAACCCTGGTCGTCTAGAACCATATTACACTGCAAACCGTGGTCGTCAAAGTGTTAAGCCCGGAGCCCTATTTTCTGAAAATCCGCCTAAAATACATACCTAAGTAAATTTTATATTGCTCCACTTCTACAAGGTCCATTTGCATGTTCCTGATATCTAGGGACATCTATGGACCTCAGTGAATCTATTCCCAGTGTCAGAAATGTTGTGTCTATTACTAGGCTTGCTTAAATTGTGATGAAACAAATGAGAATATAAATTATGATTTTTCCTTGCATCTTTGACAGTGAATAACACCATGTTAAAAATGACCAGACATGAAAAACTGCCTCTGAGCTCATTCAGTACCTTCTTGAGATCACGTGTACAAAGAATCTAAGGAAATTAATAAAGGGAAGATGATTAAACAGAAAGTTTTGTAGATACAGTACTGAATTTTCCCATCCGGACCAATCTATGTACAGTAGGTTTCTTATTCCTGCCAGAGTGCCCACCATTTTGAAATTGATTTCAAATCTGATTGTTGCTAAATGCTCAAAATAGGGGAGTCAAACTAACTGTGCTCCAATATATGCCAATAACGTTCAGTGTTGTGGTATATTATCCCGAGTAATAAGAGATATTAAAAAAATGCATACAGAAGTAATTAGCTTGAAGCCCCATAGAGGCCTTTGGGAAGTGTCGTTTTGAAAGATTCCAACGCTCATTGAAAGCTCTGGATGTCCTCTTCAAAATGGCCCCAAAATGACAATTACAGACGGTAAATCTTTCAAAATGGCCAACTTTCGCGATCAAAACAACACAAAAATGAATACTAAAATTGCACTAATAACACTTTAACCTATTTGTAAACTAACGTATTGATGATAATATACATTATAACTGCTGTTGTGACATGGTTATGATGTTTATACGTGAATATGTTTGAAAAAAAAAAGATAATTATGTCAGACAGTCTGGAGAGCTTGATTTATGATGTGATGTCATTTGCGGTCCGCCCCCGGAAGAGGTTAATAAACACAACACATAGTAATATTAGTAAACACAGCACATAGTAATATAAGTAAACACAGCACATAGTAATATTAGTAAACACAATCCATAGTAATATTAACACATTGGATGCCAGACCCAAGATAAGTCGAGTTAACTCGCCGAACGTTGGGCGCCAAACCCGAGAAAAGTCGGGTTTTCATCGTTATTTCTTTTATTCGATATTTCCATTCATAATCCATCGAGGCAGCCTGATGTTATCATTGGGAATGGGTCTGAGATCGCAAACGTCCAATACCACCGCCTAACGCCTTGCGGCCAGTATTGCACATCCTTGGAAACCCTCTGTCTCAACCTGTACGTCGGTCTAATAGTCCGGTCCATGTTTTCTTTGTTGGGCATGAGTAACGTTTATAACACATGGATTGGGGAGACTCGAGCACCGCCGGTTCATGTGCTTTGGTGGATTATCTTGGCAACATGATCGACATCAATACTTGGAATGGCGATCAGATAATTGGAATATTCTTTTTGCAGTACATCCTAGTCAAGGTAAGGGCTATATGCTATCAATCTTGCGTTGATGTGTGTCTGTAATATACTGTGTAACGTATTCCGTTGGTGATGATTGAAGCATAGAAACCCCCCCCACCCTTTCATGCATGCATGATGAAACATAATACCGATAATCTAGCGTTTATTTCAGATTGATTGTTGATCCAAGCGAGGAATGGCACGGTTCCTAGTGAAATGCACAAAAAATAAATTTAGTCGATTGTCATTGAGTTTCTTCCGGTCATCCATACATTCCCGTTTTATACTGTGGTGATTATGAGTATAGTTTTAGAGTAATTCTGTGTAATCCCAGGAAACAGCGTTTTAGTGCATTTTACTAGGAACCGTGCCATTCCTCGCTTGGATCAACAATCAATCTGAAATGTATTTTCTTGAGGACGATTTGCCCACCGGCACTTTGGCGACTCCTAGCGGCTCGGGTGTGCATATTTTTTTAATACTTACTTACTTATCCCCATTACGCCGGCTGGCAGATAGGGCAGCAACAAAGTTTCTCCACTTGCATCTGTCTTTGGCCATCTTCTCTATGGTGCCCCAGCGCTGGTGGTTTTGCTGGAGCTCCTTCTCTATAGTCCTATGCCATGTCATTTTAGGCATCCCTTTCTTTCTTTTGCCTTCTGGGGTCCAGTGTAATGCGACTCTTGGGATTGCGTTGGTGTCCATTCTCAGTATGTGGCCAATCCAGGTCCACCTTTGTTTATTAATTATACAGTGC
This sequence comes from Notolepis coatsorum, assembly GCF_963971535.1. NCBI lineage: Eukaryota > Metazoa > Chordata > Actinopteri > Aulopiformes > Paralepididae > Notolepis > Notolepis coatsorum. Next base: position 4,861,588 of record NC_140166.1, read on the forward strand.
ATGTCATCTTGTTGGGTAATGTTGAGGAGGTTATTGTTGGAGATGATCTTGGGCCAGAATATACATAGGAATTTGCGCATGCATGAGGTGTGGAAAGTGGATAATTTATGGATGTCGCTTTCTGTGGTTTTCCAGCATTCTGCACCGTATAGTAGTGTTGAGAGTACGCAGCTTTGGTAGATCCGGAGTTTTGTTTTGTTGCTGTATTGGCTTGACTTCCAGATTTGTTTAAATCTTATGAAGGTTGTGTATGCTTTGTTAATCTGGTTTTGGATGTCCTTACTTGCTCCCCCATCATGGTGAATGATGCTTCCAAGGTATGTGAAATGATCTGAATTTTCCAAGACCTGTTCTTCTATTGTTATAATTGTTGGTGTATTTGGTGTTGATGGGCATGGTTTTGGTTTTATTGTTGTTTATAATCAGTCCAACTTGATGGCCATAGTGTTGGAGTCTGTCTGTCTTTTCCTGGAGATGTGTGTGTGCATGTGACAGAAGGGATAGGTCATCCGCAAAGTCAAGGTCTTCAATGGTGGAATAGAGGGTCCAACGAATCCCTCTTGCCTTGTCTTCTGTGGTTCTCCTCATAACCCAGTCTATTGTAAGGTTGAAAAGTAATGCTGACATCACACATCCTTGGCGGACTCTCAAAACTGGTGGTGCTTGTTCCCACAGTGCAAGAAAAACCGGTGTAGAACAGTTTGATGACATTAACTATGTGGGAGGGGATTCCATAGCTTCTCATGATCTTCCAGAGACTATCACGGTGGATGCTGTCAAAACCATTCTGGAAGTCGATGAAGTTTATGTAGAGCCTTCATTGCCATTCACTGCACTGTTCTATGATATTCCTGAGAGTGAAGATCTGGTCGACGCATCCCTTTCCTTTCCTAAAACCGGCTTGTTCATCACGGAGTACTTTGTCAACTGCTGATGTAATACGGTGTATAATGATTTTACAGAACAGAAAGAAGTGTGATGCCCCTCCAGTTGTTACAATCAGATAGTGTACCTTTCTTTGGAACCTTAATGATCACTCCTTTTATTTTATTTTTTTAATACAATATATCTATATATAGAGAGAATTAAAGCCCTATTTTATCAGGCGACAAAATCCGTTCAGCGGTTCTCGAGTTACACAACACAGAACACGTGTTGTCACACGTGACATGAACATCAACATTTTTGGAACACAGGAACATATCAAACGGCTCTCTTGCCCCGTGCCGGTAGGATTCATCTTAAGGTTTCTTCTCTTGCTCTCTCTCACTCAGGGTCAAAGGTCGGGGAGCTACAGAACAGGGTAACAGGATTATAGGCCCCTTTTGCTAATTTCAAAGGGTTTGTGAACTCAGCAGAGGTCTTGCATGATGAAATCAAAGTGGCAGCTGAAATAGGGGGAGGGCAACATGGAGTTTTGGAGAAAGTCCTCTGCTTGTCTTGATGTGAAATCAATGATCTTTCGTTTGCTGTCATGTGGCTGGAGTGTACCATAGAGGCTTGTATTACTCTCCCAGCATGTTACTAATTAAAATCAGATAGACAGACAGACAGACAGACAGACAGACAGACAGACAGACAGACAGACAGACAGACAGACAGACAGACAGACAGACAGACAGACAGACAGACAGACAGGCAGACAGAGAAAAAAAAACGCTGACATAATAGTATTTCTTCTCTGACCGTAGCCTCTGGTGAATTTAAGATTAGCCACAGTTTACAATGCTTATTCTAGAATAGACCATTTTATTATATCATGCCACATGCTTGAGTCTAACATCTACTGTCAAATACAGAACATCATCATTTTCTGATCATCAGAGAAGAAGAAGAAAATAAAACTTTTTAGTTTTTTGTTTTATAAATAATATAAACATGTTTAAAATTAATAATATTTACTCATTTTAAGTATGTTTGTATTTCCAATGCACAATATAACGTTATTATCTAAATAAAAAAAACACTAGTTTTCCTGAGCAGGAAGTGACGTTTTTTTTATTTTTTTGTATTTCTCGGCCCGGGCTAGACGCGATAGCGCTCTGAGTGCGCGTCACAGTTTGATCGCTGTATCCGTCACAGCCAATCAGTGCATAACGCGTTGTGCGTTGAAATATGACTATTATGTTGGAATCCGGGCGCGATTTGAAGCGGTCTAGCCAGTAGCGTCAAGAATTTCTGTAGCCGCATTTCGCGGAGACGCTCTCTGATTGGCCGACGCCAGTATTTTTTTCCGTAGCAGAATTTCACAGAGACGATCTCTGATTGGCCGAATCCAATTTCTAATGTTCCAATTCTAGCTTATTCCGGTCCGTTGGTGAGAGATAGTTGTGTTGTTGTGTTGTTGTGAAATGCAGGCAGCAGAGCGTGCCGTGACTGCAAGTTCTTTAGATGGTTAAGCTTAGGGACTCTTTCAAAGTTGGTTAAGGTTAGAGTTTGTCTTAGAGCATGGCGATAGAACGGCAGGTAGTTTGCAGTCTGTTCGACGCGGAAAAATGGACAAAGAAATGTACTTGTGTTGTGCTAACAAGCTAACACTTGGCTAACAAGCTATATGGCGGATGCAGTCTGGAGACAGTGGACAGTGGTCTGGAATACATCAACAGTGGATTATACACATTTATCAAGCTCTCCTGCCCTGGACGTTTCAACTAAACAGTGAGTCTCTCTCTCTCTCTCTCTCTCTCTCTCTCTCTCTCTCTCTCTCTCTCTCTCTCTCGCTCTCTCTCTCTCGCTATACACAGCTGTCTCCGCGAAATGCGGCTACGGAAAAAAGTATTGACTGTGCTTGCTGAGACGATAATTAATAGGCTAGCGATTCAAAACGCGCTGCTGTGTTGTGAACTATAACATTAATTTAGCTGCTGCTGATGCATAATGAATGAATGGTGAGTTGTTTAAAATGACAACATACATGTGTTAATTATTTGATTTGATTGATCCGAGACACAGAGAGAGATTGCTCCAGAGCATCTCAGAGCATTACATTTTCAACTCGACCTATTAATGTGAACTGCGACCTACAAGGCACCAGCGCCAGCGGCCGCCACTGCCCCATTGGTGCTCTCAATTTTCCTTACAGTAAGACCATCAATGAGACGTACATGGAAGTTTAATACGTCTCACCTCAGATATGAGGAGTTTGTGTCTCATAAGAATAGGATTCTTGAATCTATTACTTTTAATGTAAATTCAGTTTGCATTATGATACAAACAGTGTGGGAAGCATTCAAAGTAACTTGCAGTGGCTGGATAATCAGTTACTCAACAGCCAAAAATAAACTAAATATAGGACTTCAAGCCATTATTTATAAGGAAACTGCATATGCACTATAGAGATTGCGGAGGAAACCCTTTGAATCAGGAAATAAAGCAGAAAAGCAGATGCAAAATGTTAGCTTTTAAATGTAAACAATTGGAAATTATGTCGTCAGTCATCTGGGATCCAGATGTTATGATGAGGCATTCCAGGAATACTATATGAAATTATATACTTGAGAATGTCAGTCAAATACTTAAAATATGGATTTCCTCACTGATTTCAATCTTCCTACTATCAAGGGGAATGAAATGTCAGTTTTAGAAGCTTTCAAAATGCATCTCCTCTTCTCTGTAAGTTCATTAATGACATTATAGAGCACCAGGAAATGCCTGTATCTATGCATTATTGCCAAAAGTCTGGGAAGGATCTTTTAGAAATTAATAGTTGGCGTCCCATCAGCATTATTTATGCAAACATTTTGGTATTAACCCCTTAAGCCAGATCGGTCCGGTACCGGACCAAAAATAATTTCATGCCATAAATAGATCATTATACAACGGCATGCAAATTTCTCGATTCTGATTGGCCATTCACACGTCTTTATTGGTAACAATCCACGGTCCTGGGCTCAGGACCCGCCCACAACCAAATCACATAACCCTCCCCGGCTCACTCCGGGAGAAAACAGGATCGCGGAGAACAAATGTTGAAAGCACCATAACGACTAAATATGAAGCGATTCTGTCAAGGGGAATGTGTTAGTATTTTAAACAATGTTGGATGATGTAATTGATGGGTCTTGACTCAATCTAGAACAAAAGAAAAATCGCGGATTGATTGATAGATTAATTGATTGATTTAAATTTCTTCCTTCCTACTTTCCGACTGCAGCGTTCTCTCTCACACTGTCCGACGCTGGCGTACCCACAAACACACACATACACACACACACACACACACACACACACACACACATACACACGCACACACACACACGCACACACACACTGTGACACACACACACACACACACACACACGCACACACACACACACACACTCCTGTCTGCAACAGCGGGGGAGTCAGACTGAGAGAGAAGCAGCGCTGTTTTAAGTGAGCATGGTCTATTGAATTGATTGATTGGTTGATTGCTAATTTTATTACTGTACCCCTGGTTTCCAACTGGTTAAGTTTAGGCTAAAAGAAATAAATAAAAAAATAGGGCGAAGAAAACGTTTTTTTCCTATAGGGCAAAGAAAACGTTTTAATAAATTTTCAATCAATCATTCCAATAATACACAGTTGGATGTGTTAGTTGGTTGGATGCACTTCAAGCTGCTTCCACATGAGGCAACTTCTCTCAATCATTCCAATAATACACAGTTGGATGTGTTAGTTTGGTTGGATGCACTTCAAGCTGCTTCCACATGGAGTTGTGGGAACTACTTTTTCTGGCGGATGGTTTTTTCAATAAATCTTCGATTAATGTGTGTTTATTGTATAGAAATAAGGTTGGATGAATCTGGCAGTTGTATAAAAGCTTTACACCACGTGCAGTCGTGATTTGTGACCAATAAACCATGCCTAGGGGGGTCTAACGACCCTCGGCTGCGCCTCGGGCCTAACAACCACCCCTAGGCATGGTTTATTGGTCACAAACCACTCCTGCGTGTGATGTAATGCTTAAATATTACAGTGCGTATTAATTAATGTAGCGTTTATTTTCTCCAATGTAGCCAGGAGTAAAGACCCTGGCCTAACCCTATCAAAACAGCAGTCAAGGTGTATATTTTCAGCACTACGTTTGTTTACCAATGATTTTAAACTCTTAACACTTTGAGTACCAGCAGGGGGCGCCAGAAATAGCGCTTCAGTGCCAGCGCTGTAGTCAATGGGAGGGCGATCACATTTGCGAACGCATAAACTTAAATGTATGCACAAAATCTTAAATTATGGCTATGTGTCTAATACGCCTGTCGCTTATCAATGACTTGTTTGCAGTCAACATTGTCGAAACGGATTGTTTTTTAATCGGTTCATTTCCGTTGTATACCATTTTGAAAAACGCTAGTTTTTTTTACTTCCAGGAAAAAACAGAAGATTCTGCAGGAATCGCGCTTTACTGGAATACACAAAACACCCATCCATTTCATTCAGTCCAATCCAATGGGTGCAATACCATCCCGAGAGACGATAGGGGGCGGTATTTTCCCTGTTCGAGCTCAGACAGATCCCCACTGGTAACATGAGGCTATATTGATGAAAAATGAATGGAAATCGATAATTAAAAAAGTAACGATTAAATAACGAGATTTCTCGTTCTTGGCACTCAACGCATGGCATGAACTAACGAGTTTCTCGTGGCTGGCACTCAAAGTGTTAACGTTCGGGGGCCTGCATGCAGGCCGCCATGCCCGTGCGCGCGTCGTGGCACTTTGCCCTCGTCTGCCGGCTCCCGATCATTCAATACATTGTTGGAAAGTTGCCACCTTTCGATCGTCACCACACTCAACCTATTGCGTGATTCCATTCCCTTCCTGGTCGTTGTGCGCATTGCCCCACTGTCGGCCTAGGGAGGGTGTAGAACTACCACATGCCTCCTCTGATACATGTGGAGTCAGTCAGCCGCTTCTTTTCACCTGACAGCCAGGACTCTCACTGGGGGAATGTAATGCGTGCAAAGGTTCACGCTATTTACCCCCGATCCCCTCCCTGCTGAACAGGAGCCCCGACCGACCAGTAGGAACCACAGTTTACAACTACCAGGACACATACCCCGCCGGCTTCCCACCCGCTAACACTGCCAATTGTGTTAGTAGGGACGACTGACCAAGCCGGAGGTACCGCTGACAGCTGGATTCGATCCCAGCGTCTCTGCAGTGGTAGGCAAGTGCATTCTCCACTGCGCTACCCAGCCGCTACCATGGCGAAAATTATTGACCACCGTTGTAGCCAAGGAGCGTCTGCTCTGAAAGCGATCCCAGACAGGCGCTCAGAGTAGGGGAAGGTGACACAAGAAGACGAAGAAGTCCATTGTTTTGACGAGAGCCTTTGAATGAATGGGAGTGGACCGCCATTTTGGATAATCATGCAGAATTTTTACTGGTACACACATTACAAAAAACTTTGTAAAACATTCATTTTCTGTGGGATTTTTATCAACTTTGGACCTGTACTACATAAGACTTCAGGCTATGGAGCCCTTGTCTTTTTCCAGCTCCTACCTCTCAGCTGGAACCTAAAAACAGGCATCTGGCAACCAGTAAAGATAAATGTGAGTACACAAAACCTTTACTTCAGTGTGTTCAAACCTCTGTGTCGTATAATCCTATCAATATCTAAGGTTATTGTACAGTACAATGAGATCGCTATCTGGAAGGAGGAAGGAAGGGTCATAAGTGATAGAATTTGGTCTCCTCATCTGACTTCCAATATAGCCAGCAAGGAATAAACGTGCAGACAGGAGAGTTCGAATTCAAACTCATGGATTTATTTGTCTCGGCGGCCCAGAGTGAATAAAAAGGTTGTTTTTCACATACAAGGATTATCAGAATGCAACTGTCTCTAGTATCGTTCCTATTTTAGCCCTGCAGTCCACTCTGCTGCTAAAAAGTATACAAGGCATAATGTTATGGTTTTCTAATTATTCACACATATTAGTTATGGAATTCAAGGTCAATATCACCACAGTCCTCACTTTGGCAATCATTATTGTCATAAACAGTATATTGACTTGATTTTCTATACATACTAACCATACAACATAATAACAAAAATCATAATTTTTTTAAATTTTTCTCAATTTTTCTTTTTTCTCAAATTTTTTTCATTATTCTTTGGTACATATCATCAATGAGTTTTTGCTCCTCAAGGCTCATTAGCCAGAGGCCCACCTTTTAAACAACAACTTTTGGGTTATTGAAAACAATAAAACAATTTCTTTTAATCTACAAATTAAATCACAAATTTAAAACCCAATTTCCTTAATCTATATGAACGTTTGTTTCCACACTCCTTTACATGATTAGTTATCACAATATTTTCACTTTACATTCATTTTCTCTTCTCCTGTTAATTATTTTCTTCAGCAATTAGTTCAACCACATTTCTGCATAACTCATCGACTGGCTCTCCCATCCATCCTCCCCCCTTTATGACACATGTAATGGTCATAATAATAATAATAATAATTTAGGACCTGCTCCGAGGTCATCAATTGGCACATATGCGATGCATGCATGCAATTCGTATCTGCGATTAACCCATCCCGTCGTCCTTCCCCCCCAAGGGCAGCCGGGAGCAGACAGGCGTCAACGTGAGCCGCGCCAGGGGACCAAACCAAGTGCTCCTGTCCGTCTTCGTCAAGGACGCCACAGCGTTAGCGATCTTGTTGTTGTGCATGTTTTTCCATTGGGTTTTATCTTATCGGGGGGGAAACCCTTGCGAGCACGGGGAGAACATGCAAACTCCACACAGAAAGGCCTGGGAGATACCCCACCTGGGTAACTGGCATCATGGAAACCTGGTCCCCAAGCGGGAATCGAACCCTGGACCTTCTTGCTGTGAGGCGACAGTGTTAACCACTACACCACCGTGCCGCATTAACCTTACCACCTTGGTTTCCACAGCCCAGTCCGGTAGAGGAAAGCAGATTTTCAACGAAACATTTCTTTCACTACCCATTCCTACTCTGACCGTAATCTACCTATGTGTATGCTTCTACTCATCCCTGCGTTGTGTCCTAATCTATCCGCCCTTTGTTTGTGCATCCTACCAAATCTCATGTGCACAAAACAAAACCCATCAGTATCCGACCAGTAACCTCCCTGTCCCCCACAGTCCAATCCATACATAATTCCTCAGAGACTCTTCCCCACATTTTTCAGCTCAGCCCTCAGGCCGGCTCCGCCCCCCAGGCCAGGCATGCCCCCAGGTCCAGTCATCCATCCTGCCATGACAACCTGGTCGTCAGATGAGTCTTTTAGCCAGGAAATTTGTCCCAAAACACCATCTGTTCAGTTACTACAACCTGGCCCCACCCGCATGGGGTTCTGTAGAGACGGGGGCGAATGCATACAAGAATTCTCCAACCACAATTTGGTAACTGATCACCGCTGGACTGCCGAGAAACAGGGAAGCTGAAATCCTACATTACCGTGTTAATGTAATGTATTCATGTGTCCCCCCGAGTCTGAGCTGTTGAAGAAACAAAAGCACAAAGCAAATCCTATTACACAATATGTCAACATACTTTTAAGAGAAGCCATTGATAATTCATATGCAAATGTGATGGAACCACTTAGCTTTAGTCGTCATCCTGTCCTGACGCTCTTACTCCTGCCACCAGCTCTCTCCCCTCACACCCAGTCCATGAAAAGCAGTTGAGAAATAAAACAAAAGACAAATAATTAACAAAATATCCCAATAAACACATCCTTCAACCACATGTTTTGCATCTCCATGTGTGAAATCACCATTCATACCTAAAACAGCAAAGCAATAAAAATAACAAGCACCAAACATTAAAATTAAAGGTTTCTAGAAAGGAAAGAAAACGCTTTGACCCTTTTAACCTCCTTCCAGTTAAGAGTACCCTCCTCCCGTTCGGATGCACTCCTTCCCCTACTTAGATGCACTTCTCCCCGTAAGGCTTAGGTAGTCCGCTACGACGGTACAACCAGCCTTGGCTGCCTTGCCCGACGCCGGCCCCTCTCCCCCAACAGAGATACAGGTCTCCACTTCCAGGCCAAGGTCTCCTCTCAGGAACGGAAGAAGTCCCCTTATTTTACCTTCAGGTGCAGTTTTAGGCTGGGTCCCTTTCCAATCTTAGGAGTGACAGTCCAGATTCCTCTGAATCGACACCCCTTACCCCTCTGCTTCCCAGTGGTTCTTTTCAAACCTGCTGATCACAGAAGCACAACTCGCCTACTAACGCATTCGGTTTTGGCTTACTGTGGCCTGACTGTACATTGAGCCAGACGCATTTATGCCAATAGGGTCATAATGCTCTCTGACCGGCCGGTGACGCAGTTGATAGAGATCTCATAGTCCATCATCAAGTCAGGACCCCAAGCAGCTAATTGTCCGTAGTACCTATCAGCCACTCAGTTTTGAAACCTACGGTCTGCTCCCCATCCCACTTGCTATCGGTATGGAAACTTTGACCGTTTTCACCAGCCTGGCCTGTTCACAGCCCCACTTCTAGGTGTGGACCGTCCACGTACCACCCAGTGCCCACACTTACTTACGTGCGACATTTCCTGGGCCGACTAGACGGAAACACAGTAAGATGTTGGTCATCTTGCCAGACATGGGGGCCATTCAGTATCTCCCCAGCTTACTATAGTTTGTGTTTAACGTGCCCAGGGAATCTTCCGATTCCACCACCGCCTGCTTAGGGCTAGAGGTTCGGAGTGCCTACCTCCTCCCTAACCCAAAATAAACCAAACACATCCTCCTATTACACATGTGGCAAACCACTTGTGAATGCTCCATGCATACCAAGAAAACATTAAAGGAATAAAAACAACAAGCTTCAAACTTCACATGCACACAACCTTTTCACTCCTGATGACCCACATCCACATGCACTCGTTTCACACTCATCATCATCACACAACTGTTCCAAACATGTCCTTGTGACTTGACAGCTCCACAGGCTCCATACAAACACATTCAGTCCAGAAAAGTACAGATTAAAAAATAGAAAATAAAATGATATGATCTAAATCCAATCGCCCATCCACACACAACAGTGGCTGTCAACTTCTAAGACATTCAACAGAAATAAACTTGAATGAAAGCAGTGATTAAAATTAAAACACTGCTATGGCTTATACCAAAAGTGGTCAGTTGGCTCACCACAAGACCTAACATCCTGTCTATTGTTAGGCCTAACTAGATAACAGACTCGGTCTACTATCTGTCATCCCCAGCCTCAATCATTCACTAAAAAGAAAAAACATAGACAATAACAGACCACCCACATCATTCACAGTCACTCAGATCATTTCAACCACCATCTCTTCCCAACATATATTACACATCTCATAAACAAATACTTTCAACCTGTTAATCAACCACAGACAAGACACTTGGACAAGACACTGGTTAGTTTCCCTTCCTACCTCACTCAGCTTGCCCTGCTCTCAACCTCAGGCTAATCCAATATACTTCACTTAGACTCCTACCCTCACTTCCAAGATGGACTGGAATCCATCTTTAATTCAAACCTATCCATGCATTCCAGTGCACAGGCAGTCTCAAATTATTCCCTCACCAAATAGTCACCATTCAAAAGTCATAAACCAATTGAATGATTATCTTATTGATTATTATCGCTCGCCCTCCAGCTGTTTCCTGAATTAGCCCCCTGTCTCATCCTCCCGTCACCTCCTGTCTCCCTCATGCTGCCTTTGATCCTGTATTGACCCCTTACAACCACGTCCTGTGTCCCTGTCGTAAAAATATCTGTCATCTGTTATCACATTCTGACCCTTCCCCCTATCTTCACCAGCTGTGACCTCCCTCCTGTTGTAAAGATAGGCGTCATCTGTTATCTCACTCTGCAACCGTGCCCTCCAATCTTCACCTCCGACCTGTCTCCCTGTTGTAAAGATAGGCTAGCTCCCTTTTGTGAGTGTAACAGTGACCATAACCAACAGGTTTTAGCATCCCCCCGTGGCTTCCCGTGACCTGTCTCAAAGCATTCCTACCCCCCTGGGCAATATAATCTTCTCAACATTTGTCTCTCTGCCCACTGGAACCTGGTGCAAGCCCTTACACCCCCATTGTCCCCTGGCATATGCAAGCCCTCCTGTAATAAAACCCCATTCTGCACTGCCCTCTGCGGTTCTCTGCATACCGCCTCCATCCAGCATAAACCCCTTTTGTGATCTATGCATACAGTCTCCCCTGAGCATAAGGCTTTTGACACAAAGACCCTATCTCCTCACTCCTTGAATATAGGCCCCCTGTAAATCATTAAAAAGTTAATCAAAACATCTCATCATCCCCCCAGAGGCAAGCCGCCCCCTAGGTTTGAATAAAACACACATTCCTACTGCTTCCAGGGGAAGGTTACTCACCCTCCCCCCAGAGGTCAATTAGCACCTATTTGCAATTTCACCTAGTCACAGACAGTGTCCTAAGTACAGATAACTATGGAATAAAAACAATCATTTCAGCCACTGTAAACACAATCATAACCATTACAATCATTTTAACAAGCCCCCATCATTAAATCATCCCATTACGAAACAAGGACTTGCAACCAGCCCTAACATAAAACAACAGCCTATGTAAACCAATGGCATTAAAGATTTAACATACATAAACACCATATAAATTCTCTACACACGCGCACAAACTCAACAGTGTGACTCTAATTAAGTTAACAATGTTATTAAAAATGTACAACAAGTACACAAGCATAAACAGACTGCATATCACAAATATAAGTATCACACATGTGGTTAGACATCATCAGTGGTTAGTTCCCCCATGCTAAGACTAAAAAAACTGTAAACCGGACGTTCTGGGAACGTTAACTCGGTACATAGGTGACATATGATTCTAATGTAGATGTATCCATTAAATACAATGCAAGCAATATGTCATTTTCAGTATAGAGCAGTTTACCAAACTCAGCCCATTGCTACTCCCAAACGACTGTCTATCTGTATATCATGTATGTCATAAATGTTATGATGAATTGAAAACGGGGGGACCCTGTCTCTGGCCTGCATCCCCTTAACAATTGTATGCATTTAGCTGTACTGTTTTCAATCACTCAAACCCCCCTTGGTTAAAAATATACCCTCGTGGCTAATGTGTATATGTATGTTTCCATCAAATACAATAACCCAGAGCAGCCAGGCTGTGAATCCCAGCTTTGTATAGGCCATGTATGTATTAATTCATTACCCCTCGATAGGCCACTGCCTTGTTTGCAGTCTAAGTAAACCTTTCATTGACTTCCTCCACATTAGTTTCGCTTCCCCCTTAATCTAAGCACCATACATGTTACATCACTACTACTGTTTACACAAAATACAACTTACAATATACAAATATATAGCACAAAGCTAAATACAAACTCACCCGTTTCCCCTCGAGCGAATGAAATGAAAAACAGCGGTTCGCGCATGCGCACTAGCGCAAACGGCGCTCACAGCAAAACGATGTATCGCGACAAAGTACAACTATCACTACAAACCACTCCGTTTCGTCCTAATATAATGCCATAACATCCACCGCATCCTCTAATACTTCCTAACCATCATTTTCAAAACTCTAATCATAGCACATGTCGCCCGCAAACTCACAAAACAGCCGCATGCAAGCTAATAGCCTAGCCAGCCTGATGCTCCCCTTCCTAGGCCCCACAATATGACGTCATCAACCTGCGACTGCTTCTCCATAACAACATCGTTGTACACTTATTACCGTATTAAATATAACCATTAATACGGCCACAATCACATCAACAAACCACTCGATTCGCTTCTTAACAACAATTTCTCCCACAGTGTTTCGTCAAATCTCTCACCTCGCCGCCTTAACGTCCCTAGATTTACCGCGGCTCTTCCACAGAGCTAAGCTAGTTAGCCCCAACTCCCAATATGACTCTCCAGTGCTTGCACATTGTATCTACCGCATGTTACATTACTTCTTTCAATAGTTTTTCGCCGCACTCATTTTCACCGCGCTTAAGAGCGTTAGTACACAATACATGCAATGAACATTTACATTATAAACCGTTTTAATGAAACGTTCTGTTGCTAAGAGCATATTGTAATTTTTGCCACTGCGTAACGTATTTGAAATGAGCGCCCAAGCTAACACGTTCTACCGGGACCTTCGTCGATCTCTTTGCCTTCTGAAATTAACCTTCTCTTGGCTAACAAGCAAATTCGTATCCCCCCAACCAATCCTTAACAACGGATCGGTTTCGGCTAGAACAGCTGATATCCCCAGTAGAAGATCCCCCCCCGTAAATAAGCCGGAGTCCGGCTAGTCTGGGTGATATTCTCAAAAGCCTACGTGCTATGCTCGGGAAGACCCCTCCGTACGCTCATTTCACCACTTACTACGTTAATATCCCGCGACCCGTAACGCACACCATCATATTGCCGCTTTCTTTACATATCCATCTGATTCCGTGATCTGTTGCAGTGTTGGACCAGAGTCTGAAAGTCTATCTGCATCATTGCCGACGTTTCAGACCCCCGATCTCAGCCGCTTGAGAGGCGGCTACAAGCGGAGGTCCTGCGTTGCCCAGCAATCGTACACACACAATCCACTCACTGCCCAGACACGAAAAAAATATCTCAGCTTATCACGCACCTCCCGGAAGGACATGGGTCCGTCTGTAAACCAGGGTGCATCCTACCGTACTTCCTGAACACAAAAACGAATGTGGCCACGATCAGGGACCACACGCCAAAGCGCAGTACGGTTCCTTCAATTTGCAAGTGGCCGTCCTGGACGTCCCCGCTGGCCGATTGAACCAAGCCAATACGATAGTTCGAGCGTACCGCACCTCTGCTATCCCATCCTCTCTGTGGTATCAGGGCTCATGTTCCCTGTACTCTGTTCTCTCTGTGGTATCAGGGCTCATGTTCCCTGTACTCTGTTCTCTCTGTGGTACCAGGGCTCATGTTCCCTGTACTCTGTTCACTGTTCTCTCATCACACTCTTTACCTCACCCTATAATCTTCTCTTTAAGATCTGACTACTCTGCATTGTCCATCACTGTCCATAGTCACCTCACAGTCCCACTTCCTGCATTTCTGTAACTATAATCCACGTCCTACCGCTCCTCGCCTTCGCCTTCAAGTAACATACCTATCCCTAACCTATGTGCTTTGGGTCACCTTAAGCTATTACTTTCAACAACAAAATTAAAAAAAAGTACTATCCCCCTGTCCGCAAGGGCCTGGCACCAAATACGCTGCCCGTACTTATTGCCATAAACCTCAAGCGAACAGGCCGGAAACGGCCTCCTGTGTCTAAATAACCACACAATACATCAAAAGCCCATGATTGTATATTCACTGCACAACAAGCGTGATCCCTTTACCGTTGGACAGTCTAACCTAATCACCGCTCCACCATTCCTGTACGCAAAGACCATATTCACCACGGGCCCCAACTAGTGGCTACACAACCAGCCTCCATCTTTCCCCCGGTCCTCCATCCAGACAGCAAAACCCTGCACTGCAAACCCCTTAATGAAACGCATCAACCCCCGGCTCTTTTCCTGGATGTCCCCAACGTGCAAGCAGGGCCGTGGCTCTGAGCAGCCAGCCACACAAACCTCACTGCACATCTTCAGGGGGGGGCACAACAGGGCGGGTCAGACAGGCACCATTTCTGTCGTATAATCCTATCAATATCTAAGGTTATTGTACAGTACAATGAGATCGCTATCTGGAAGGAGGAAGGAAGGGTCATAAGTGATAGAATTTGGTCTCCTCATCTGACTTCCAATATAGCCAGCAAGGAATAAACGTGCAGTCCAGACAGGAGAGTTCGAATTCAAACTCATGGATTTATTTGTCTCGTGGCCCAGAGTGAATAAAAAGGTTGCTTTTCACATACAAGGATTATCAGAATACATTAACATGTCTGTTTTGTACAAAGAATCAACTAGGTTTGCATCTCAAAACCCCAACATGTACATACAACAGTCATTGTTAACATCAATGAAAATAGAGAATCTACTGTAAGCCCCTTTTCATATGAGTAAGCCTGGTTTCTAAGATAAGTACCTTTACATTATATTCTAACCAACCATTGGGACCATCCAGCTTACTTACATGAAAATCAGCCAACAGCATTCTCTGGGTTGGGAGCGGGGAGCCGCAGACCTGGGGGCGGTCTGGGCTCCTGAATTAACACTGTTTTGCTCTTAAATACTATAATTTCCCACCAATAGTAGCACATTTTAATAATACGTTTGGTCCAATCCGGTTGGTTCTTCTGGAAGGGCGGTCCGCCCCTCCCCCTGGTTTCCTCTGTGGGGGCTGGCTGCCCCCACCTCCTCGATCTCCTGTGTGGGTCTTCCTTCAGTAAACAGAGGGGGGCCGCCGATGGCCCCCGTCGGTGTGGTCTTTTGATGAGTACAGAGGAGGGTGCTTTTGATGACCCCCCTCCTTGGCTGCTTAAGTCTCCCCTGAATGAATCAACATTCCTTTGTGTACCATTATTGACCAGATCATATAACTGTGATAACTATACCAGGATTCTTAATTCTAAATATCTATATAGATGTTTTTATTGATTTCTTTATAGAGTTGTCAATCCAATCAAAGCCAATCAAGTATCATGCTTTTTCATTTAACTTTGAACCATGTCCTTATTGATTAATGATCTTTAATCCTGTCTTATACTTATCAGAGCCAGTTATCTGGTCTCTGCTGTCGGTGCTGACATCTGCTATCATTTGGGTGTGACTTTTCAGTTCCTTTGTTCTAGTGTTGCTAGAGGGGGTTGAAATAACTCCCAGTTAAATAGTTCCTGCTGTTATCTGATGCAACTGTCTCTAGTATCGTTCCTCTTTTAGCCCTGCAGTCCACTCTGCTGCTAAAAAGTATACAAGGCATAATGTTATGGTTTTCTAATTATTCACACATATTAGTTATGGAATTCAAGGTCAATATCACCACATCTGTTACTATATTTCATTAGCACTCAAATAACACTCCAGAATGTTACTGTACCTTTCAAAATAAACCAGACTCATGCATGTGCTATAAGTATAAAGTATAGTAAATCGCAAATTACTTTGGGTATGCAATCGTCCAAAAAAAGAAACTAGCCCCATTTGTACCTGTTAAACTACAGTTATATAGCATTACTGGCCTCGCGTCTCGCTCTTCGCCATAATGAGATATCTCTTATCTCCAGCACCTACTGTGCTCATTAACAAAACAATGCACCCATGCACCTGACCAGGCCCCGCTGCGTGTATCCTTTCGGCAACTTGCTTTTCCTTCCGCGTTGCTCTGATTGGCCAGCGATCTACCCTAGTTCCGCCCCTACGCCGGTATGAGCGTGTGCATGCGCATGAGCCGCGATAATGCCCATAATAATAATAATGTGAGAGCCCTCGCACACACGCAGGTTTTGCCTGTAGATAATAATAATAATGCGAGAGCCCTCGCACACACGCAGGTTTTGCCGGTAGATAATAACAATAATAATGCGAAAGCCCTCGCACACACGCAGTGTAAATTATGCATTCGTCACTCAGTTTTAACATCGACGCACTTAGCTCAACTCGTTCGTCAGCTCGCTGTGGAGCCTATGCTCACAAGTTCAAATCACTCTTAGTTCAATTTTTTTTCTTTTTTTACGTTTAATTAATTTATCATCTCTCTATATTAACGTAACTAGCTATTCATATCAATCGAAATAACGTTCATCTCTCTATATTAACGTAACTAGCTATTCATATCAATTGAGATAACGTATTGTATTGTTTTCATCTCTTTATATTAACGTGATTCCATCAACACATAGGTAATATGCTCCTGTGCGTGACGCGACTTTGGGCTTCATTATTCAGCCACAGTGTTGATGGAATCACGTTAATATAGAGAGATGAAAACAATACAATACGTTATTTCAATTGATATGAATAGCTAGTTACGTTAATATAGAGAGATGAACGTTATTTCGATTGATATGAATAGCCAGTTACGTTAATATAGAGAGATGAACGTTATTTGGATTGATATGAATAGCTAGTTATGTTAATATAGAGAGATGATAAATTAATTCAATGTAACTAAGAATGATTTGAACTTGTGACCATAGGCTCCAAAGCAAGCTGACGAACGAGTTGAGCTAAGTGCGTCGATGTTAAATCTGAGTGATGAATGCATAATTTACACTTGTGCCAATTGCGTGCGTTTGTCTAAGTATTATTATTCTAAGTATTATTATTATCATTATTATCTACCGGCATTTGTGATACTGCTAGCATTTGTGATACTGCTCATTGTCCCGTGAGCCAGCCGAGTTGTGTATTGGCGCGAGGGGCAGGATATTTGTATTTGTAGCTAATGCTACAATGCTGGGTCTCCGTTTCTTGTTCCCCGCCGAGGGCTGTCTTTTTAAAAGGTCTTCCCTCCTCTTAACCATTCATGCTAACGGTCAATCGGTGTCTACTGTTGGGAGTTTTGACAGGGGCTTGTTTACCATTTCATGGGTGGATGGGCTGAAGCCTAGGGCTGGTGTGCTTTTTGTGAATCTATGGATTGTGTGCGGGACTGGTGTTTCTCTGGTCTACATCCCCTTAACATTGTATGTATGGGCTAGCCCATTCTGCAGTGTGTTGGTGGAGTTTTCGTTCATTTATTCATTTACCCCTTCATGGGTGCACACCACAGTGGAGGTTGCTGCATTCCTACTAGTGAGGCAGTGCTTCACTAGTAGTAGTTTTTTGTTGCAGCCACCACTGGTGCTCCGTGCTTGTGAAGCAGGTGGCATCAGTCCTTTGCCTCTGACATGTTGGAACGGTGTCCCGCCCGGCCGATGCCATGAGGTGAGTCGGCCCGGCAGGTGGCTGGTGGGCTGTCAAGCCTATACCGCCACGGTATAGAATTAGCAGCGACTAGTAACATTGTTCGAATTGCTGTTTTTTCTGTCAAAAATGGTGTCGGGTGGCGGAGCCTTAGAAGGCCAGCCGACGTCGAAACATCGCGCGAGGTTTTGACGTTATTAGCTTTGACCTAGCCGCAAGCTATAACCGCAGGGAGGGCTAGGATGCTGTCAACGCTTGTTTACAGACATCTTGGTTGGATCAGTCTCCCCTTGAGGGGGTGAGAAGTTTTTTCCCTCCTCAGGGCTCCCCTTTCCGCAGAGGGACTTTGGTCTTTCCGCAGGAGCACGGGCGGTATTGGACCTAGGGCCCACACCGCCTCACCCCGCGCAGCCAGAGGTGAGGGCGCGGCCTCACCAGTGGCTGTGGCGAGGCCCTCAACCAGCTGCCATGTTTCCCCCACCTGAGGTACCCTGGACACTAGGGCTGACCCCTATTAATCGATTAGTCGACTAATTGGTCGAAAGGAGCCGTAGTCGACTGGCCAACCTCTTTTTTTTTTTTTTTTTACTTTATTTTTTAGCGTTTATCGCTTTTCTGGTCAAGCATGACCGACAGAAGAAGGTTGAAACGGGATATAGAGCAGGGGAAGACATTCTGATAAATGACGGCGGGTCCGGGAATCGAACTCGTGTCGACCAGATCCGTGACGCAGCACGTTTTCCCCGACGCAGAAATAACGTCGAGATATGGGTGAGCTACTGGAGCTCCCCCCGACTGGCCAACCTCTTAGTCGAATATAAATATATATATATATATATATATATATATATATATTTTTTTTTTTTTTTTTTTTTTTTTAAAAGAAAAGAGGCATAGAAGCGTGGCTAACGCTAATGGCACGCATACAAGAGGCTAACTGCCCTACGAAAACAGGCACAGAGGCACTGAAAGAGGATTTCACCCATCTAATGAACACACTAGACTAGACAAATATCAAGATGTATCCATCAGTGGACCAATTGCATGCTTTTGCAGAGCACAAGAAGCCTTCAGTCGACTCCTTCAGTCGACTCCCTCAGACATTAAGCACCCCACACAGCCCAAATGGAATGATAAAAAAAAAAATATATATATATATTTTTTTTAGGTCGACCAATAGTCGATTAACGGCAAATTTTGGCCAATCCTAGTCGACCATCCAAATCCTTAGTCGGGGACAGCCCTACTGGACACAAAGAAAACAGGTGATCGCAAGGCCGACAGATCGGCTACATTAGATGAGCACGCCCTAAAAAACCATCGCCATCTAGCTGTGTCTAGCTCGCTCTCCGGTCACTCCCCCCCCCCCAACACCAGCGGGATAAGGGCTCTGATTTGTTTCCTTTGGCTGCGGGCCGCGTGCCTTCAATGAAGCTTGAGGCAAACAGGGCGGGTTCCCCCGACCTCACCTTCGCCAGGCCGGGTATCACGTTAGTGCCTCCCACGGCCGGAAGACGGGCGGTGGTCTGGCAGGCGTGCGTGATTTGGGTGGTAGTAATATCACTGCAGGGCCTCAGCAATCCATGCTGGCGAGGTGTTCAGTGGGGGAGCTTTTGTCACCCAGTGTGATGTCAGCTTCCCCCATATCAAACCGCCCTTTCAGTCGGAGTCCCCCCTTGGGTGCGATTGCCTCGTTGGTAGTGTCGGGGTGCGGTATCCCAGCTCCACGAGACGCCTTGCTCGCGCGGTTGGCAAGTCCAGGGTTCCTGTCTCATGGAAGTTTCAGCATTTTGACCATCTCCCGCCTGTTGAACGCTGTCAGGTGGGGGCCTGGTTCTCCTCCATAGACCTGTAGGATGCGTATTCGCATCCCGATCTTCCATCCTAGGGCTTACATATGCTTCCTTTGCAGGGTTTAGCGTATGTGTAACAGAGGCTGCCGTTCGGCTATTCTCTGGCTCCCGGCATCTTCACCAAGTGCGTGTAGACCGCACTGGGGCCTCTGGGTCGTCGGGGGTTACGAAGTGTATTCTGCCATGGACGACGTTCTGGTCCTTGGCCGGTCAAGGTAGATTGCCAGGTCTCATACCAGGCAGGTGGTGTCTCACCAGCCTGGGTTTTGCTGTAGACTGGAAGTAGAGTTCGCCTCTTCCCAGTCAATGGGTGGAGTACTTGGGCTTTTTCTAAGCTCAAGGTCTATATGGGCATCCCTCTCGGAGCGGCGGCGAGTGATTGGGTTCTCGGCGCGCTCGGGAGCTTCCATCCTAGGACGGTTACGGCGCTGTCCGTGATGCGCCTGCTGCTGGGGTCCCTCTTGGCCTCCTCTTCATGGGGAGGATGCAGAGGTAGTTTTTTCAAAATGGAAATGGACCCGGTTTGAGACATATGGAAGCGGCTGAAGGTTCCCATGTCAGTACTGGGGGACCTCATCTTCTGGGGAGGGTCTGGTGCCCTCACCTGCGGGGTCCCCTTGGGCAGCAGGCTGTCACACGTCACGGCCTTCACCGACGCCTCCCTCATGGGATGGGGGGGGACGTGTCGGACCAACGCAGTAGGGGGCAGCTGCCATGCTGCCCGGTCTGCGCTACATTCAATGTGTTGGGATTGAAAGCGGTCCTTCTGGTCCTCAAACGGCTCGTCCACGTTGGTTGTGCAAGAGCATTGCCCTTTGCTACACGTTGGCTGGACAGGCCCCCCCTGGAGGTGTCAGGGCGCATTCCACTTGTGGAGTGGCAGCCTCTGCCGCCTTGTTAGGGGGGGCCTCGGTGGAGGACATCTGTGCTGCGGCCTCCTGGTCCTCCCCGGGTCCCTTCGTTAGGTTTTACCTCATGGACATGACTGGGGGTTCTGTCTCCCAGGCGGTTCTGAGGTCTGGGACCTCCCCTGCGTCCCGCCTCTCGGTGGGTTAGCAGGGGTGTGTGGGTGTGTGCCACGGGGTGATGTATCACACGTGGTCCCGCCTGTGCTGTGTGTTTTTAGGGGTCTCTGGTTCCCTCTTTTTTCGCACTTTGGTGGAGTTGACTGCCGGCCCCCCTTCACTAGGACGGGCGGGTGGACGGGACTCCCCTCCCCCCTGGTAGTAGGGCTTGCGGGTCCTCAGGCGGTACACTTGTCGTGCCATGCGTCTACTCTGCCCCATATCTCATTATGGCGAAGAGCGAGACGCGAGGCCAGTAATGCTATATAACGAAAGGTTATCATATAACCTAGTTATATGAATACTGGCTGAGCGTCTCGCTCTTGGCGCCCTGAGGTCCCTTGGTTGGGTTTTCTATGATGGAAACTTTTTCCCGAGGAAGGGGGAGTGTGACCATGTCCGGTGTCTTATAGGAGGACACTGGGGCGGGGCCTGGTCAGGTGCATGGGTGCATTGTTTTGTTAATGAGCACAGTAGGTGCTGGAGATAAGAGATATCTCATTATGGCGAAGAGCGAGATGCTCAGCCAGTATTCATATAACTAGGTTATAGGATAACCTTTCGTTTAGGGAAAGCCCTGGATATGTATTTAAATACACAATTAACTTTTTATAAACAATGAAAACAAGTCATATCTTCGAGTACTGTATGTCATTCTGTGGTCTTCTGTACATCATTTGTGTTTGTTATATGTGTTTCTATTGTATTGTTTGATATATGTGTTTGCATTGTATTGTGAATGTTTGGAACATGTGTTGAATGTCCAGTCTGTAAAATACAAAACAACAATTATAAAAAAAAAATCTTATATTTTTTGTTTGCAACTGTTTTGTGGTTTGGGAGAGCCATGGGATTCAAGTTCAAGTTTCAAGTTTCAAGTTTGTTTATTATTTGTCACACCAGAACAGGAGATATCCATGCACTTACATATCTAAGTGGATGTGTTGACAAGTGGAGTGTAACCTCATTGACATTATTTATTGAGCTTTACATGAAAGATTGATCACAATGACTAGAACTACCCCTCTATTGTTAGGGTTAAAACCTCTTAACTCTTTCAGTGCCACGCCTGGTTTTCCGTTTTACCGCTTGAATGCCACCATCGGCGCCAATGTTAACGTTAATATCGCCTAATCTATGTTTTAAATTATGGCTATGTGTCTAATCTGCCCATCGCATTATCAAAGACTATTTTCCAGTCAGTGCTGTGAAGACAGATTGTTTTTTTATCGCGTCGTTTCCATTTCAGAGCAGTTAGAAAAGCCCCCGTTTTGATATAAAAAACAGCTCATTCTGGAGCATTCTATGAAAATCGTCTTTTAGTGGAATATTCCACAACGTTGATATTCGTCGGCCTTTTTATGAATCGTTTTCAAATAAACGCTAGATGATCAATATTATACGTGCACGCAAGCACATTACGGCCGCGCACTGATAATCGCTCCGTTGATTACCTCACGGAGTTTTACAGTGAAACCGAAAGAAGACATTTCACAAAACAGCTTATAACTTCATCAAACTTACTCTGATTATCCTACCACTGATAACATAGAGTCCTTACCTGACATCAGATGGTATCCAACTGGTATATTCCAATTCCTGATCACCATTCGGAAAAATCGATACGTGTATGGATCCAACGCGACACAGTAGATCTCTATGATCCGCGGGGATCTGAGGCTCCAGAATGAACTCTGGTAACCCCGGCTGGATCAGTGAACTGGAAAATGTGGAGTACCGGATTTTTTTCCCCATTCATTTTCATTGAGTCCATTCCAAAATCACTTATGTCATCTGGGAGACGACAGGGGGCGCTTTTTTCCACAGTGATCGTCGGCGCCCCTCGGCTATACTCGGGTAGGCTCGGGTGATGCAATAATTTTTCAGATCGAAAAAAAAAAAAAAAAAAAAAAAAAAGAATCCGAGAAATCTCGTGAGTGGCTAGCAACCACCTATAAAAAAACACGAGAAATCTCGTGAGTGGCACTGAAAGAGTTAAGCTGCAAGGGCCCACATGTGTGCCCTTTTGAGGACGATTTGCCCATCGGCACTTTGGCGACCTCTAGTGGCTCGGGTGTGCATATTTTGCAAAATCCGTTCAGCGGTTCTCGAGTTACATGCCGGTATTTGAGGCTTGTGCAAAGTACACGGTATTGCGCAAAATACCACTCCAGACTCTTTGGGCTCTAGTTCTGTCAATCATTTGGCGATCTCGAAAATGATTGTGGAGGCCAATGAGTGTGGATTTCCAATGATACCCCACGTGGGGATTTATGAATCTAAAAAAACATAAATAAAATAATGAGCAAAAACAGGAAGAGAAAAACAGCCCAATGAATTGAAGTATATGATAAAACTGAGTTTTTCTTTTGTACAAAGTTAGAATCACTCCTAATCACTCATTTATGAAATTTGGACATGTACTACATAAGGCTTCAGGCTATGGGTTCGTATGGATTTGTAAGCCATACCACCTTCTGGGGAAATACTACCTCTGGACTACTAACTACTACAGAAAAACTTGAGTAATAAGTTTTTCTACAACTCAAGTTCAGACCTATGTTACTCTATTTCATTAGCACTAAAAGTGAATTTTCTTTCTGGAATCAGAAACTTCAGAATGTCATCTTTCAAAAGAGACCAGGCTCATGCATGTATATATAAAGTATGTTGTTTTGGTTTGCAAAAGAAGTATGCAGTCCTCAAAAACTAAAACTAAAATGGCCAGTTTTGGGGGTGCAGGTTAACCGGTTAAATAGTAGATTGAGGCGGAAAGAGAGAAAGAGACAGAGTGAGTGAGAGAGAGAAATGGATAGAGAGAGATAGATGGAGAGAGAGAGGGGTGGGAGACAGATATATGGAGAGAGTGAGATAGAGAGAGATAGAGAGGGAGTGAGAGAGGTATGGAGATAGATAGATAGATAGATAGATAGATAGATAGATAGATAGATAGATAGATAGATAGATAGATAGATAGATAGATGGATAGATGGATAGATGGATAGATGGATGGATGGATGGATGGATGGATGGCTGGATGGATGGATGGATGGATAGATAGATGTAAGCACTTCTAATAACATTATATTCCCAACTGAAATCACAAGGAAAATCCACAACAACACACACACTTTCTTTCTCTCGTGACCTGCTCTCTTCTACCAGCTACAGCCGGAACTCGGGGGTGTGGTGGGGTGATGGGGGGTGGGGGGATGGGTGGTGTAGAGGTGGAGCTCATTCTGTCCAATACCCCTGGTGTGACTTTAGGGGATTATTTCCAAATCCTTTCAAATGAACTTTCCATCTCAGTGGTCTCTCGGCAGTGCCGGCCATTCCAAACTGTCCTACCAATTCTACGTCACTTTCTGCACAGCCAGCTTGTGCCACAGAGCCTGAAAACAAATGGCCTGGGAGAGAATTATACACACAAGAATACATCAGAGGTATAGAAGACAGACCCACACCTCAAGGATTGACAGAAAAGACACAAACCAGGTTATTTACTAGAAATACAGTTTGTGACATGGTAAAAAAAGAAAAAGTACTTTTGAAAAACAACTTTGAGGCCTGTTAAAATCCTACACACACCAGGTTCTGCATTTAGAATGAAAGGAACACACCAATTTTATGGGAAATGTTTTGATTGATTGATTGATTGAAAAGTGTATTAACATATTGCAGAATGGGTACAGTACAGTACTATACAGCTCAATACATACAATTGTTAAGGGGATGCAGACCAGAGAAAGACTTTCGTCTTGTTTACATCAGGGTCCCCTATTTTCAATTCATCATAACATATATGACATACATGACATACAGATAGTCAGTACTGCTACATCTATACATTTATGACATATTAGATTTGCAAATACAGTACTGTTTGTGATACAAAAAGTGTCCAGAAAAAGAGTGTATATACATTTGACGTAGAAACTGTACATTGGAGGAGGTTGGGTGGGTGGGGTGGGGTTGGTGGGTGGGGGCTGTACATTGGAGGGGGGGGGGGGGGTTGGGGTAGGGGGAGGGACACTGTACACTGTACATTGGAATACTGACAAAGCCATACTTGGTAATTTACTGTACAACTGGGTTAAGACATTTGTAGGGGCCAGTTTCGAATTGCAGTCTCCCGTAGGTGTTCTTTGAGAGTGTTTTTGAAAGTGGGTAGTGATTCACATTCCTTTACAGCTTTGGGGGGGGGGGGGGGGGGGGGCGTTCCACATTGATGTGCTGACCGTCTTCTCCAGAGTCAGATAAAATGTTAGATATACAACTATACTCTCCGGCTGCAGCCTAGCTTAGCACAAATTAATGGAAGAAGATACGGACCACTAGCCTAGCTGTGGGCCAAGAACACCTCTCCCATGATGGTTTTGAGCTAGGCTAGTGGTCCATATCCACTTTCCATTCATTTGTGCTAAGCTAGGCTAGCTTGCAGGCGGATAGCTTTCTACTGAACGCACACAGAGGGGAAATTGGTATCCATCTTCTTGTCCGACTCTGGAGAAGGCTGTGAAACAATGTCCCGTGATGTTGGCGTGTTCCTTTAAGATGTTTAGTGTTTAGTGGCGAGTGCTTTTACATGCCGTTGTGATTGACCAGTTGACTCATCATGGCAGCAAGTCATAAATGAGGAGTTTACTCAAAGCTATTTGCGAGCTGCTGCTCGGACAGAGTGACACCAGGTTGTTCCAAAGTTTTTTTCACTACAGACAACCTGTAGTGAATACAGGATATACTATAGTGAATACGGGCAGCACATAGTGTGCGTCAACTAGACGTGATACACAACTTGTCAATGAAACTGACATGAATGGGCAGCGTGCAGAGAGCTGATTGGACCGCCTGTAACTGTTCCGCAACAGTAAGTTACTTCTTAAGCTATAAGCGATTGGACCTGCCTCAGCACCCTGAGGAGCCAGTGTTGTAGTACTGTAGTACTGGACTGAATTTCAGGACTCGTGACTCGACTTGGACTCGAGCACTGATGACTCAGACTTGGACTTGGATTCGAGCATTGACTGCATTGGGACTCGGAAGGTGCAGACGAAGACTCAGACTTGTTAATTAATAAATACAGTTTATTTTTTTTTGTAATAGGCCCTAATCATTTGGCATAAGATATTGATGGCTAGTGCATTTGTTTGGCTATTGTGTCACAAAGTAAATAAACTCCATTTGAAATGTTGACCTTTGTGTTTAATGTAGACCTTTTCTTTTATTTGTATGTCAGCTCTTTGACTGCCAGAGTGGAGTGGACTCAACCTTGGGGGCACTGGTAGTGAAGAGCTCCAAGTGGAGAGGAGACAGAAGGGCGATGTGGGTAGGTGAGGTCCAGGGGAGGTGCAGGCTGGTAAGGTCCGTAGGTGGCGGTGCAGGCCGGAGGGGTGAGGTACTACACATCAGAGAACAGGGGTCAATATGACCCAGGATACAGAGCACACAAGTTACACTAGGAAAAGAATATCACTATATATATAGTCCTACTACCACGGGAGGGGAAAACAACACTCGGACCAGGAGTGGCAGGGGAGCAAGCCTTTTATCCTGGTTCCGTGATAGCCAACAGGTGCGTAGACAGGCCCTGGTGGGAAGACTGATGGTGAGGTGGGTACAGGAAGAGACCCATATATGGACGTGGGGACCTGCTGACAGACAGGGAAGATAAAGGTCCTGGCTGTGGCTGAAACAATCTTTAGTTTGGAGTCAATCTCTAGTTTGGAGTTTATCTATATTTTGGAGTTGATCTATAGTTTTGAGTCAATCCATATCTTGGGTCAATCTATATTTTG
Source organism: Notolepis coatsorum (assembly GCF_963971535.1). Classification (NCBI taxonomy): domain Eukaryota; kingdom Metazoa; phylum Chordata; class Actinopteri; order Aulopiformes; family Paralepididae; genus Notolepis; species Notolepis coatsorum. The sequence continues at coordinate 4,888,094 of NC_140166.1, forward strand.
AGTCAATTTCTAGTTTTGAGTCAATCTCTAGTTTGGAGTTGATCTATATTTTGAGTCAATTTATATATTGGGTCAATATACATCTTGGGTCAATGTATAGTTTGTAGTCAATCCACATTTTTAGTCAATCTACAGTATTTTTGGAGTCAATCTATATCTTGAGTCAATCCAAGGTTTTTAAAGACACATTTTCCTTTACTTGCTGAGGTTCCATGAAGATGTTCCATATATCTTACATGAAAAGCCATTTGGTTGCATCTTGCTGAATGCCAGGACTGCATTCAAAACATGGCAGAGGAAGACTGGGACTGGAGCTAAGCATTACCAATCAGTCCCTAAGAATAATGAAAAGAAAAGGCATGCAATTATTAGCAGACCAAGCTGTAGGGGCTTCTACTTGTAAAAGCTTAGTGTTGTTAATTATTATCAGACCAAGCTGTAGGGGCTTCTTATTAAAGGGTTAGTGTTATTGTTATTCATTATTATCAGACAAAGCTGTAGGGGCTTCTTATTAACACTTTAACTGCCGAAAACGCCGGAACTCGTCATTCCCCGCCATGCTCAAGTTGCCGCGGACGCCGTAACTCGTCTTTGATATCAATATTTAAAAAATCTGTGATCGGAATCATATTTCCCCTCTGCAGCCTTGACACACAGTTCTGATCTCCTCTCAATCCTCTAGCGGTTCAAGAGCGCCATCTGGTGGCCGATCGGCAGATCGAAACCGGATGTCAACCTTTAACCCGGCAGGACTCACTCCATATGTGGTCCGGGCACTCGCTAATGTTAGAGAGACTCAGTCTTCACACAGTGAACATCGATCGGTGGAAATAACTCAAAAAAACAACATGATTTGGACGTATATACTATTATACAACCTGGAAATAGATCGGGTATTTCGACATCCCATAATGGAAAACTGTCTACTCCACGCTGATCGCCCAACGGCCCGAGGAGACTGGGGTGAGTTTTAGCGTGTAGTATTACCGTGTTCGATATAAACTGCTATGATGAACATATGACCCACATTAGATGAATGGTATAACGTTGCCCACGGAATTATAAACGCCCCCTCGCCCATCCGGTCAACATCAGATGACGTGTAGTAACTTCCAGAACCACATCCAGTTGAAATTTATTATCTGGCACAGATCGCTATCAAACTGTATTTCATCATCAATATAATGCATTTGGGGCTATAAATCACGTTCTGGAGAAAGCTGCAGAAAGAGATGAAAACATACTTATACTTTAGACCATATTTTAGTATGAATATGTGAATGAAAAAGTTTAACGTTCATACACCCTGAACAATACATATAGGACATTGAATGGGCCCTAATAATGGCAATCTAGCAATAGAATTTAAAAAGTTATAGCCCTGCAAAGAAGGGGAACTTCTCCATAGACAAATAGAGCTGGCAAGGGATGGTATATCATGAATTTAACCTCGACAGTTAAAGTGTTAAAGGGTTAGTGTTATTGTAAAGGCCGAATGAGTGTTTTTTGTTATTGATTATTATTATCTATATATTATATTATATATTAGAATTGCACTGTTTAGAGTACTGTCTTAATTATGTTTGGACACTAGAGGGCTCACCACCCATTACAGCCCACTACTATAAATAGCCAAGGTGATCACTGCAGCTTGGGTGCACCTGTGTTAGGATACAATTTTCTACCTGTTTCACTGCTGTTTCACTGCTGTTTCACTGCTGTTTCACTGCTGTTTCACTGTTTCATCTGAGCACTTGACAACTGTTCTGATTTAACCCTTCATTCACCATCATTCACCTTTGGACAACAATAAACCTGTAAACCGAACCGGCGGCAACTTTGGACATTCAAGTCATTCAACATCACAACTTTGGGACCGAGTAGGAGCCACTATTAGCGGGTGCACCGTGGACGCTTGTCAATTCACTGGGGAGCGACAAGCGGCCACTACAAAGTAGAAAATTACCTAATGGAAGAAGGACGTGTGCTGAGTGAGTACAAAGCTGGAAAACTCCTCACGAAGAAAGGACGTGAGTAAAGTATAGGACAACTTTCCTCACGAATGAAAGAGAGGTAAGAAGATTTGAAACCTCTGTTATTTGGATTACCTGAAATTGAAATGGATAGCGTGAAGAGCTGTAAACGCCTTCCGTGAAGATGGAATTGTTTGGACGCTATGCTGTAATTGCAAATGGGAAAGTGAGTCGGGACATTGTCACATTGTTGCGGTTCCGTGCGAACGCCATGAGGAGGATCCTAACGTCAGACTAATTAATTGTGATATTGTGGATTATGGAACGGACTGGAAGCCGTATTGAATGGAACGGATTGGATGCCGTATTACGTTGAACCATCGCAATTAATGCCGTCTGAACGTATGGAAATTAAATTGTTCGCTTGGATATCGCGGATGTGTGGCAATAAAATTCCCAGTTCCATATAGCCCTACATCAGTGAAAATTTGAAGTTTCTTTTCATTGTATTATATATTACGTTACTGCATAATATACTAAGCAGAAAGGAAAGGAAACCCACTTTTGAAGGCTCTGAAGCAACAAGTGAATGCAACATTCAAACTACAAAGGATAAATAAAAATTATAAATAACATGTCTGAAGCCAAGATGAGGCCAACCAGTCATAGAGGTAGTAAAATAGCCTCTATGATTAGAAAGGCTAAAGCTGAAAAGGCAAGCTTAATGGAACGCCTTGCCAATTTAAAGAAAAGGCAAGAGCTTGAGAAACAACAAAGAGATTTGAATTATGAAATTGACCGTGCCAATTTAAAGAAACAACAAAGAAATCTGCAATTGGAATTGGAAAAGCGCGCAGCCAAGCAAGCATCATCAATAAGAGTCTTGACTGAGAGGCGCAACATTGAACCGGCCAATGAATATCACAACAATGGTGCTGATGTCTTTACTAATCACTGTGTTGATTTCAGCTCCAAGGAGTGCAAGCACAAGATACGTAAACTCCCCCTAGAACTTCACAAGCCGTGGTCGGAGTCCAGAGGAAAGGACAGCGATGAAGAAGAGGGCAGCGAAGATGAGGATGACGAGTTGATCCCCATTTATGTCCCCTCCAGCGAGTGGATGATGAAGAGCCACCTGCTGGATCCTCCCCAGAGAGTTCCTCAGAATGAAGGGAACGACGATGGTGAGGATAATAAGGAAGAAGACAATAATGAAGAAGAGGATGACGATTCGATTCCCTTTCATGTTCCCTCCAGGGAGTGGTTGATAAAACATGGCCTGATTGAGGAGGAAGATGATGATGAGGAGGACGAGTCGACCCCCATTTATGTCCCCTCCAGGGAGTGGATGATGAAGAGCCAAGAAGAGGACGGCGATTTGATTGCATTTTACGTCCCCTCCATTCTGACTGTGCCTCAGGAGGACATCGAAGATGATGAGGAGGAGGAGGACGTTGATGAAGATGACGATGACTATTCAATCCCACTTTATGTTTCCTCCAGGGTGTGGGTTGAAGGCGACCTGCTGAGTCCTACCCAGAGACTTCCTCAGAACGAACCAGACGATGATGGGGACGGTGAGGAGGACAACGTTGATGAAGAGGAGGACGCCGATGACGAAGGCAGAGAGGAAGAAGCAGTGACAGAGGAAATCACTGTGTCAGACGCCGAGAGGGAGAGGTACAGTGTGGCAGCTGTGGGGGAGAGTGCTGCAGAGGAAATGCAGGAAGAACCTGAAACAGCACCAGCAAAACCAACCATTGACTCTGCTACATGTGCACCTGATGAAGACGAGGATGAGGAGGATGATGAGAGAGAGGAATCAGATGACTCCACAGATGAGGAATGTACTGGGAAACCAGATGATGTGTGCGGCTGCAGCTCCTCAGAGAGTGAGGCAGAGGAGGAGGAAGATGCACATAAGGAAGATGCACACAACGGGGCCACTACTGAACCTCCAGTGTTTAAAACGAGAGCTCTCAGGAGCAGGACAGCAGCAGTCGCAGCCAGTTCAGGAGGGCTGACCGGGCGGCACCGTCCTGAGGAGGAGAGGGACGGCAGCATGGAGGTGCATCTCCCGAGACGTGGCTATGCTCTGCAAGGACCTGCTGAGGACGGGAGTGTTGGAGGAGATGACGAGCCGGTGGAGGAGCAACTGCCTAAACAAGCTTATCAAGTGAAGCCCATGGAAGCCCATGGTGTTACCGGGGCCGGTGATGGCCAAACACTTTTGTATATGCCAGTTTCCAAGAGGAGAAACTACAAAAGACGACGGCGTAAATGAAACCTGGGGAAGAATGGCTGAAACCTCCCGACCGACTTACAGCAGAAAGTCCTGACGACCCCGATGGAGAGTCACAACCAGTGGACATTGGCTGTATGCCTATCAGAGCCATAGGGCTCTGTTGAACTTTGAATATACATCAGAGCTATGGGGCTCTGTTTGTTAAAACAAAAAAAACACTTTGAATAATATCATTGAGTTACCTTGACTGTTATTTGAATTACTAATTAATTTGTTCTTCCCATGCACAGGGACAACAAGCGAAAACCAGAGCCCCAGTCAAGCTTCTTCGTGTTTAGAACTATGATTTGAAATTGATTATTATTGAGGATTGCCAGCTATAATGAACACTCACCCGACCATGTTATTTGTTTTGTAATTGTGTAGGCACAATTAGGGGCCGGTGTAAAGGCCGAATGAGTGTTTTTTGTTATTGATTATTATTATCTATATATTATATTATATATTAGAATTGCACTGTTTAGAGTACTGTCTTAATTATGTTTGGACACTAGAGGGCTCACCACCCATTACAGCCCACTACTATAAATAGCCAAGGTGATCACTGCAGCTTGGGTGCACCTGTGTTAGGATACAATTTTCTACCTGTTTCACTGCTGTTTCACTGCTGTTTCACTGCTGTTTCACTGTTTCATCTGAGCACTTGACAACTGTTCTGATTTAACCCTTCATTCACCATCATTCACCTTTGGACAACAATAAACCTGTAAACCGAACCGGCGGCAACTTTGGACATTCAAGTCATTCAACATCACAACTTTGGGACCGAGTAGGAGCCACTATTAGCGGGTGCACCGTGGACGCTTGTCAATTCACTGGGGAGCGACAAGCGGCCACTACAGTTATTGTTATTCATTATTAGCAGACCAAGCTGTAGAGGCTTCTTCTTAAAGAGTTAGGGTTAGTTTCAAGTTTCAAGTTTGTTTATTAATTGTCACAACAAAATACAGAATACTTTATGATGAAATGCTTGTTTCTGTATGAGCCCCTGAGAGTGTGCTACATACAGTAAAAATAAAGTAAGTTAAAAAAAATTAAGAAGTAAGTAAAAAGTAAGTAAAGTCTATATACATATATACAATACAAATGAGTAACAGTGAGGTACAATGCAGAGGTACAAACCATAGGGTAGGGTGCAAATGAGGTATTAATGTAGTGCAAATCTCTTTAATAATAGATCAATATAAAGTGTGTTAAAGTGTCTAAAGTGAATAAAGTGAGTGGTAAGGTGAGTGTTTGTTTAATTAAAGTGAGTGTGTACATGTGGATGTGTGTGCAGTGAGTGTAGATGATGGGTTGTTACATACTCTAGTGTCATTGTCATTGAGCATCCTGATGGCCTGGGGATAGAAGCTCCTTCTGAGTCTCTCTGTACTGGCCATGAGACTCTGGTAGCGCTTGCCTGACTGCAGCAGTTCAAAGAGGCAGTTGTTTGGGTGACTAGATTATTCTCTTAGCCTTGGCCCTGCAACGCTTGTTATAAATGTCCTGGAGAGCCCACCTCCAATTGTGCGCTCGGCTGAACAGGCCACTCTCTGTAGTCTGCTGCGGTCTTGTGTGGTGCTATTCCCAAACCAGGAGGTGATGTTACCAGTCAGGATGCTCTCTATTGTGCAAGAGTAGAAGTTCTTGAGGATCTTCTGACTCACTTTGAACTTGCCTAGGCGCCTAAGGAAGTAGAGGCATTGCCGTGCCTTCTTCACTAATCACTACACTGTCAATGTGTGTGGTCCATGTCAAGTCCTTGGATATGTGGACTCCGAGGTACTTAAAAGGTACCACTGGCTCCCAGTCAAGTTCCGCATCACTTTCAAACTCCAAGCTAGTCCCTCCATGCCCTCGCCCCCCGATACCTGTCTGATCTCCTCCACCAGCACACTCCATCCCGGAACCTACGATCCTCTGATCTAGGTCTCCTCTCCATCCCTCGCACCAGGTTACAGACTTTCGGGGACAGAGCCTTCAGCGTGGCGTCCCCTACAGGGATGCAGTGGTGGTACCACGGGGTACCACGGCGTCCTAGTAATTTGCTGAGCAGAAGTACGCGCAATCGCGCACGGATGTGTACGCGCAGTCGCGCACGGATGTGCACGCGCGCACACAAAAATGCGCTGCACCCATTCGTTGTGAGCTAAGTACCCACCGTCTTACATAACAAAAGCGCAGGTAGTCGGTGTCTTCAACCACGTCCTCATATACACGGTATAAACAGATCATTTGACAACAAACAGTACTATCATGTTCCTACCTGCAATGCCACAAGGATGCCACCGCAGCCCAAGAGAAGAAAGATGCTTGTCCAAAGCAAACTTAGTTTCGCTATACCTGCGCCTCCGATGCCGCCTCCCAGACTAGCAGCAGAGACAGCAGTGGACACCCTGCCACTCCCACTTCCATAACGAAACAATTTCGACAACAAGGCAAGTAACCGCATTTAAAACAGCTTTTCTTTTTTTCTTTAATATAGGGCCTAATATATTTGTCCAGATTGACTAAGCTAGGCTATTTGCCTGTTTGTTTCTCTTGAAATAAATAATCGTGGTTCATGAATCATGAGACATGACAAATGCGTGTTTTGTTTACAGAGTCAAGGAATAATCATGTTTTAATTCAATGTGATCATCTTGTACTGACAAAATGCAGATATATTCTTACAAAGAAATGTATTTGCCACGCAATCACATTGGAAGAATAATAATACAATCATTCAGTAATGATTTGCCTTGCTATTGATTGATTGATTGATTGAAAACTTTATTAACAGATTGCAGAATGGGTACAATACAGTACAGCTCAATACACACAATTATTAAGGGGATGCAGACCAGAGAAAGACTTTCGTCTTGTTTACATCAGGGTCCCCCATTTTCAATTCATCATAACATATATGCCATACTAACACCAGATAGACAGTAAAGTCTTGCTCTCTTAAGATGCTGGTTAAATCTGCTGTCTTTAACCTGAATTAGCAAACAAGATACAAAGCATTCAGTAATTACCAATTGTATATGTTCTAATGTTCTCTGTTTTGTTTATTCAACAGGACCATGAAACGGTGCCCACCACCACCACTACAAAAAGTACCCCTCCAGCGCCACCGTCACTGAATGACAGAAATAATGTAAGTAACAATGTCTTATTAACACTTTGGTTGCCTTGGGTTAAATTAATGATATACCATAGATTGCCAGCTCTATTTGTCTATAGAGAAAGTCCCCTTCTTTGCAGGGCTATAACTTTTTAAATTCTATTGCTACATTGCCATTATTAGGGCCCATTCAAAGTCCTATATGTATTGTTCATTGTGTAGCAACGTTAAACTTTTTCATTCACATATTCATAGTAAAGTATGGTCTAATGTATAAGTATGTTTTCATCTCTTTCTGCAGCTTTCTCCAGAACGTGATATATAGCCCCAAATGCATTATATTGATGATGAAATACAGTTTGATGGCAATCAGCGCGATATAAAAAATTCCAACTAGACGTACTTCTAGAAGTTACTACACGTCATCTGATGTTGACCGGATGGGCGAGGGGGCGTTTATAATTCCGTGGGCAGCGTTATACCAATCATCTAATGTGGGTCAAATGTTGATAAAAGCAGTTAGTATCGAAGATGGTAACGTTACACGCTGAAACTCACCCCAGTCTCCGCGCGCCGTTGGGCGATCATCGTCGAGTAGAAATTTTATCATTATGGGATATATTATTACCCGGTCCATCTCCAGCTTGTATAATGGTATATACGTCCAAATCATGTTGTTTATCGAGTTATTGGCAATCGATCGCTATGTAGAGTGACAAGCTAGAGTGCCGGAACGTATACCGAGTGCCCGGAAGTAATAGGGCCGACCAGCAAAACCTCTACTGCGCTTCCTGTTAAGCGGTTGCGCCGATCGGCCACCAGATGGCGCTCCTGAACCGCCAGAGAGCTCAGTGGGTCCTGCTGGTGGACCTCAGGCCAGCGGAGGGGGATTATGAATCCGATCACAGATTTTTGAAATATTGATATAAGGACGCTGTACAGCGTCCCCCGGCAACTTTAGCATGGCCAGGAAAGACGTCTAAAGACGTGTCCCGGCAGTCAAAGTGTTAACAGAATAATTATTTTACTGAGTGGATAGTTGGAACACAGATCCCTGTCCCCTCCATCAAGTTTAGGTGTGAACGATGGGCTGTGTCTGTGATTGCCATGGCATGTTAACTTGCATTCCATCCGCCATTACGCAGTGACTGAATTATCTTGTGTTTGACCCCTTGCTCTTGTTAATATGCTGGTTAAATCTGCTGTCTTTAACCTGAATTAGCAAACAAGATACAAAGCATTCAGTAATGACTAATTGTATATGTTCTATTGTTCTCTGTTTTGTTTATTCAACAGGACCATGAAACGGTGCCCACCACCACCACTACAAAAAGTACCCCTCCAGCGCCACCGTCACTGAATGACAGAAATAATGTAAGTAACAATGTTAACTTGCATTCCATCCATAGAGGCAATTAGTGTCATTGTCTTTCATATGCTGGGAATGTGTTTTGATGTTTTTTTCTGTCTTTGTTTGTTTTTTCAGCAGGGAGATGGAATTGTTCAACCTGATTCCAGTACATCTTCACCGATACCTGACCTATGGTCAGACAAGATGTGGAAAGAACGACAGGCCATACCCGTGGCTCGATTGTAAAGATGGGAAGTTCGGCTGCAAAGTGTGCTCAGCCATTACGAAATTATCCGTCTTCAAAAGCCGAGGTCAACGATTGGCAGCAGAATGGACTAACTACGAGATTGCACACAGTGGAACAGTAAAAGCTGCTATGCTGCTGTCGCTCAGGAAAAAAGGTGTGTTCCCACCACACCTCAGCTGCACATTGCCAAGCAGAACGCATTCTCAATGACGCAAAAAAACAGATAATTGAGAAATCCACTGACACTATGCTCGTATCAGAACTGAAGGCTACACATAATGTTTTCAAGTCTGTGTACTTTTTAGCAGAGGAGGACAGGCCATTTTCAGATAGTGTTAAGATGCTGGATTTACTAGAGGAAACTGGGTGTGACACTGGCTTCAGCTTGCACTCAAGAGAGAGTGCAGCAAACATCACCAAGCATATAGGTGCAGAAATGCTCAAAAATATTATGCAAACTCATAAAATCCATAGAAGGTACAATTTCAGTCCTGATTGATGAGTCAACTACCCTTGGTGATAAAACTACACTGATTGTGTACCTCAAAGCTGAAAGTGACAAGCACCTGGACCCAGAGTTCTTATTTTTAGATCTGATTGAACTTCCCAACCAAAAAGCAGAAACAATTATGCACCATCTGTTGAAATGCCTCAGTGAACATGGCTTTGATGATGCATATTTGAAGAAGCACTTGGTTGCATTTGCAAATGATGGAGCCAGTGTCATGTTGGGACGCAAAGCTGGTATAGCTGCAAAACTGTCTGAACTGTATCCTAATATATTGACCTGGCATTGCTTAAATCACCGGCTGGAACTTGCTGTAGGTGACACAGTTAATGATATCACAACTATGAACCATTTCCAGATGTTTATGGATCAATTGTATACTGTGTACAGTAGATCAGCCCTAAACCAAGAGCAACTGAAAGTGTGTGCAGCCAGCCTGGAAAAACAAGTGAGACGAATTGGCCGTGTGCTAGACACAAGATGGGTATCCAGTTCTTTCCGCACAGTGTCTGCAGTGTGGGATGGTTATGATGCACTTTGTGCTCACTTCAGCATGGCAATGACAGATGAGAGACGACAGAGCTCTGATAGGAAAACATATGAAGGTCTATTCAGGAAAATGACTTCATATCAGTTTTTGCTAGATTTAGCACTGCTGTACGACACCCTAAGTGAGTTAAGCATTCTTTCAGAAGCTCTGCAAAACCGCCAAATGACACTAACCTCTGCAGACAAACGTATGAGGCGTTGCATTAAATTCATTGATGCAATGGGAGAAAAACAAGGCAACAAAGTCCTTGAAGCTGAAACTGCAGTAAAAGAAGGTAAATTTGGCACAGTTGATCTGACAGACAGACCGAAAATGGTTTCCATCAACCGGAAACAGTTTATCAGAAGTCTGAGCAATAATCTAACCAATCGGTTGTTCACCACTGCATCTTTTAAGGCAGTGGTGCCCAACCAGTCGATCGCGATCGACAGGTAGATTGCGGGGTGATTTCAAGTAGATCTCGATTAATAAAATTAGATATAAAAAAGTTTTTTTTTTTTTTTTTTTTTTTTTTTTAATCAACTCTGCCTCTCCTTGTTAACTACAAGTTACAACAAGCAATGCTGTTTGGTATTTAAGATGAGGTCGGACTCGGCACTGACAGATTTGTGTTCATTATGCTGCTTTTATAAAAGCCTCAAATGACGGCTTACAATATACAATTTTGGCTGGTAGCTCTCGGCTAGGTGGTAAATTAAAAAGTAGATCTTGTTTCAAAAAAGGTTGTGCACCCCTGTTTTAAGGGGTCATCATTAGTGGCATAGAAAGAGTCTGAAGCACAGTATGTTCAATTGCTTGCACAACTCCAAGTTCTTGAGTGTAAAAGCTGGCCAAAAGAAATGCCACTAGGATTTGGAGAGGTGGAAATAAGGCATCTGTGCAAAAGATTCACGCTGCCCCTTAACAGTACTATTGATGGATTCAGGGACTTCATTGAGAGCAATGGAGAAATGATACCCGATGAGCTTAGGCCTTTATTGAATTGCACAAAAGTAATTCCATGTAGCACTGCAGAATGTGAAAGGGGATTCAGTGCCATGAATCAAATTATCTCCCCAACCCGCACACGGTTAATGATTTCACGGGTAGCATATTTGATGTTCATTAAGATCAATGGGCCACCTCGAAGGTTCTGGGATCCAACAACATATGTCACAACTTGGCTGAGAGCCCATCGCTCAGCTGAGGACAAGAGAACAAGAAGAGCAAAACCTAAATATAGGCCCAGTACCAATTGGTGGAGGCTTACTTGAGCTGTGGAACCTCTCACTATGTGACAAATAGTCCCGACTGGAAGGTTGTACCATTTTCAACAAAGGTAAATATTGATTAAATAGCTTTGATAGACCAGGGCCCTCATTTATCAACGTTGCGTACGCACAGATATGTGCGTAACCCGTGCGTACGATCATTTATAAGCAAAGTGTGGGACTTATCATTTGAACTTGTGCTTGACTTTGTGCGTATATCTACGCACAGCTCGGAGCATGCATAGCTGGCGCCCGGTGGTAGAATATGTTTACAACGCGGAAATAAGCACTGACTGCGCTCCGCGTAACTCAACTCGTTATTATTTTGCGCATAGATTACAGAAATACGGGAACGTTTTGATTATATTTAAAAGGCTTTGCCATTGTTAAACGTAATAAGTGGAACCCCGAAGCTGTAAGCAGAATACAAGTCATATGAACACCCACGATATAGTGTTCTTCCCCCTTCCTATAAGAAAGAATAAAAAACGCATTGCAACGAGAACAGAGGTTATTTGTTGAGTTTATGTGTATACAAAACCCTTGCAATAAATGTGTCTTAAATGAATGAAAAGCATACATGCTCTGGATACAGAGCATATATCGTGTGGGTGATATGACTTGTATTCTGCTTACAGAATTCCACGTATTTAGTTTTACAATGTCAAAGCCTTTTAATATAAATCAAAACGTTCCCGTATTTCTGCAATCTATGCGCAAAATAATAACGAGTTGAGTTCTAACAAATAACGTATTACATGCTGGGTAGGCTGATAGAGTAAACTATGATATGAATATGAATATGATATGATATAAAGGTATAATGGTCCGTCCGAGGATAGCGAGGTTCACCTGCCAGCGCAGACTCTCATTGGTGAAGTGTAATGCGTGGGAGGTCACACTACCTTCAACATATCCCTTCTTTGCTGTGCAGATGCCCTGACCGACCTGTAGGAGTCGCTGTTTACAATGACCAGAATACCACCCCGCCGGCTTCCCTCCCGCTGACTCTGCCAATTGAGCCATCCAAGCCGGAGGCAACGCTGTAGTCCCTGGCCCCCAACCTCCTAAAGTCCACAATCATCTCTTTAGTTTTGCTGACATTCAGGGAGAGGCTGTTCTCCCGACATCATCGTGCCAGGTCCTCTACCTCTTCCAGGTAGGCCCTCTCATCGTTTGCAGAGATCAGGCCCACCACTACTGTGTCGTCAGTAAACTTGATAATTGTGTTGTTGTTCCGCTGTGCCACACAGTCATGTGTGTACAGCGAGTAGAGGAGGGGGCTCAGAACACAGCCCTGGGGGGCAGCGTGAATACTTTCGGCAGCCAACATGCCCTTCCGCGTTGCTCTGATTGGCCGAGCGTGCGCATGCGCATGAGCCGCGACAAGCTCCTCAGCCTCCTCAGCCGCTTAACGCATTTTATACAAATGGAAGTATTGATTACGCCGTAACGAATCATTAAAAAATATATACCGTTAACTGGAATATGTTGTTTCTTTACACATATGTTGGATTATGTAATTGGTTTGTCATGACAAACCAATAAATTGAATTAACCGGTGGCTACAACAACACACAGTAACTACATGCATCATTGTTTACAATGAACGGTGGGGCTGTTGTTGTAGCCACCGGTTAATTCGCGATTTTTTATTGGTTTGTCATGACAAACCAATTACATAATCCAACATATGTGTAAAGAAACAACATATTCCAGTTAACGGTATATTTTTTTAATGATTCGTTACGGCGTAATCAATACTTCCATTTGTATAAATTGCGTTAAGCGGCTGAGGAGGCTGAGGAGCTTGTCGCGGCTCATGCGCGCGCTCGGCCAATCAGAGCAACGCGGAAGGGCATGTTGGCTGCCGAAGGTTTTCACGCTGGGGGGCACCTGTGTTGAGAGTGATGGATGAGGAGGTGCAGTTGCCTACTCTCACCACCTGGGGTCTTCCTGTCAGGAAGTCCAAGACCCACTGGCAGAGGTCATAGTTCAAGCCCAGGTCCCTGAGTTAGTGTTAGGGTTAGTGTTATTCGTTATTATCAGACCAAGCTGTAGGGGCTTCTTATTAAAGGGTTAGTGTTATACATTATTAGCAGACCAAGGTGTAGGGGCTTCTTCTTAAAGGGTTAGGGTTAGTGTTATACATTATTAGCAGGGTGTAAAGTACTTGAGTAATTGTACTTTGTTACAATACTTAAGTACTGTTTTGGGGGATTTGTACTTTACTCAAGTATTATTAGGTTTGTATACTTGCACTTTTACTCAATTACATTTCAGAGAAAAAAAAACTTACATTTAAAATGTAGACCTACAAAGTACAAATCTCGCAGGTCCAACCATTTTAATTAGTATATTTGTTTCTCTGGCCGAACTAACGGCAACGTTATTAATCCTCTGGCTGCGCTTTATTTAAAAACAGCCAATCAAATCCCCATCAATGGAAAATTAACCCGCCCATACCCATGCTGATTGGTCCTTGTGCAAGACTAGAAAGCGGGGATCTTTGATTAAACACCTGCTATCAGAATAATAGACAGTCAGAAAAAAAGTTTTAGTAAGTACATTTAAAAGTAGAAATTTTTTGACTTTTACTCAAGTGTGTTTTTAGCCAGATACTGACTTTTACTTGAGTACGATTTTGAGACGGTACCCATACTTTCACTTAAGTATAATTTCTGGGTACTTTTTACACCCCTGGGTGTAGGGGCTTCTTTTTAAAGGGGAATTACACTCTGGGCATCTCTTGTAATTGTAGAACAGTAGCTTTCCTAGAGAGTAAAATTAGCTCACAGCCAGCTCTGTACATGTTGTCAGGGATATAAGTAAACTGCTGCACATGCTCCAGCTTCCTGCTATACAAAGGACTACACAGTGAACAAGGCAGTGAATAAGTCATAACACCAAGCTAATTATGCTTTTCCATTACATGGTACTGGCTCAACTCTACTCTACTCTACTTTGTTTTCCACTGCAGACGGGAGCGGGGTTTGCAGGGATGACTGTCACCGATTGATTGAAAATTGTATTAGATTGCAGAATGGGTACAATACACTACGGCTCAATAAACACAATTGTTAAGGGGATGCAGACCAGAGAAAGACTTCCGTCTTGTTTACATCAGGGTGTTAGGGTATAGCGTTTAACTTGAGCCCAAGAGCAGAACACAGGGAGAGGAGAATGGAGCGGTTTAGGTTGTTTAATCCAAAAGGCAGAGAAATAGACAGAGCAGCAGGTTACGTCCTCGTACCTAGGTAGGTGTAGCAACCATAGATATATATAGAACACTAGATAGCTTGCCCGCGCTGCCGGCCAATGGAGAGCGACGTCACTGAACAGCCGCCATCTTGCTCCAGTTAGCCTTGAGTGAGAGTGAGTGAGCTGCACAGACAAAAATACTCATAACTCGCTGAAATATTGACGGATTTACAAACGGTTTGGTTTATTACAAGCATTATTAACGTGGCTATGATTCAAGCGGTTTGTAAAAAAAAACATCTTTAAAAACATTTTTTTTTATGCAGTATCATAACTACATCTTTGATGTTTATAGCAAACCAACCCGTTTGTAAATCCGTCAATATTTCAGCGAGTTATGAGTATTTTTGTCTGTGCAGCTCACTCACTCTCACTCAAGGCTAACTGGAGCAAGATGGCGGCGGTTCAGTGACACTGGTGACTCCGCCTTAAGCTATCTAGTGTTCTATAGATATCTATGGTAGCAACACTCGGACAGGGAGTGGCAGGAAACCCAGGTCTCTTGTCGGGGCTGGTGATGACCTGACGAGTCTCAGGTGCGTTGATTGATCCCAGGTGACAGCGTGTGGAAGCTGGGGTAGGAAGCTGCCCATATAAGGGCGTGGAAGTAGCAGGAGAGAGAGAGGCCCTGGCCGTGATTGTAACACAGGGTCCCCCATTTTAAATTCATAATGAATTGTAAGTAAGGGTGCAATTAGCACCGTGCAATCCATTCTTTGTGGATCCCGCCCTAAAAGTTGCACTAGAGCGCCATCATGTAATTTATCCAATCAAGTGCATTCTACGTGGGGAAATGGGAAGTAGGGAGGGGATACATGCATGCAACATGTAAACAACAACAATTAATATTTTTTCTTTGGGGGGGGGGGGGGATTATTTTATTCTGTATCTTTCTAAAAGCTCTGTGGATGTATTATAAAAGATATTTTTTGAAGGATTAGTCTACATAAAAATGGTATAGCTGTATAACTGTTAACAGTGATGCTTGAGAGAACAACACTGTTCACGCAGGCTGGCAATCTGCATGAGGAAAAGCCTGGGCGCCGTTTGTGCAGCAATTTGTGGAAGTTAAAAACTGAGGTCACTGAAGCAGAATTGATGGTAAAGATATCTTACACACACTCAAAGACCTAGAACGCAAACAGCCACAGTTTGTATTAACCCCCATCTCACTCACACACCGTTTATGCCATGGGCTTGCCTTAAAGAAACATACCCCTCTCTTGTTTCTCATTGATAACAGAGACCCCACCCCTTCACACACACGCGCACGCACACACGCACGCACGCACACACACACACACACACACACACACACACACACACACACACATGCAGTCACGTAGTATGCACACACACACACATGTGCACACAAACACACACAATTTGCTTTGCCATCTAGTTAACTGTTAAAGGGGTCATTTTAGCGGGTTAGTGCACTTTGCCAGACACTTTTGAAAAGGGTTTCAAAACACGTTTTGATTTACAATAAGTTAAGAAGGATACAAATGGCAGGCCTGTTTGAAAATAGCCCACATTCATAATGGCACACCAGATCCTTGATTGTTGCTTTAGGATATACATATTAAATTAAGTTTGTAGAAATTAAGTTAAATTAATCGTGTTTTTAACGCATATGCTCTAGAAACAACTCTGAGGACTTACTGTAATAGGACCAGACCAGTCTTTTTGACCTGTGGGTTCCAAGTCATTCTTGCCTTGATACAAACATCAAGGGACCGTCCTTTTTTCATGATCTTTTAGCATTACTAAATCATTTTGAAGTAATGTTTGTATCAAGACAAGAATGACTTGGAACCCACATGTCAAACAGACTGATCTTGTCCTAGAATGTATTGGAACCCACATGTCAAAAATACTCTTGTCTTGTCCTTTAAGAAGAACCCACATGTCAGAGAGACTGGTTTGGTCCTTTAATCTCTTGGTGATTAGCTGTGTTTCACCCGAATAACAAGAGAGTGTATGTTTAAATGCAATATAGTGGCCGACCCGAGAAACAGGCTAACTGGGTGCAGAGCCTGCATGGCATTAGCAAATTAACCGTCTTTCCAACACTAATCACAATAACACTCCCGACACGTTTTGTTCGCCGTTTCCCACGTGATGTTATATGATAATAAGTAGTGCGGTGTGAATTTTTGCACCTCATTCGGGTCCATTCACACGCAAACACGCACGCGCGCGCCATTCATTAAACCAACACACGCTGCGCTCTTTCAAAGCTGCCGGAGCCGTGCTGCCTATGGACCTGTCTCAAACCCTGCCCCTTTTCTTGATCCTCCAATCACAACTGTCGCTTACCTCGGACAAACCAAGTTTGTCCGAGGTAAGCGACAGTTGTGATTGGAGGATCAAGAAAAGGGGCAGGGTTTTGAGACAGGTCCATTTATCCTCTCCGCGAGGGGAGCTCCGGTAGGCAGGGCCGCGGTGGAGGAGCGCGAGCGCGAGCAGATCGTTCCCACATGCTTCCCCGCGGCTCCGCGCCCCAGAGAGGCGTCAGGCCCGGCCCGAGAGAATGAAGTGGCTCCCCATTGTGCGGCTGAACTATTATGTGCTTAACATTACCATGACAAAGGTGCCACTCGACTTCTCCTCCATCCATTCATCTGGAGGACCCTTGTCCCCACTCTAATAAAACATTTTGCAGTAATCATTGCATGCACCCCCCCCCCCCCCCACACACAAAAAAGAGAAGCGGAGAGGAATGGGTTATTTTCTTTTGCAAGTTTGGACATGCAATCATAATAATATATACAAAATAAAGGAGCCCTATATCTTTCTTGTTCTCAAAGCAGGTGTTTCTCTCCTCGACATTATAAAAACAAATGTTGTCTCATGTTTAGCCACTGGCCCACTATTGATTGATTGAAAACTTTATTAACAGATTTTTATCACGATTATTCCATGATATGTGATATATATATATACACATGTAATAATAATATATATTCCCTTTATAAATATATATATATCGAGTGGATGACTGCAGAGAGGAGTGCGGGTCTCTGTTGATTTATGGTGACAGTTGCTTCTGACAACAGCCGTCTAAGTCAAGCCTCAATGGGGTCATTAGAGCTCAATTGCAATAGACCCATTAGGTTTATATGTTCGCGCTGCTCTTTATTTGAAAAGAGGAAAAAGTTTAAATACACAACAAAAACGGAATCCTAGTTGTGAATAGCAGATGAAGTCTGGTATTATGGCCCTCAAACACACACACCTCCGCTTTCTCGTTAAGCATTTAGCAACATTTTAAGAGTTTACTTCCACACGGGCGGCCAACTATTCTATTTACAAATAGGATCTGTACAAAGGGTCATTGGGTGCTAGATTCAGTAATATTGCCAAAAACATCCAAACGTTTTGGCCTTGAAAAAAAAAAGCGTTTTTCCCCTCAAATGGAGATGAGGCGAGGAAGCAAAACTGGGAGAATACAATTTACAAATAACGCATAGTCGAGAATAATAATTTCAAGTTTGTTTTATGCCTTCTATAAAAGTAGTATATCATGAGGCAGTCATACAGTGGATTTAGACATTTTTCTACACAGTGAATAAATCATCTCATATCCTACACATTCTCTGGACAGACATCTACAGGCCATACACTGCACATGTTTCTGAATAAAATCCACGCAAAATAACTTCCCTTTAAAAGCTGCAGAAGTCTTACTATGTTTAGTCTTTATTCACATGCTGAAGATTTAGATGTGATTGACATAATTTATTTACAAGTCCACACATATGGATTCCAGCATTAAATAATTGCAAACAAATCAGATCACCCGATGCCATATAAAAATAGTTCATATTTATATTTAAAAAAAAGAAAAGAAAAAAAAGTTAAGCAGTTCAAGCTTATTCTGATTAAACGTTGCTTTGTTAACAAAACAAGCCAACTGTCACATTATGTAATATAATATACTATCAATATAGGCATACAGGCCTACTGTGAGACTGCGGGACAAAAGGACTGATTGATTTAACTTATCTTATCAAATAAGCAAAGCATTTGGAGAGCTGTGAAGTGGTGAATAGCCTAAACACAAACATATTCTATCCGGACTCGTTTTTGCATAGAAAATATAACCGTGTCCTTCAGAATTCAAGCACCTTAATCCAAACAAGTTGTGTCTCTCTGTCAGATGTTAAGCGCTTTGATGCACTAACCGCTCACAATGTCGACGAGGTTTGCCTTTTATTCTGGACAGTTTGACATGATGTGAAGTTGTGAACTAGGCACTAAAGTAGCCCGCAGCCAATACGGATACCAGCAGAGTCAAAACACAGTGGTCCGCCGTGAGAGAGGCTCTGCTTCGCCCCACAACCACGGATTCTTGAGGGACAATCTCCTCTTCGAAGTCCTCGTCGTCATCCGACCCGCTGCCTACGTCCACCGCCACCGGAGAGTCAAAACACAGGGTCCTCATGCTGTTCTTAACGTACTCACAGGTGGCCCTATCCGTCCCGTCGCAGACGCACGTATCTAGTGGTTCCGCTTTGGGTATTTTACGCATCCCCGCGATCACATTCCGACAGGCGTTGGAGCAGGTCGCCCCGCTGAACAGTTTCCCACAGTGGATTAAATAGTCTCGCAACGCGGAGCTGCACCGCGGGTCTCTCTCGCACCCCCGCCGGGCTTCGGTGCAGCCGGTGTTGCTGGTCCTGGGCAGGCAGGGCTCGATGGCGCGCTTGGTGCTCCTGCACACGGGGTCCTGGGCACAGCTGCAGTCCTCCAGCGCCGGGCCGCTCTTCGTCAGGTTGAGCTGCACCAGAGAGGAGATGCAGTGGCTCGGACACTTCTTCCTCTCCCCCTTCAGCACGGGGCTACACGCGTGCACATATTGTCCGTATGCGTAATTGCACTCGGGCTCGGCGTGACAGTTCATTATCGCTTGCCAGCATATCAGCCTCCGACCGTGAGAGGGGGAGGCCGCGGATAAGTATCCAAAAAACAACAACACGCAACCGATAGGCCAAATGGATCTGGGGAAGCTCTGCACCGATGTGTCAGAACTTGCCATTGTTATGGCTGCGAATAAAGAGCCAAACCTATACCCGCATCATGTGCGTGACATGCATGCTATTACACTACATCCACGGGTTGCGTTGAGAGTCGGGACTTTTAAATTCCAAATCGGAACATATTCGACCAGTGCGTCCCTGGAACAAGCTGGCATATCGGGCTGCAGCCAACCGCGCCACTCGGGACTCTGCCCGTCAGACAAGTTCCATGTTCGGCGTCAGTTAGGATTCCAGGACAGTTTCCTCTTTATCCATACATGTTTGGTGAAAACTATATATTAAACCAAACCAAAAAACAAAGGTTGTTCTCTCGTTGTGGAAAATGTGTACAGCGGCTCATTCCATACAAGCTATTAACTAATATGCAACAACTGGTTCCCCTTGCTCAATGATTCCTTGTCGCGTCTTTTCCGCGCGGCAGTATTACATCTACCTCCCCGGGATCTCCGCCAAAAGGCGAACGCGCGGTTCCACGGTGTTTTCGGCGGTGTGGCTGTTGTTGTAGAATAATTTACATGAGTCCCCTTTTTAGCCACCGGAACGTAAACAAACCGTGTGGAAAAACAACAAGACTTCTCCGGGTCGCAGAGTGGTCTCCTTCAACCACTGTGCGCATTTGTCTTTCTTGTGCCCCCCCCCCCCCCCATTCGCCCACTTATTGAGGTACTTTTATTGGCTGGCCAGTTGTTGTGAGTGTCGACGTACATCATGGGCGGGGAGTTTGGGGGTTGGGTGAAGGTTGTGTTTTAGACTAGAGGGTTCTCCTGTAGCCTGAGGTTCTGTTTAGACCCAGCAGTGGGCAGGCAGGTGGATAGATAGGCTATCATTTAAATACGGTCCGGAATGGATAGTAGTTGTATAATAATAGATTAGTTGTCTGATAATGACATGATGGACATTAACAATGATATTAGACTTATGATATTAGATGTCGAAATGAGTGCTATACAGATTGATTGATTGAATTGAAAAGTTTATTAACAGATTGCAGAATGGGTACAGTACAGTACAGCTCAATACATACAATTGTTAAGGGGATGCAGACCAGAGAAATACTTTCATCTTGTTTACATCAGGGTCCCCCATTTTCAATTCATCATATGACACACATTGATTGATTGATTGAATTGATTGATTGATTGATTGATTGATTGATTGATTGATTGATTGATTGATTGAAAACTTTATTAACAGATTGCAGAATGGGTACAATACAGTACAGCTCAATACACACAATTGTTAAGGGGATGCAGACCAGAGAAAGACTTTCGTCTTGTTTACATCAGGGTCCCCCATTTTCAATTCATCAGGACATATATGACATACATGACATACAGATAGTCAGTACTGCTACATCTATACATTTATGACATACCAGATTTGCAAATACAGTACTGTTTGTGATACAGAAGGAGTCAGGAAAAGGGAGTATATACATTTGACGTAGAAACTGTACATTGGAGGAGGTTGGGTGGGGGGGGGGTTGGGTACACTGGGATATTGACAACCATACTGGGTAATCTACATTGGAGGTGGTTGGGGGGGGGGGGGGCACACTGTATATACAAGCAAAACTGTACATTGAGGGGGGGGGGGGGACACTGTACAAACAAACAAAATTGTACATTGGACTATTGACAAAACCATACTAGGTAAATGACTGTACATTGGAGGGGGTTGGGTTAGGATATTTACAGGGGCCAGTGTTGAATTGCAGTCTCCCGTAGGTGTCCCTTGAGAGAGGTTTTGAAAGTGGGTAGTGATCCACATTCCTTTACAGCTTTGGGTAGGGCGTTCCACATTGATGTGGCATAATTGCGAAACGTGTTTAGTCCCTTATTTGAGCCGAATCTGGGTTTAACATGATTTGTGGAGCTCCCTCTGGTGTTGTGATCGTGGTATTCACTGACCTTTGGGAAGTATTTTGACATGTACATGGGTACCTTGGTCGTGTAGTGTATCTTGTAGACCAGGCCCATTGCAAGTTGCTGTACTCTGTCGTCTACTCTAAGCCATATAGGTTGTCAAAGTGGGCAGGGGTGAGGTGGGTTCTAGGAGTCAGGTCAAGCAGTAGTCTGACTAGCTTGTTTTGAGATGTTTGTAATTTGTTTTTTAGTGCCTTTGAGGTGCTTTGGTACCATGAGGTGCAAGCATAGTCGTAGTACCCTTGAATGAGTGCTCCTGCTAGAGTCTTCAGTGCATCCTGATCTCACTTAAAATATGTAAATAAAGTACAAATGAGGACATGAAAAAAAAGTACATGTACAATCGTAATATATTTACATTACTGTATATCTGTATGTCATAAATATCTTGATTAATTGAAAATGGGGGACCCGATGTAAACAAGACAAAAGTATTTTTCTGGTCTGCATCCCCTTAACAATTGTTTGTATTGAGCCGTACTGTATTGTACCCATTCTGCAATCTGTTAATAACGTTTTCAATCAATCAATAAATCAGTCATTTAGCTGACACTTTTATCCAAAGAGACTTACAAATTGTGAACAACAAGTCAGCAGGAAGGGTACAACTCTGGCAGTTAAGGGTCAGTGGTGAATTAATGAATTAATGAAAACTTTATTTAACAGATTGCAGAATGGGTACAATACGGCTCATGGTATTATTATTCATCTAGCAGTACTGATATTGATTGCTTAACTCTGACTGCATAATAGTATTCATATTAGCACAGTAGGTATTAGTATAGGCATAGTAGCATAGTACATATATATAGTAGATACTATAGTGTAGACATATTAGCATAGTAGGTATAGTAATATAGGTATAGTAGCATAGTACATAGTAGATTTTTTTTTTTTTATCATTTCAGTTGTTGCTATTGCTGTTGTCATCTACAAACTTGTGTCAATCACTAAGTACATCATTATTATTGATTATTCATGGAGGCGGACATTGGAGTCTTTGATTAAGGATAGAGTTTACTGACAGAATGTTGTAACACAGAGAGACCTAGGTTACAGCAATGACCTTAGCCTAGATCTTTAAAGAATGGCAGACTAACAAAGTACGGTATTTATACATGATCACATGCCTTCAAGCAACACTGTACTTATTGTACTTATTTTATGCCTATTCTTATGTCTGCACGTTTATGTTGAACTACTTTTATTGTCTTTTATACTTATATTCTTATGTCTGCAATTTATGCATTGTTTTTATTCTGTCAATTGTGTGCTGATTTTATGCCTTTATGTTCATTTTATACTAGTTGCTGTGGGGCACTCTGGACTGCAGTCCATGTGTGAAAAGTGCTATATAGAGTTATTAATATTTATTATTATTATTATTATTATTATTATTATTATTATTATTATTATTATTATTATTATTATTATTATTATTATTATTATTATTATTATTATTATTATTATTATCATTATTATTATTATTATTATTATTATTATTATTATTATTATTATTATTATTATTATTATTATTATTATTATTATTATTATTATTATTATTATTATTATTATTATTATTATTATTATTATTATTATTATATTGTAAAAAATGTAGGGGAGAACGGGGGACGTTGTCACACGGGTAGGTTGTCACATTCATTATATTTCACCACCAGAGGGTCCTGTCTCCCATACTTTGGTATTTAAATGTCCAGAATTGGGGTCAGAGTTCACCTACATTGTCATCTTTGGAGTGAAACAGCTGAATTTGAGGTGAGAGGGCTTTTTGTGTTTTTCATGCATTTGTAAATATTCCGCTCCTCAGTATTTTTCTTCTAGGCTTTTACACAATTGGTTTATAATGAAACAATTATTAACCTTAACAAGTGTGAAGGGATATCTATAGTTTAGATTGTTGTTAGCTAGCTAACTAGTTGTTAGATGGCTGTTAGCCTTGATGCAATCAAGACATTCCAATTGGGGTTGGTCGTCACCAGTGATGCAGTGGTGGTACCACTCGGTACCACGCCGTCCAGTTCGCTGAGCAGAAGTGTGCGCACGGATGTGCACGCGCACGCACACAAAAATGCGTTCACAACTTTCACTCTACTGTCGCGCCGTGTGCCAAGTACCCGGCACTTATCACCTAGTCTTTGCATAGCATAACAAAGAAAGAGAAGTGCAAGACCAAAATACAAGCCCTGTGGGGGGTTTGCTTGAGCTGGTCTGTGCACACGCGAGGGAACATGTATGCGGGAGCGTGCGTGCACGTGGCGTCCAGGCAGTTCTGATATTACGACTGCACCCCTGGTCGTCACATTTCCTTTGGGGTTGGTTGTCACATGGAATGCCTAGACCCTACATTTGCCATCACTGTAGTGATGAGTGTTCTTATATATATTTTTTTTTATATAGGATGGCCTAAAGATGTGTTCCTGTTTATGTTCATGTTAAGATGCATTAAGTTATGTATTTGTCAACTTGTCAATGCAATTAAACTTTCAAATTTAGTTCTGCCTTCTTGTCTTCTTTTTAAGATTTTTCCCATTAAAACACATGGTGACAACCAACCCCATAGTGTGTGACAACCATCCCCATGATGGGGTTGGTTGTCACCATGTGTCAGAGTGTCTTTGATAGGTGATTAACTCTTTGTTACAATAGGTTGGAAAATGAGAGGGATACACATTTCAAGCCAACATCTTAAGCTTCAATTTAATGTAGGAATTACTATTGAAAGATGTTTTGATGATGAGCAATTCACACTAGAGTAAAAAGTGTGACAACGTCCCCCGTTCTCCCCTATGCATTGAAATGTTTGTAAAGTCTCGACGACATTGAAAATGAGGGTGACCTCAATTGGAGAATAAATAAAGGTTTGAACTTCCACAGATCATGGCAATAATATATTGGAATTTATTGTCCCCCTTTAAGCAATTATAGACCCTCTCTTTGTTAACATCGTCTTGTAGGGAAAAACCCTGCTTCTGTTTCCAAACCACACGCTTGTGTTTTTGGGGGGAGACACTAAGGACATTCTGGAGACTATAGGTGAAGGTAACCGGATGCGCGAGTGTTGCATATAGTATGGGTTTTATGGTGTTTTCTTTGTTCTGGATCTATTGTGAGGTTTCCCATGGGGGCGATTCCATGTGATCTCGGGCTATACAAATATATTTTATTTTATTTTATTGAAATCTTCACAGCCTGATCTCGCTTACAATATGTAAATAAAGTACTAATTGACCACGTCTAAAGGCTCCCAGAGAGTCAGGCAGAACGTACGCGGAACGGACATCCCAGAGGTCCGCGAGTATTCAAAGCGGACGTCCGCAGGGTATGTCTGCGCAAAGCTCAACATTTCTAACACACGGACGACCTGCATTAACCTTATGTAGTGTGGTAGTGAAAGGGTTACCCGTCTGTAGTGTGGCAGTGAAATGGTTAACCTTCTGTAGTATGGTAGTGAAAGGGTTACCCGTCTGTAGTGTGGTAGTGAAAGGGTTAATGCTGACCAGTGGCGGCTGGTACATAGAGGGCGCTAGGGCACCGCCAGGGGGTGGTGGAGAGAAGAAGAAAGAAGAAAGAAGTAGTTTTGGATTTTAGATTTCGACTGCTAAAAATATAATAATTTTTTTTAAATAAATAATAATTACAAATTTTAAGTATGTTTGTGTTTAAAATGCACAATAATGTGTAATATATCAATCGTGTGTCATGTTCATCCCACATGGCCCCCTCTCTCTTCTCGGGCGCTAGAAATGTGCGCCCAAGAGAGTGCGCAACGCAGCCAATTGAAAAATTCACAGGGCAACATAAATTAACCTAGCAGCTAAATTTAATCCAATCAGCGTCTTCAAATATGATGGCTTAGGGTGCTTTTCTCTAGCGCCCGAACTAAGTAGAGTCATTGTCGAATTGTCTATTGACTCTATTGGCTGAGCGTGGCATTCGTGTGATGTCGATCACGTCCACCAGGAAATCCCATACACTCGGCTAATAGTTGTTGTTGAAGTCGTCGTCGGAAATTGATAATAATCACAAGATACTGTACATTCAGACAGTGTTGGATCTAACAAAATGGATTAATATGGACACGTTTATGGAAAGTTCAAGCCCGGACCACAAAGCTTCTCGAAGGGTTAAGCGCGACACACGACGGCTCAGCGGCAATTTGTATGTAACGTGATGTTCTACAGGCAGCAAAACAAGTGAGTCTATAACAATATATACTGTTCTGTAGTGACTGAAACTGATTGAATATTTGTTTGTTTGTATATAAAAACAGTTATATAAAAACATATATAATACAATATAATCCACAAGGGATGTGTAGGAGAATTGCCTAAAAACCCTCAAGGGGCTTGCATGTGGCATTCACCAGGAAGCAAAATTACATTATATCAAGATAAAGTATAACAATTCAACTGATTGAATATGGCACCGCCCCACCTAGAATTATTTTCAGCAGCGGCCACTGTTACTGAGAGAACTTGCCCGTGACCACAATCATTGTTGGTTTGACTCCTGGGCCCTATTCCCCGTACCTGGTTCAACTAAGTCGATCAAGAGTCCCATTATCCAGATTCAGTTAACCCGATGTTTGAAGCCGGGATTTTCCTGTTCCTCGAAGGTCGATTCAGTCTCGTTAACTCAAACCAGACTTGAGACCCAGGATAAGTGCGCGCGGCCGCTTCAGTTGAAAAGCCATCACGTATCGATAGCAGAGATCCTGATTTTCTAACGGCATTGATTGATTAATTGATTTAAAACTTTATTAACAGGTTGCAGTACGGCTCAATCGCCTCGCCGACAAGTTAAATGCGTTATCTATAGGCTAATTTTAAGTCCCTCATTACCCCAATCAATCAGATTATATTTCTTTAAACTTGCCTGCTGGCAGTAGGTTTATGGAATGGATAATCAAATGAGATCTTGCTAGCGAAAATAATTAGTTAAACTGTTATGCAGAATAAGGATACGGCTCTCTTACCCATTGATTGATGTATGGTGGATCTTTTACTTATCTACACTGTGGTGTAATGGTTTCTGCTTTTGACTTTCACACAGGCGGCCCGGGTTCGAATCCCACTTCTCCTAGTCTTTTCCTTCTTTTTGCAATGTAGGAATAATTCAATTTGGTGCACGTTGAGAGCTATATAAAGAATGACATCCTCAATGCATGTAGATTTATAATATTTTAACTTAAAACTAGGCTACTTTTGCGTATAATCATTCATATTATATTCCAAAAAAATTATATTAGAAACACGGGGTTTCGAACACCGGTCGCCCGGTTGCCAGGATTCAGCACTAGCCGCTGCGCCACTGTGCCAGACGTGATATACTCATTGTTTATGCATTAATGGACGAGAGACCCGTGTTTAGAATATTT